>NW_021703780.1:40939200-41312655 GCF_005190385.1 Monodon monoceros
GCATTATATATCTGCTAATGAAAAGTCCTGGGCATTATATATCTGCTGTATCCAATCTGTTACGTGATCAAGTCTGTAACCAACTACCCACTGGAGAGTGAGAACACAGGAAATGCAGGGGCCAGCAAACATTAAAAGATACCATGTGGATGCAGTCAGGAGAATCCAGAGTGGGGGAAATTCTCCAGGACAAAGCAACCCAGTGTCTTCACCATATAAATGGCAAGGAAGGGAAAGAGTGTGTAGCAGACGCTGTCAGTGCTTACACCTGTCTTTTGTACCTTTCACTGTGCTCAACCTGAATTCCAGTTGTCACTAGCTCCTCTGTGCCAAGGAGCTTTTCCCCCTGACCCATGGAAGCCTGCTCTGCCCACTTTTGGAAGGTCAGGAGTGCCAGGAAATCAATGCCCCCAGAAGCAGCCTTTAATCAATGACTAAATAAAGTGGGTGAATAAATACCCTGCTTTTTCAACTCTCAGGGAGGTAATTCCAAGGGGCTTACGCGCGCGCGTGTGTGTGTGTGTGTGTGTGTGTGTGTTAATACCTTTTCCCTAAAAGGATTAAGCTTCAATCATGCACTGGTAAATGGTTAAATGGCATTGTTGGTTTATGTTTAATACCCTTTGTTGGTTGCCTTCTCTTCCTTACTTCACGGTGTCCCCTGAACTTCTTAAATAAACTACATGTACTTGAACCCTTGTCTTATGGTCTCATTCTGGAGGAACTCAAACTATGGCAGAGGAAGAGCTTGAGATTATAAGAGACTTAAGAGGCAGGGAAATTTGAACACTGTCTGAATATTTGATACTGTTTAAGAATTATTGGGTTATTTTTTGTTTTTAGGCGGCATGATGCTGTTATGCTTGTATTTAAAATCAAGAGTAAATAATAAATGTATACAGATAAAATGTTATGATATCTGGCATTTGATTTCAAATAATATGGGGTGGAGTTGTGGTTGGGGATATGGTACAAGACTGACAATGAGCTGATAATTATTAAAACTGGGTATGTGAGGGCTCCTTATACTATGCTGTATACTTTTGTATATGTTAGAAATTTTCCCTAATTGAGTGCCAAAGAAAGATCCCTGGGGGTTGTTTATAACTGTACTTAGTGCTCGATACTGCCTTGTATGGAGTAAGCCAAGAAGCACTCAAAACATTATTGTTGAAATTAACATGTTGTGTCTTACGTTGGACCTACCAAGGCAAATGTTGTTGATGTTAATACTTTTAACTGATATACCAGAAATCTTACTTAGATTAGGAAAGAACGTCATTTTATCAGTTAGCACAATGTCAGCTTTTACAAGTTTCTTACTAGCTCTACCACTAATTAAAGTATTTCTTTAGCTTGTGGTTATTCATCATCTGTGGCTTGAAGTTATTTTCGAATTGTGAATGTTTTATTATAATGCTTATATACTTTTTTCTTTTTTGGCTGAAATGCTGGAATTTCTGGGGTAATTTTTTTTTTTTTTTTTTTTTGCTGTACGCGGGCCTCTCACTGTTGTGGCCTCTCCCGTTGCGGAGCACAGGCTCCGGACGTGCAGGCTCAGCGGCCATGGCTCACGAGCCCAGCCGCTCCGCGGCATGTGGGATCTTCCTGGACTGGGGCACGAACCTGTGTCCCCTGCATCGGCAGGCAGACTCTCAACCACTGCGCCACCAGGGAAGCCCTCTGGGGTATTTTGATGATTCAGTGGGACAGGCTATGGGACAGAATACTTAAAGTAGGACTCAGAAAATCTAAGATTGTGAGTGCTGAATCTTAAGGGCTATCTGTTTCTGAAATTTGCAAGGTGACTGCTTTTGTAGGGACCCAAACCTGATAAAACTAACACTTTATTGGGAAAATCTTTTAAATAAAAGAATAGTGTGTTAAGTGGAGGGGTAGGGTATATCTGAAGTCTTTGAAGCCTGTAAACAGAAACTTGCAAGCAATTCCTACAGAAATTTTCTATCTTAAAAAAATTATAGATGTGGATATATATATAAGTCCCTAAAAAATCCTATCACTTCCCAGGAATTCACACAGGCTGAGATTTGCCTGTAGGATTTTCTAGTAATATGACAGTCCTTGTTTTCAAGCTATCAGGTAGGAAAATAGTAATTCAATTTGATATAATATTAAATATAAATATCATAATAAGATATGATTTAATTTTAAGACTCACTAGAAGATTTTGAAGTGCAAAGGAATCTTTTTGGAATGTGCTTCAAATAGGTAAAGTTTAAACTTGAAAAAGTAAAAAGTTAAATATTTTATATTTATAAAAAGTCAAACTGTTTTTTTCCACACCTGGTTAAGAAGTTGGTACCAATACTAAATAGCTTCACACGGTAGACAATTTTTTTGTTGGATTTATTCCTAGTTCTACTTCATGTACTTACGTTTGTTTTCCACCTATAGGTAACTTATGTTATCAAGCTCTATTTTATAAAACCTTCTTAGTGGCTTATTATTCTTTATAGAAAATGGCGTGGGAGTAACTAATTAGCCTACTAGTTAAATTTTAAAACTATAACCAACTAGATAAAGATTGAACATAAAGTTGTGCACATGGATTGTTATCCTCACATTAACAATCATAGAATTTATTTTCTTTCTTACAGTGTTATTTAGGCTGCACCGTGCAGCATGTGGGATCTTAGTTCCCCGACCAGCGATCCAACCCATTCCCCCTGCACTGGGAGCGTGGAGTCTTAACCATTGGACCACCAGGGAAGTCCCAGAATTTATTTTCTAAGATATTTCAGAGAACCAAATTCTCATCCACATCATCAGCTAAATTCAGTCAAATTCACTACTTGGACTCGGCCGTTTAGTCTGTGTGATTAAACCTTAATAAGTTTGCTATTTCTTGGAATCCATCTCTGAATGATGGATTTAAAGTTTTTGTTAACAAAATTTATTATAGGCTCTATATAAGTAATTTAATTTCTTTAAGTCGTTAAGAGACATTTTGGTTCCCCCAAAAGACTCTGAATTGGCTAAACATAATAATAATAATATATTAATATTATTAATAATAATAAGAATGACTATAAACTTCCTTTCAGCTCGGTATATAAAAAATCAGCTAAGATAGTAGTTAATTCTAACTTCATTAAATTGTAATTCCCATTAATTCACATCTTTCTTTCACAATAAAATTTTATCTGCAGAATTTCAGTTTTGATCCTAATGCAGAATTATGCTGACTTCTACTGCTCACCTTCCTTCAGCCTTTCTGCTCGATGGCTTCCTCAACCTTCTCTCAAGTTTTCATCTGAGTGTGGTAAGTGTACGAAAGCACATTCTACCCCTGCAGTGGGATGTGAGGGCACAGAAGTGCCCCTGAGCAAACGTACTCCATCCTCTGCCCACTTCTCGCTGCCTTATCAACTTGTTCTTAAATTTCATGCACTCTTGGACCCACTAACAGAAACTATAAGAAGGTGAGTACATTTCGGGGAGAGGCCAGGCCCCTTGCAGTGTAGTGTGTAGAGCCTGGTGTGTACCTGCTCCCAGCCTGGAGCTCTGAAAGCCTGTCAGCAGCCCAGGAGAGCAGAAATACCTATTTTATACATTAGGAAATTGAGGCCCAGAGAAGGCTCTGGGCTCCTTAGCTGTGGGCTGTCAGCCTGTCTAAGCCAAACCCTTTTATGTACACCACTACTTCCTGTATGAACTAGTAAGACTCACAGTGACTCGGCAGAAAGCGGAGACTTGAGGGACTGGGCCACCAACCACTGTGTGCTGACCTGGCCTTAAGCACAAGGGAAATAAAGCAGTTATGGGAACCTGGGGGTGAAAGTCAAGGAATTACCACAATAAAGTGGGGGGGGGGCTCTAAAAGAAGCTGGGGAAATAATTTTCCCAGCTTCACATTTCCCCCTTACAGCCAGGCCAAGTTGGAGCTTGTTTTATAGTAGACTCAGGCAGCAGACGGGTCTGTAGAGCAAAGATATTTTTATTGAAAATGTAAGTATGACTCTGAGGGAACAGAGTCTTTTTCCAAATCCAGGGTCTTTTATGTGCTCTGTAAAGGAGTGTGCATGCTTGGGTGGGAATTATTTGCCACAGGTTTTCATGTTTTGTTTTATTTTTCCTCTTCATGTTGTTCAATGTCTCTTTTTCCTTTGCCCTACCCAAAGATATCAGTTAAAGAGACCAAGAAAATGCCCTCTTTTATCCGAGTTAAACATTTCAGATGGGAATATGGCTCTGTTAGGTGGGAGAGTGATACCAGACACAGGCAAGCTCTCTCTCACCCTCCACTTCCGCAGGGTATTGTGCTCGGATGGTCAAACGAGAGAAGGCAGGTGATGGGCCTGCAAAGCTTTTTACTGGTTTTTCTCCATTTATCCTTTTTCTGAGTTCCAGTTCAGCATGCTCTAGTCAAGGATCATTTGTTTAAAGGACTGAAAAACTGAACCTAGCTCAAGTAAAGGGAGGATTTACTGGAAGGATTTGAGGAAGTGTCCTGAACTTCATTTGCAGGAAGTGGGAAACTCTCCCTCTCTTGTGTTGTCTCCTGATTGAGGTTACAACTGCTCTCTGCTAGCTCCTAGGACTCTTGCAGTAATGCTCCCCTAGTGGCTACAGTGCTATAATAGCTACACAACCACTGGAGTTTATTTTCGAAAAATGGTGTTTGTTTAGCCAAGGTGTTGCAAGTTGTTTCAAGGGATGCAGTAAAATGCTTGCAGTAAAAGCCTTGTTCATTCACATTCATTTGAAAAAATGTAATGAATCTATGCTGTGTAACTTGTTTCCTGCAAGATGGAAGCTGTCAGATCAAGACTAGATAATCAAACAGATAGTGATGGGATGTCAGAATTCCAAAGAGGTTGGGAGTTGTTGGACGTGGTCAAAGAATCTGTTCCCCCACAAGGCGTGTGGCTTCCAGCCAGCATAGCTCATAGTTCCTTCCCCTATAATTCCCTTGTCTATTTCCTGATGGCTTCTTACAATGTCTCAGTGTAACGGGGGGTGGGGGTGGGGTGGGGGGGTGGGGGGGTGGGGGGTGGTGGGATGGGGTGGGGGGATGTGGAGCCTAAGGCACTTCTGCTCACCCTTTTAACATCCATATAGTACCTTCTGTGATACATGGCAGGTTGTAAGGGTTGGATGTGCTGATTTGGTTCTTATCCTTTGAAAGTTTTAAAGTCACCTCTTCATCTTGTCTCAAATATTGGACCAGAGGTCAGAGTCCAGAACATCTGACTCAGATGGTAAACTAGTGGGTTTTAAATAGGTACAGGAAGGGCACTGGATCTAAATAGAACTAGAATGAGATACTAAAAGTAAGGAAATGAGGGGCAAATTTGGATTCATTTTAAAGGAATAATACATAAATGGAATATTATTCAGGGGGGTTGAGAATGAAAAAAACTTGCTTTGTTCTCTGGTAAATGACAGGTTGGTCACCTCTCCTGCTGTGACTCTGGCCCTGCTATGCTATCCCCACTCCTGCTGTAACTTCCAGAAGGTGGGACTCCATGAGTCATGCACACCTCCAGAGTGCTTGGTCAGTGTGTCACTGTTGGTACTAGGATGGTCAGTGCTTTTGGCACTGAAAGGCCAAGAGCTGCCTTTGGTCAGATTAGACCAAGAACATTCAGGGGCACAGAGATATGAAAGCTGTTTTCTTCTTGCCTAGAAGAGGATGATGCAATAGATGACAAGCATTTGGGTGAATCCCTGCATCTAGGCTTGGATGACGTTCATGCCACCTGGCAGGTAGGTGGGAACAATTTTGTTAGTCCCAAGTGTTCTTTCATCGCCCCACAACCAGACAGAGCCTTTTAGTTTTAAGACACGAGGGGGCCAACATTCCCAGTCAATTTGTGAATGACCCAGAGAAAGAGGTAGGAGAAAGGAAGATGCCACATTTAAACCACGCTGGAGGAGTCCCTGAAGCCCCATTAGTATCTCAACTGCTTGGTCTAATTGAGGGGTGTGTGGTACAGTGTTCTTTTTCACCTGAAATGAATTGATTGGTTAGTGAATTGGCTGATTGACGGGCACTGGGGATCTAAACATGGAAATTATATGATCATACCACTTAAGGAGCTCAGAATTTAGTGGAGAATATGGAGAAATATTTATGATATTGTTTGATGAGGGCAACAATAAAGCAAGTCCAAGATAGAAGGAATCTTCCGGGCTTTGTGTTAGACAAGACGCCTCTGGGAGGCCCTCTTACCTGCAGGCTAGTATGGGCTCAACTCCAGCTCCAGCTCTTCTAAATGAGGCCTGATTCTAAAGATCACAGATTATCTCATATCTGGAGCCAGGCCCACTGTCTAAAATTTCCCTGTGGTTACCAAGTTACTGGTCTGGTCCCTACACGCCCATTAATTATTATCCACCTCACGTGGCTACTTCTGGAGCAGACACTGGACAGGTAGTGTTGGGAACAGTACAGCATGTGTTTGTCCCAAATAATCTTTGAAACAGGTCCGTTCCCAGATTGGCCGCTGCTGGGGAACCAGTACCTTTGCTTCCTGATTTCTATTACACCCCTTCCTGCAGCCCTGTCTCCCAGGGCTGGCTGGACAAAGAGTTCAAAGGACAAGACACCAACATGAAGAGACCTGAAGCTCAAGAGATGAGCAGTAAATACTCAGCACATCATAACCATGGATCATCTAGCAGCACGTGAAAATAGATGACCCTGAAGGGCTGCAGTTATGTTGGGTAAATATGCTATCTCTGACACTGAGTAGTTCTTTCTGTGCTAGTATTTGGGGAAAAACAATCCTTGCTATATGGAAAAGTATAAAAGACATTCTGTTGAGAAGATGAAAAACATGCTTCTGTTTTAGACAAAGCTTGTGACAGTTCAAGGATTGCTTATCTATTGGCCCAACTGAGCTTCAGTGGCTTAAAAATAAAATAAGAAAAATAAATACAGGTATTGTTGCCTTCTCATTCTACTTAAAGGCACATTTCCCAAGCTTTCCTTCTCCACCTGGAAATAGGAATTGAGAAATATTCAAAAGAGATCCTAGATAAGACTACAGTTTCAATAACCTGAAGACAAATCCTGTTCTTAGAAGTAAACGCTTGGTTCTAAGAAGCTCTCTGAATACTGGGTAGCATTTAAGAAACTACAGTCGCTGGCTCAGATAACATAATAACATAAAAACTACCATGTATTAGGTGCTTATTATAGTCAGGCAAGCTTCTAAATGCCATATATATATATATATTCTCCTAGGACATAAAAGATTAGCAGCCCCTTCAGGTTCTGGTATATTCTAAGTTGGGTTAACCCAGAAACTGTCATGGAAAGACAGATTCAGCAAAAAGGCAACAGCCAATATAGTACATCGAAGTCCCTGTGGCTTAGTGGTAGAGATTGGACATTGTGCCCTTAGGGGAAAAATAATGAGGTCAGAGCGGACTGGGCTAGATCAGGTCTGGCATTTTCGCCGCAGAGCCTGGATTCAAAGATGATCTGATGCGAAGCCAGGCAGACGGTTCAGCCGAGGCATTCATCCATAGGGCCCGGCCGGAAAGACAGTTTGGGTTGAGAATACGGGCACACCCGATCAAAGCCATAGGCTGGGGAGAGGGGTGTGGGAGCTGAGAGAGGAGCCTCAGCCCCTGGGACAAAATGGCAGGTGCTTTTTATAGAGCACTGGGTCTGAGGTGCTCTGGGGGGGGACCCCGCGAACGGCTCAGGGGTCTACAGTACTGTTTGGTGTGGTTTGGTGACCCAAGCAAAGGAGGGGACAAAGTACAAGAATGACGTTAGCAAGGAGAAGTGCCAGAAAGTGGTTATCAACAAGCATAAGAAGAGCATTTTATCCCCTTGTCAACTGAAAAAAGTGCACAACCTAAAAGTTGAGAATTATGTTTTATTTGGTGGACTCGCTGAGGACTTGAGCCTGGGAGGCAGCTTCTCAGATAGCTGTGAGGAACTGCTTCGAAGAGTAAGGGAGGAGGCAGGACAGAGTTTTTGCAACAAAAACCAGGGAGTTGGAACATCAAAAGGTTACTGTTAATTAAAGAAAACCAGACATCTCAAGTTAAGGATTTTAGCACTTTTCCATGTATGGGAAGGTACAAGAGTATGGGCTCACTGAAATGATTCCTTTGAAATGCACCTTAGCTATCTGGGGCCAGTATCCTCCTTTTATCCATCCTGAAGCCCCTCAGGGTGCACTGTTGGGCGTGGCTGCAGTGGCTGAGGGCTTGATGGCTGCAACATCCTTGGTTTACTGATATGGCAGGCGTCATTCTTCATCCACACCCTGCTTCAAGCCCTAGAAGGCTATCCTAGACTGTGGTTCAGTCTTCTTTTCTATCAGTTCGGGGATTCTGATTCTTAATAGTATCCACTTTTGGCATCCCTATTCTTTAGATTGCTAGGGGTTTTTGGTTGTTTAAACCCTGCCTGGCTTGTACCAATAGGCACAAATGCCAAGTGTTTACCACTAAGCTCATAGGCTTGTTAAAGAAATGGCAGTGCCAAGAGGTTGCAAGTTACTACTGGTAATCCATGAGTAGGGTGTTTGGTGCCTCGTGATATCCTTTATTTCCTAATTCCCTAAATCTAAAGGACTGGCAAACTTCTTCTGTTAAGGGCCGGATGGTAAATGTTTCAGGCTTTGCTGGCAACACCCAGTTCTGCCATGTAGTGTGAAACAGCGATAGATAATAAAACAAATAAGGGTGACTGTGTTTCAATAAAACTTTATTCACAAAACAGGCAGCCATCAGATTGGCACGTGGGCCCCCATTGCTGACCCATGATATAAATAAACAGACAAAACAAACAGGTAAATTTAACTTTCATACTCTCCACAAGCAATTTTTTGTTATTGTTTTTTCCTAAAGGATGGGGAAAGGAGGAACCATTTTGCCTGCATGGAACTATGTCACTGTCGTTTCCCTTCGATCTTACATTTGTAACTTTGGAAGCTAATAGCCTTAAACCAAACTTCATGCCTGCTTTTAAGATACAGAAGGGGCTGGAATATGTTATTCCAGGCTTTCTTTAAAAAAAGGGGCCCCGTTTACTACTTTCCCTCCCAGCTGGTGAAGTTCTTTGCACACAGCCAGCCTCTGGCAAGAGTGGAGGAACTTCTCTGAGGTGGCCTCTATTTTCTTTCTCCCATGTCATGGCCAGCAATGACTAACTCAACAGCCTTTGTAATTTTACCTTCTGGGATGACTTATCTACATACAGAGTTAATAATAGATTTAGAGACAAGGCAAATACCATTTCTTCTAGAACTGAAAAAAATATCAAAACAGAACTCAAGTGAAAACTAGAAGAGAGTTATCCCTACCCAAATCAAGTCTGTTTGCCCTCCTCATATAAGGAATGAAGATACTCAGGCCAGTGGGCAGAACTTGATTGACTCTAAATTCTCTCTAGCAATTAGCAAATTCATCACCTGTTATTGATGGCATTGCGTCCTCCCAAAAGAGATGTTGAAATCCTAACCCCTGGTACTTGGGAATGTGACCTTATTTGGAAAAAAGGTCTTTGGAGATGTAATCGAGGTAAGTTGAGGTCATTAAGGTGGCTCCAATCCAACACCCTAAGGGAAGTTTGGACACAGAGACACAGAGGAGAATGCCATGTGAAGCACAGGGACACATAGAGAGAAGATGGCCATGTGACAACAGGAGCAGAGCTTGGAGTCATGTAGCTACAAGCCAAGAAATGCCAAGGATGGCTGGTAACTTCCAGAAGCTGGGAGGGAAGCACGGATCAGGTGCTCCCTTGCAGCCCTCCAGCAGGAACCAACCTGCTGGCACCTTGATTTTGGCCTTTTTGCTTCCAGAACTGTGAAAGAATAAATTTCTATTGTTATAAGCCACCCAATTTGTGGTCATTTGTTAAGCCCTAGAAAACTAGTCCAACACCCATAGGCTGATATAAACTAATAACTCAGATAAATTCTGTGCAGGCTTACCCTCTGCTTATGTTTGCGAAACACCCTCTCTCTTCCTATTTAGATACCTCAGGAAAGGAATAAACTAATAATCCTGTCATCAAATGCAACGGGCTACATTCTGGTTTTATTTTTGATTTATCTTTCAGCTAAGCTGGGACTTTTTTTTTTTTTTTTTTTTTAAGCTGGGACTTTTAAAGCCAAATGGAAGTGAGCATTTTAATACTCTTCTCTTTTTGTTATGTGAATTCAGGGTCGGAGCCAAAGGCAGTTTGGCAAACAGTAAGCCACTGGTAGTATGACTGCAAAACCTGATATGTCAGCTATTGTCCTCCTGTATTTGCAGCGTCTTTGGGTGCCATGAACTCATGCAATATAACAAAGAAGTGTATTGTCTAAACTCTTCTGAATATATGGCTCGTGTTCACATAACTCCTTTTGTCTTGGTCTGTGCCTGTCAGAGGGGAATTCTCTGGTGTCTTTGTTTTCCTGTAGAGCTTTCCCCTCTAATTTGATCTGTGTTTGATGACATGGATAGAAAGAGCACCGTGCACCTGGCCTAGCAGGATCGCAACAAGCACTGCTGAGTCGTTCTGCAGTGCTCCCCGCTTCCCAGGGGGGCCCGCCGGAGTCAAAGGAAGGAAATTTCCCGGGAAGAAGAATCCTAATAGCTAACACTTACCGAGTGATTCCTCCATGCCAAACATTCCTCTAGCAGGATGTGGTGGATAAACAGCAAGTTCTCTGTAAAGCACAGAGAACCGTATTCAATATCCTGTGATAAACCATTATGGAAAAGAATATGTAAAAAAAGAATATATATATGTATAACTGAATCACTTTGCTGTACAGCAGTAATTAACACAACATTGTAAATCAACTATACTTCAATATTAATTAATTAATTTAAAGAGTAGGGTATATAAACCATCATTATTAAATGACTTAAGAAATTTATTTATTGGCTGCGTGGGTCTTAGCTGCGGCACGCAGGATCTGTCGTTGCAGTGCGTGGGCTCTTTGCTTCGTTGCAGTGCGTATGGGGCTTCTCTCTAGTTGTGGCGCGGGGGCTTAGTTGCCCCGCTGCATGTGGGACCTTAGTTTCCTGACCAGGGATTGAACCGGCGTCCCCTGCATTGCAAGATGGATTCTTAACCACTGGACCACCAGGGAAGTCCCTTAAATGACTTTTAAAACATAATAAATATTGATAAAATAAAATTTTAAAAAGCAGGATGTGGGACTCTTCTTTGAGTTGTGGGACCTGCCTGTGTAGTCCACTTGCCATATGCAACCTGCAAGTGTTGGGACAAACATCTACCCCCTTAGATTTTCCCAGCACCCTCCTGGGCTGTAGAACTCCATCCGACAACCCTTAGGTGAGTGCTTGCTCAGTCACAGAGCTGCACTGGTCCCCTTGTCCCCTCTGTCTGTCTCCTTCTTTCTCCTCTTCCTCCTCTGAGTCTCCCTCATCCTCTGTCCCTCTGCCTCCCTTTTCTTCATCTTACTTGTCCCTTACGTTCTCCCCAACTGGCTCTCCCTTCCCCATTCCCTCCCCCTTCATCAGGAGGAGGCCATGGCCTCCTTCCAGGAGTAGAGTTGAGGGCTTCTTGTCTCTCTTGGAGAATAGATCTCATCAGGCTGCCTCCTGCGGTCCTCCCAGCCCTGAGCCTCCTACCACTACTCTGTCTCTTTTATCAATCCTCAAATTTTGATCTGTAATTTTAACCATAAAAGTCAGAAAATACTGTCTGAGGAGCACTGTGACATCAGAGCCTTAACCCTTTAATACAGTTTTCATATAAACTCTTAATCACCAGACAGTGGCTAAAATATATTTGCTTAATTGCTTATTTACCAGCACTGTGCCATGTGGTTTAATACACATTATTGGCTTTGATTTCCATGTTAACCCCATTATCTCAGTCCTCAGATAAGGACTGAGACTTTAGGAAATTAAATGATAGGCCAAGTTCACAAATATCATAAACGACAGAGCTGGAACCTACACTTATGTACCAGGCAAGGGGTGCCAGGGAACGAATTCCCATCCTCAGGGAACTGGCTACCTGGTGCAGGACGGAAAACCTGCAAAGGAAAAGAAGAGAACTTGACTGCTAGTATTATTGGGTATTGCATGTGCCATCAAGTGTGTGCCACATGTGTTATCTTAGTAATCCCTTTAATAACCCTGTAATGACCATGCCATTATTAGTGTGGCCACCATAGCTTCCCCCTTAGAGATAAGGGACCAGAGGCAGAAATGTGGCTCGAAAGTAGCAGGACGGAGATTCAGACTCAGGCAGGCTTCCTGGGGGTCTGGGTTCTTACCCACTTGTCTAAGCTGAGGAACCTATTTCTGGCATCTGGGATTGGGGAGGAGCGGCATTTGAGCTGAGTTTAGGGAGGAGAGGAATTTCCGCAGGTGGAGATGGGGAAGGGTATTCTGTGCCCGGCATGGCTGGAGCAGAACGGAGCAGGGAGGTCCGCACAGCTGTGCAGACAACTGGGAGGAAGGTGGGAGCCCGGGCAGTCAGGCAGGCAGTGCTTTCTCCTTTATATTTTAGAGGCATGATTTATTATTTCCAGTTGAATATTGAAGAGAATGAACTTTACTGTTGAGCATTTGTAATTGGAATAAATATATCCTTATCTTTAAGGATATCCTTATCTTTAAGGATCTTTAAGTATATCTTTAAGGATCTTTAAGGATATCTTTAAGGATAAGGATATATCAGAAGGATATCCTTATCTCTTCTGAATGGCTATTAAAATAATCTGTTGGGAAGCATCACAGCCATTCCTCCTTGGCGCTCTGGGCACCATATGTGTATAGGGATGGTCTGAAGGCAAGAGCTGGAGTTCAAGTCCAGATTCCGCCCTGTGACTTCATCTTCCTCATTCTTCTGCAAGTCTGGGGCAGTAACACGTGCCCCAGCTTATCCTGGAAAGACATTTGGCCTGGAGGCCAAAGAGAGAACAGATGTGCAAAGCTTCAGAAGAACGGTGCTGTGGAACTCTAAGGAATCAAATGTCTTTATTATTCTGATGAATCTGTTCTTTTAATACACGGCAGTCATTCACATCAGCCACAGGCAACTCAGTATAGAAATGTTTCGGCCTGGAGTAATCTGTAGAGCGCCCTGGTGTTTTCACATACGTGATCTAACTTCATCTTTACAATCGTCTTATGAGGTAAGCAGGATGGTTATGATTAATTGCCATTTTTACAGAAACTGAGGCCCAAACCATTTGTTTAGTAGATGCTGGATTCAGGTATAAAATGCCAGTTAGATTCCTTTCCAAAGACGATATAAGAGGCCATGAAGGGAAAACCCTCGCTAAATTTCTTGGCAAAATTCAAGAGAGGCAAGCGTATAGGCTTTATAATGCTCTTTGAACGTACTGCATGATCCACAGAAACACTGAATTCCTAAATCTTTTAAAAAATTCATCTGGAAGTTTGCCTCTTTTGCTTTGACCCCTGCAGGTAGAATTTGCATCTCCTGTGGTGATGCCATGAGGCTCTGCACACACCCTGGGGTTACACATATTGCATCATCCAACAATCACTTGTTCACACGTCTGTCTCCAAGCCTCTCCCTCACCACACCCCGGCCCCCAGGGACAACCAGCCAAGGTCTAGTCATCTTGGATCTCCAGCACCTAGCAGGTTGCTAGATGTAACAACAGCTCAAGAAGTACCTTTACGTTTTTCACAAAAGGAAAACTTGTTGACTGCATAACATGTAGAGACATTTAAACAGTAAAGAATATCCTAAACAAAATAAAGGTTAAAAATGGAAAAATAAGAAACAAATGCAAATGTCAAATCCTCTCATCTATGAATTAGTGATTATAAAAATATTATAAGACTAAGGTTAGCTGGGGGTGGTGTTGTCATTCGGGTCTGTGTGTGTGTTGTTTTTAAAAACAATCAAAAAATTTTGAGGTAAGTATCAACCTACTTTTACGGATTTCTAATAACAGCTCATAGGATGTGGAAATGATCTTTATTCTTTTGAATGTTTCCATCTGGTCATGTCGAAGTTCAATGATGGCTTAAGTGATAATAGACCTTTTACTTTATTTTAATTAATTAATTAATTTTTTCTCTGCAACAGGAGAAGCCACCACAATGAGAAGCCTGCGCACCGCAACAAGGAGTAGCCCCCCCTCGCTGCATCTAGAGAAAGCCCGCGCGCGTGCAGCAACAGAGACCCAGCGCAGCCAAAAATAAATAAATAAATAAATTAGACCTTTTATTTTAAACAAAATACAATATTTATATGACTTATTCTCTACAGGGTCTAGTGAAGTGGAAATAATGTATGCATAAGAATTACGTAACAATCACCTATATATATTTGAAAAACACTACCTTAGGAATTGTAATTTTATCAGCAGATGTAGCCTCAATTAAAAAATAGTAGTTAAACTAAAAACAGATGACTCAAAATGACTTTTAAAGAGAGAGAATGCAGGAAAATTTCCCGTAGCCATGGGTATGCAGGGGTCAGATGCCTTGAAAGCTGAATCAAACCTGCATGTGACCTGCATTCCAGACTCCTTAACCTTCTTCCTCCCCCAAGGACCTGATGGCTCAGGGGATGCACTGATCCTCTTGGACCTATGCCCATGGCTGCTTGTTGAATAGAAGGGCATTAGGTCTCAACTTAGCCCTCAAAACAACACACATTTATTCTAGTTCTATAAGTTAGAGGTGTGGCTTTACTCTCTGGTTTCTCTGCATCAAAGTGCTGATGGGCTGGGATCTTATAGAGAGACTCATTCCAGGCTCATTCAGGTTGTTGGCAAAACTCAATTCCTTGCGGCTGTAGGACTGAGGTCCTTGTTTTGTTGCCAGGTGTCAGCCAGGGGCTGGCTGTAGCTTCTAGACGCCTTTTTTCAATCTTTGCACTTGGACGCCTACACCTCAACAGTGCAGTGAATCCTTCTCCCACTTGGAAGTTCCCTGAGTTCCTCTTCTGGCTGCGTCTATCTGGCTCTAGCTGGAGAAATTTCTCTGGCTTTAAGGTCTGAAGTGACTAGGTTGGGTCCATCTGGTGAGTCCAGGATAGTCGTCACCTCAAGATCCATAACCTTAACGACCTCTGTGAAGTCCTTTTTGCCACGTGACATGACATATACACAGGATCTAGACAGTAGGGTGTGGCCATTAATCAACCCACTGTAGGGTTGCTTGAGAAAATTGGAAATTTAATCAGCTTCAGCCAATTTTTGTCTGGTATGGCCATTTCCTTTTCTTAGTCCATTGAGCTTTTTTTCAGTTGACGAAGCTGCCAACCAGCTCTCTTGAGCTTTTTTCCCGTGGGAGATAGTCCATCTAGCTCTCCAAGAAGGAAGTTGTTCATTGTAATTCTTTCTCCAGATCTTCAGCCATCTTCCAGTTGGAGTTGTGTCTCCAATTCATGCTGCTGATGCTTTCCTATGTTTTAGGAAGTTTTTTCCCTAAGAGGTAAATTACTTCCTCGATTGGTTTTCTGCAAAGTTTCACTGCATGTTCTTGACACAGTTCAGGCGGTATTTGAAGTTTCAGTTGAAGTTCTTGACTTTCACCTTTAGGTTGTGAATTTTTAAATGTTAAGATATTTGCTCAGTTTGGAAACTTTTCATTTGACCTGTAAGCTCCTCATCCATTGGATTTTATTCAAATAATTTAAAATAATTCCTGGTCTTCTCTTTTAAACCCCTTTAAGGAAACATTTAAGTTAGCAGCATCAATGAGTTTCTTCAAAGTGACTTCTGACTGACAGTTTAGGCAGCCACGTGCGGTTCACTATTTTCATCTCATTCGAAGTTGCCATCATCCATAATCTTCTCTAAACAGAGCAGACAAATGTATCACCTTCAGTATAGTTTCAGTTAGAGATTTTAACTGGTTGCTTTGTCATTCACAACCTGTTTCATTCTCATGGTTTGAGTTTTCAAGGTTTTTTTTTCTTTCTGTTCTTTAATTCCCACACTTTCTTCCATCTCATAACTTCTAGGATAAGCAGTTCTTTGGTTTTTTAAATTTTTTAAAATTTTTGGCTGTGATGGGTACTCGTTGTTGCGCACGGGCTTTTCTCTAGTTGCAGAGAGCAGGGGCTTCTCTTGTTGTGGAGCATGGGCTCTAGGCATGCGGGCTTCAGTAGCTGTGGCTCGTGGGCTCTAGAGCACAGGCTCAGTAGTTGTGGAGCATGGGCTTAGTTGCTCCGCAGCATGTGGGATCTTCCCGGACCAGGGCTCGAACCCGTGTCCCCTGCATTGGCAGGTGGATTCTTAACCATTGTGCCACCGGGGAAATCCCTCAGATAAGCAGTTTTAGGCTTTCCTGAAGATGAGTGTTTTCATCCAAACCACCCATCATTTCTCTCCAAAGTTGTTCTACATTCTTCTGAGATGCCTTTAAGATATTTTTGGTGTGTGTTACTAGGCTTTGGAGGATCTTGATGCGTCTTCAAGTGACTGTGCGTCTGTCCTTGAAGGCGAGCAACATCACTCCATGAAATGAAACGTTAGGAGCCTCGCTTTTCTATCATTTGTCAGGAACCTCTACTTATCCTCAAGGGAAGAGATGGACACGTTCAGATTTTTGTCGAGTGCTCGTAACTTCAGAGGACCGACCTCCACTAGAGGTGACTCAGGCCTTCTTGGTCTTGTAAGCAGTCTGATCTTCTCTCTGATTTTACCATAGTCTTAATCCCTGGCACAAAACCTTTTGGCTCACTCTTTTCCCCTCCTTAAAGTATGTGGGCTCTTTAGTATAAAGAGCAGATACCAGGATTACTGGGAAACTCACAGAGGATTGGGCATCGTCCCCAGCATTCTGACAACACAGGCAGAGCACCACACAGCTGTTCCAGGGCTGCTGGAAAGACATTTCTGTGGCAGTCAGCAGGCCCTCTCTGGCTCCAGAGAACACTGCAGCTCTGTCTCTGGTTGCCAGTGACCTGTGAGCCACAATTGATGGCATGGAATCCTGCAGAGTTCTGACCCAAACGAGTGCCTGATATCCAGGGCAGACCATCAGTGGGGCTGGGAGACGGGGAGGCCAAGTTCTGTGAAACAGGGCTCTCTAACTCTGCTCTGCGTGAGCAAAGAGAAAATGCACGAAGAGAAAGTGGAATGATTTGCGTGGTGCGTTGGGGAAAAACGCAAATGGCTGACTGCAGCCGGAGAAGCACTGGCCTCCGTAGACCCTGCCTGGCGAACCTACAGCAAAAACCCTACTGCTAAATTCCAGTGGCAAACCTGGGAGGCATCAAAGCAGGGCTGGTCATAACCCATTCTCTGCACAGGAGTGTGGCAGGGCCTATGGTGGCATTTTCTGCAGCAGGGGACTCGTGTGCTCTATCCCTGTTCACCTGCTCACTCTTCTCCTGATTTAAAGTTTTTTCCTGCAGCTCAGAACCCTGGTCTACCTCTGGACATCACAGGGACCTCTCACCCCTGAGGATTCCCTATCTTGTCTGTTTTTGGTCAGTGAAGGGCTTCACCAAAGGCACTAACTTATAGAGCTGGATTTCAACTGGAAGAATTCAGGAGAAATAGAAGTGTTCAATATTTCATGGATTTTCGGTGGAGCCAGTTTGTCGCCGTTCCATCCAAGCATTCCTGGATGGTGAGGCTCTCCTCCAGTGGCCCTGCCACCTGTAGCACGTGGCTCCCACGCTTGCCTGGGTTGGTCTGCAGTCCACTGCATCACCTTCAGAAGTGTGCCTCCATGGAGAGCCTCTGAAGAGTGGGCAGGTCCTTCTTCCAGCTGAATTTGCTGACTTCTTTTTTATTTTTTTTTTATACATGCCACATTCCTAGTATCTCTGGAAGATATCCTAGTATCTCAAGCCCAGAGTTTTATTGTCCATCACCCAGGACTGTGCCATGAGTCCTGACTTGTCCTCAGTATCTTTATCCATGAGGGAAATGAGAGAACCATCAGTGGAGGCCTGTCTGGGGACTCTGAAGGGCTCCAGGGTTCAGGCTGCAGGTGCCCTGCTCCCAGGAGTCCTTCTATCTATGGCTCATTCTTGAACCAGAAAAAGCCACCTGGGTGTCAGTGGGTGGGCTCCAACGTTCTCACGTTTCTCCATGTGGCCAGGAACATGGCTGCCCTCAAGACGTATTTAAAGAAATGAACATTACCTAGTAACTCATTCAGGTGTCATGTAAGTCAAGGGGATGGAATCAGAACGGCTCAATCTCAGAATGCAATCATGTAACAACATGATGAGACATATCTCTGTCTCTATAATCTCCATCTCTATCTCTTAGTTCTCTCCGGCTGGGGATGCTGTAATAAAATACCATAGACCAGGTGGCTTAAACATAAACAAATATTTTTATTTCTCACAGTTCTGGAGGCTGGGAAGTCCGATATCAGGGTGCCAGTGTGCTTGGGTTCTGGGTGAACGTCCTCTTCCTGGTCTACTGATGGTATCTTCTCATTTGTGTCCTCCATGGTGGAGAGGGAGGGCTAACTCTTCCTCTTCTTACAAGGACAGTAATCCCATCATAGGGCTCCACCCTTATGACCTAATGACCCCCCAAAGGCCCCCACTTTCAAATACCATCACATTAGGGCTTCAACATATGAATTTTGAGGGGAAACATTCAGTCTATAACAATATAACTATGTTTATATAAATAACTATATATAGGACTAGTTTCAGCATTCAGCTGATATTTATTTAGTGATAAGTAGATATAGATCTATCTATAAAATTCAATAAAATCTATATATTCATATATGTACACATTATTTGATAGAATATATATAAGTGTATAAACATAGTCTATAATTATATATAATTATATATTATTATACTATATTATATTACTTATAGTAAGCACTAAATAAACACTTACCAGCTAACCGCTGAAACTAGTCCTAACCTGCTTTTAAAGATTTGGCGATTATAGAGAGAAAGTATGCAATTAAAAAAAAATTAATGGAGAAATAACTATAGAAATATTATCAATCTTCTGAGAAATTTAAAAATAAATAGGTAGGGACTTTCCTGGTGGCAGAGTGGTTAAGAATCTGCCTGCCAATGCAGGGGACACGGGTTCAAGCCCTGGTCCAGGAAGATCCCACACGCCACAGAACAACTAAGCCTGTGCACCACAACTACTGAAGCCCACACGCCTGGAGCCCGTGCTCCGCAACAAGAGAAGCCACCACAAAGAGGAAGCCTGCTCACAGCAACAAAGACCCAACGCAGCCAAAAAAAAAAAAAAAAAAAAAAAGGTAAATATAGAGTAAGGCTTGGTTGGATAATTCCTTTAGCCTGTGATGTTTCTCAGCAATGGAATTCTTGGCTTCCAGCTAGTTTGGAGGAGTCCTCGTTGTCATGGTCGTGTACTTTATTGTGCTCCCCTCTTCTTGGGGCAAGGGAAAGTGCTTTGAATATAGTAGACGTGCAATAACTATTGATTAAATAAATGATATTGGAATAGGAATCTAGCAAGTGGTAAGTCATGATGGTTTTGCTATTTCATTCATTCACTCATTTATTTACTCAACACAAAGTACTTATCCCCTGCTGCACATCAGGCATCGTTCTAGACACTGGACATTTATGGCGGTGAATAAGACAGACAAGTTCCTCGCTCTGAAGGAACATATTCTAAAAAGAGTGGCAGAGCATCAACAAACCAGTGAAAAAATATCTAGAAGTGGTAGCTGTGGTGTGGTGGTATGAGTCTAGGGAGAGCTGGATTCCAGGCGGTGTGGGGAGAGGCCACCTGGCAGGAGCTGCAGGCTCAGAATTATAGCCACGGCCAGGAAAGGACAGGAGAGAAATACCCCAGCCACTCTCTTCTGGCCTCTGACCTCTCTGAGGTCTCCTATTGGATAAATACAACCTCTTGGCTGAAGAATCTGAGTCTGGATGATGCAATCCCTGGGGGTCAGACTCCCGGAGCACAGAGCAGGGCAGAGAAAGAGCATGATCAGGGGCCAAATGTAGTCAATTAGAAAGATTTTACCACGTCTGAGCACGTTGAGGGCAGGCTCTAAGTTGGGTTTACTTTTCTCTTCCCCATAGGACCAAGGAACACAAAACTTGGCAAGAAACACATGCTTATTAATTTCATTGTGCTTCAGAAATAGAAATATAGATCAATGGAACAGGATAGAAAGCCCAGAGATAAATCCACGCACCTATGGTCAACTAATCTATGACAAAGGAGGCAAGGATATACAATGGAGAAAAGATGGTCTCTTCAATAAGTGGTTCTGGGAAAACTGGACAGCTACATGTAAAAGAATGAAATTGAACATTCCCTAACACCATACACAAAAATAAACTCAAAATGGATTAGAGACCTAAATGTAAGACTGGACACTATAAAATTCTTAGAGGAAAACATAGGCAGGACACTCTATGACATAAGTCACAGCAAGATCCTTTTTGACCCACCTGTTAGAGTAAGGGAAATAAAAACAAAAATAAACAACTGGGACCTAATGAAACTTAAAAGCTTTTGCACAACAAAGGAAACTATAAACAAGACGAAAAGACAACCCTCAGAATGGGAGAAAATATTTGCAAATGAAGCAACTGACAAAATATTAATCTCCAAAATATACAAGCAGCTCATGCAGCTCAATATCAAAAAGCAAACAACTCTGGTGGCGCAGTGGTTGAGAGTCCACCTGCCGATGCAGGGGACATGGGATCGTGCCCCGGTCCGGGAGGATCCCACATGCCGCGGAGCGGCTGGGCCCGTGCGCCATGGCCACTGAACCTGTGCGTCCGGAGCCTGTGCTCCGCAGCAGGAGAGGCCACAGCAGTGAGAGGCCTGCGTACCGCAAAAACAAAAAACAAACCCAAAAACCAAACAACCCAATCCAAAAATGGGCAGAAGACCTAAACAGACATTTCTCCCAAGAAGACATACAGATGGCCAAGAGGCACATGAAAAGCTGCTCGACATCACTAATCATTAGAGAAATGCAAATCAAAACTACAATGAGGTATCACCTCACACCAGTTAGAATGGGCATCATCAGAAAATCTACAAGCAACAAATGCTGGAGAGGGTGTGGAGAAAAGGGAACCCTCTTGCACTGTTGGTGGGAATGTAAATTGATACAGCCACTATAGAGAACAGTATGGAGGTTCCTTAAAAAACTAAAAAAAGGGCTTCCCTGGTGGCACAGTGGTTGAGAGTCCGCCTGCCAATGCAGGGGACACGGGTTCGTGCCCCGGTCCGGGAAGATCCCACATGCCGTGGAGCGGCTGGGCCCGTGAGCCATGGCCACTGAGCCTGTGCGTCCAGAGCCTGTGCTCCGCAACGGGAGAGGCCACAACAGTGAGAGGCCCGCATACCGCAAAACAAAACAAAAAAAACAAAAAAAAAACTAATAAAAGAATTACCATATGACCCAGCAATCCCACTACTGGGCATATACCCAGAGAAAACCATAATTTAAAAAGACACATGCACCCCAATGTTCATTGCAGCACTATTTACAATAGCCAGGTCATGGAAGCAACCTAAGCGCCCATCGACAGACGAATGGATAAAGAAGATGTGGTACATATATGCAATGGAATATTATTCAGCCATAAAAAGGAACAAAATTGGGTCATTTGTAGAGACATGGATGGATCTAGAGACTGTCATACAGAGTGAAGTAAGTCAGAAAGAGAAAAACAAATGTCGTATATTAATGCATATATGTGGAACGTAGAAAAATGGTACAGATGAGCAGGTTTGCAGGGCAGAAATAGAGACACATATGTAGAGAACAAACGTATGGACACCAAGGGGGGAAGGTGGCAGGGGGATAGTGGTGTGATGAATTGGGAGTTTGGGACTGACATATATACACTAATATGTATAAAATGGATAACTAATAAGAACCTGCTGTATAAAAAAATAAATAAAATAAAATTCAAAAAAAATTTAATTGTGCTTTGTATGGTTGGCTCTGCCTGATCTAAATGTGTGTTTCAGGCATCGGTCACCCCATGGGGGTTCTGGTTCCTCACTCTCCCTGGGGGAACACAGCATCATGTTCACGATGTATTACAGCAATGTGCCTGGTGCACAGTTAGGCCAGTGAACATTTGCTAAACAAGGATTCTTTTTGCATGAAGAATTTTCTTTGTTACCCATATGCAGAATTGTGATAGAATAAAACACTTCTCAACTTCAAGCCTGGAATAAATGGAAAAGTTTCATAAAGGTTAGGGAAGAAAACCTGGGGGGCAGACTATAATCATTTCAATTTCCTTCTCCCTCTGTCCCTGAGGAATCCTCTCTTGCTGTGGTGATTAAGAATCGATGCATGGAGGGGAGAGAGATAAATTAGCAGTTTAGGATTAGCAGATACACACTACTATATATAAAATAGATAACAACAAAGACCTACTGTATAACACAGGGAACTATATTCAATATCTTATGATAACCTATGTTGGAAAAGAATCTGAAAAAGAATATATATATTTTTATGTATGCATATATATATGTATAACTGAATTACTTTGCTACACCTGAAACTAACACAAAAAGGAAAAAAAAAGAAGAATCGATGCATGTATTCCCTCTCTTAGACTCTCCATGACATGCTGTCTTTTCCCAAAACCATTGTGCATTGGGAACCTTCTTGTATGGCTGGAATAAGAGGAATTTAGTCACAGATGTGGACTTTACAGTCCATATTGTCTTAGAAGAGGTAAAATCAAGAAGAGTGTAGAGCATTTCTAGAAGTAGAGGGACAGGGAGACCCAGGGGGGCAGAGGTGTGTGTGTGGGGCTTGTGATATTAGACGAGTTTCCTTGAGTTCATTAGAACCGGATTTATGCAGATACCCAAGGCTTACAGAACCCATTTAATGTATGCTGTAGACCTGTAAGGGCCCTGAATTGAGAAAAGGCTGCAAGAGTTGTCTGGGCTTGTCCTTCAGAAGGGGAAAGGCAAGGTATAACAGGGGAGATGAGTGCAAGACTTATGACCCGGGCAAGGGGTTGGCGGTGGGGGAGAGCCCTGTGTAGTGTGAGCGGATCCCTAGGGGTGTGGTGCAGGAAGGTGGTTCGCTGGGCAAGCTCCTTGCTCCGTGGACAGCCAGGGAGGGAGATGAGAGCTACGGCTTCCAGAATGTAATCCTTCATTGTGCAGAGACAATCCTCGATGAAAATTTTTCTTTTTCCTCCCGGTGTCACATGAAGACATCCTTCCCCAGCTCCCTTGCATCTGGGTAGGGCCGTATGCCTACTTCCGGCCAAAGTGATGCAGATGCAATTGACATAAATCACCTCCATACCTGGCCCACCAAAAATAGACATAAATCACCTCCATACCTGGCCCACCTGCTCAGTTTCCACCTCTCATTGAGGGGGAAAGGTATCCCCAACATGGAAAGAGAATTTCTGAATGTGGAGCCGGTGGTGATAACCTAAACATGAGCACAAAGCAAAGACAGCCAGATAAAGGGCGTCCAAGTTCTCCAATCGTGTCACTGGACACTTCCCTCCTTTGGGTACGTGTTGAAATGCTTGGGAAGGGGGTGCAGTGGGAGAAATGTTTGTTAGTATAATCAAGGTCTTGCTTCTTCCATTTTGGTATATCACCCCTTCTGGGCTAAATAATGGTAATTTACAAGGGCCTCCTTTTTGAAGATTGCAATCACTTCTATAGCCATGATTGAACAACAAGGCAAAGTCCGAATGGGAGGTCAGTATGAGTCAGCCTGACTTTATAAGGCATTTCTCTGAAAGGGATAAGGAAAGAAGACCCATAGGATCTTTAGGCTAACCTGAGGCTAATGTGCCTGTCCAAAGGTTCAGGAAAAGTGCCTCCTCTTCCGCGCCACTCCCTAAAGAGCAGGTTTGGTTTGAAACTGGGTGGAAGGTTGGTGCTGGCATAAGGAGTAATGCGTCTGATACCCAGGTTCATAGACCAGCCTGCAAATGTGGCTAGAAAGGAAAGCAAAGGGGCTGAGCAGGTGTTTCCAGAGTCACGGGTTGGATCTCTCTCCCTCAAGGCCTGTTCCCTTTCCTGAAATGGACCTTCACTGCACTTCCATACCACCTTGATGGAGGAAAGCCGAGAGGAGTGTTCGAATGTCTTTTCACCTCTAGTCTTTCTACCAAGCTTGCCAAGTACAGCATGTGCAAAATGGTTGTTCCTTTGACACACAAGGGAATTATTTCAGTGGGATGAAATAGCTTCATGTATGTTATGAGTTGGATAGATGGTATGTGAATGCGGGGGCGGGGGGTGGTGCTAACCTGTAGGGAAGCTTGGAATTCTGTGAGAGTTCAAAGAAAACACAAAGAAACTCTGGGGCCCCTGGCTGGGATGCTCAAAACTGGGAACACGGCTTCTGTTTCGGTTTGGAGGCCAATCCACTCTCTTTACATGGTCACACAGCTTGGAGAGCCTTAAGAACAAGTATTTCTGCCGTTTAGAATTTTCTAGAAATGACCAAGATGGTTTCAACTGAGTTTTAATACTTTACTGCTAACTCAGATCAAAGGTTGAGCATCTCATGTTTGTTCCATATCATTTGCTCATCTGGACGGTGAGGTGGAAAAGAAAGGCTGTGAGGGCTGGTCTGCATAACAACACAATTTCATTTCCTAAAAAGTGGTTTTGTTGTAAATGATGATGAACCCGAGTGTGCGCCAGGCTGGCTGTGGTCAGGGTGGAACTGAGATGAGAAGCCACACTTAATCCATGACTTCTACATGGTCAGGACTGAGAGACAGACCTAGGCTTCTGTCTGAGTTACAGAGCAAGTCACTGGTGACGCTTTATCCCTTTTTATTTTTCACTAGTCTTCAAGTTATTGGAACAGCTTTTCAGTTATTTGTCGTTTCCTTTTTTTGTTGTGTTTTGTTGAGCTGAGTCATCAGGAAAACTAAATAGAGAAAAAAAGAGAAAGAAACCAACACCGCAACCATCACAGAAAGAACACTTCAAAACTACCCATATCTGATCACTGACAAAGCGCTTATTGAATGCAGCTTTATTGATAGAGAGGAGTTACAAACACGACATACCTTTTAGTTTGTTGTTCCTTATAGAGTACAAGAATGTCTTAAGCAAACAAAGAAATTTTGGGCCAAAATTTGCTAAATAATACAAAGATTTTTAGGAGTATTCAAGACAAGTATTTTATTTCAAGTTCCCTGAGAGGGACATTTAAATGGTCTTGACCCTCTCAATGTGCTGGAGGGTAAATTGTTAATATTTTAGAATCTTTAATTCTCATAATTACCATGGAGGAGTGTTTAGGAAACTAGTCTATAGTTTTTAAAATATGAAAAGAAATACCGAAAAATAATTCCTTTGAATGCTGCCTTGTGCTAGAGAATATATCCAACAGTGGCTGGGGTGGGAATCTAGCTCATTCAGAGAAGAGTCATTCAGAGTGGATGACATAAATTCACTTCTTTGTAACTCAGGGAAAACATTAATTAAATGAAGTGATTTTAGTTTCTTTTATCTAGTAACTTTGTTGAATTCGGAAGCTATCTGGCCAGGATAACCAGCAAAATGTGGACCTCTTAACACTTACATATTTCCAAGCAAACCTCTATCTACATGCATGTTTGTAAAACACACTTACTATAATTGCTCCTCTGCCTTAAGTCACAGACCCAGTCAGTACATTCTCTCATTCTTCTTACCTCAATTATACCTCCTCACTCATAACAGTCCACTACCATCTAATCCTTGTTTAGAATTATATTCATCTGTACCATCCCTGACCTCCTTATTCATAACCATTCTTACAACATAGGAAGTAAAAATAAAACTCATCCAATGCCACTGAAAGCAACTAGTGCAGGAGGGTTAACAACTTGGCACCAAGAACCTAACCAAAAACGGACAGACTACAGGCTGGCTCCCTGGAAAGTTTTATGTCGGGTCTCTGGCCCACTCCGAAAAGAGAGTTTGAGTTTTATTATTTCAGCTGCTGGGTAACCTGCTATTTCTCTGATACATTGAACCAATGCTTTTATTTCATCACAGGACTCTGGTATTAAAAAAATAACAAGTCCTCTGCTTTCGGAAAAATAAAAGGAGGTATCGGCTTGGCTCCTAAGACTTGGGAGTGTGACTGAATGTAAGCTTACAACGTAATGAAAATGAAGTAATTTTCCAGTTGGAAAACTTGGGGAAGTCGTCAAGTTTTCTAGAGGTGCCTGCTTCAGTAGTTGGGTTAAAGAGTGTGTTTCACTGACACGTGGAAGATGACAGGCATTATTTTGATGCTGCATATTTTCATGTCTTTCAGTAGTCTGTGCAGGATGTTCCAGGAGGTAAAACCTTCACCCACCCTTAGGTTCCATGCTCCCTTCCAATTTGTTATGTCAGAAATTCTGGAATTCCAAATTCCTATTGGTCTTTGTTTATTGACCTAATGGTTGAAGCAAGAGATACAGCAGCAATGCACCCAGGAACCTGGGTAGCCCCAATATTTGTATACTGTGAGTCTTCAGATAACCAATGTAGAAACTACGTTAAATGGTCATTTCAAATGCTCTATCCATTCTAACACATCTCCAGGGTCACCTCTAGAAAGCCACTGCCGAGTTTTTGTGCACCGTATTTTACAAAGCTCTGATAGATGAAAAATCCTCTAGTTTCAGCATCTTTCCTCATTCATCCATGATAAAATATTACAGTTGATTGATTCTTATTTCATTCCAGCCTTAAGCCCCCCACTTATACTTCTAGGATCTCAATGGGAGATACATCTCTTGGTGAGCATCAAGAGATTATGTCTATTTGCCCACTTATGACCTGTAATCCATAATACATCACCTTTTGTCTCTCAAAATTAATGGTATGCTATAGGCTTCTCGATTGTATGAAAATATATGTTTATACCAAACTAAAAGATGTTACAGTCACCCTCATATAGGCTTTGGAAGTTGTGTCCTAAACAACTTATTACAAATGAAAAGCTAATTTTACCCAGGTGCTGCACGGACAAAAGTCTATCTATAGGTTGTACATTGTGACTTAAGAGCTCAGTGATATAACCAGCTCCATACACTGGTTTCTCACACAGGTTTATTTTTCAGCCTGGGCCAATAAAGAATCAAGGAGCAGATCTGCTCTGTACTTGGAGAAGCTCCTCCTGCCCTGTGTGGGGTTAGGAAACAGCCCAGTGTTTTTACATTAATAACGTTTTGTTCTCAACCCGCAATGTTCTAGCCTTTACCCGAGTGTTACCATTAAATACCCAGAGATTGAACTTTCCATAAGGGGCGATGATATAAAATTGTTCCACAAAGTGTACTACTATATGAACCATTTTCACAGTTCGAATAAAATATTTTCAATATAAATATTGTAACTCTAGCCATAACCTATCTACACACAGTGGGAGAGGACAGGGTTCATGAAAACCCGGTTATACTGTCATAGATGTCATGTTTCACCATTTAAATAGCTTGTCTTATTTCTCAAAATCCATTTGCATATAACCCATAATTTATAGGCCCTTCCTCTCCAAAACAAGTGAACTATCAAAGAATAAAAGGATAAATTAGAAGAAAGGAAAATATGTATCATTTACTGCCATGATTCCCTTGCTTCCAAACTTGGCGAACATATAAGAAAAATGATATGGAGCTGATATAGTTTAATTTGCAAAGCTAATTTGGAGCAGATGAAATTTTAAAAATATATAATCAAATGGGCATATATTATCTTAACATTTCTATAGAAAATGAACGTGTTAGATTTTTAATTAAGAAATCAGGATTGAAATCAATTGGTAAACAATAGAATTTACCAACAGGGGGACCCATTCATCCTGCTATTGCCAAATCCAGGAATTCCAAATGTTTCCTTCATTCTCACTCATCTAAAAGACTGGAAGAAATCAAATTATTGTTATTGGTTGCATAACCTTCAGGCTGCATATGCTATACGTTAAGGATCCTTACAGACAGAGTTTTATTTGGTGTTCTTCTGGGGACTTACATGAAGGTCAAGGTTGCCTTTAACCATCTTGATGTAGTGTTTAGGGTGAGAGTACTACTTGCAATTCTTTTAATGGGGGACCAAAGTAAAATGTGAATACTTCTAGGAGAAACAACAAAATGGTTTAAATTTGCCTATAAATTAGATGACTGATGTCAGTTCCTTCTTTGAGAGAAGGATTTTATGATAGGAAATACTTTTGGGGGCCTGAGGCAGGGAGGAGGGTATCACCGCTAAACCAAAGGCATCAACCTGTCAGCCCCAGGGTGGAATCCCTGTTACTTTCCCGTCAGTATTTGTCTTAAGCTTTATGATTTTCTCCTGGGATGCCTTTCGAAATCCTTTACTCAGGCATGTATAGGTAAAGAAACTGCATAGAAACACAGAATTAAATCTTAAGTCCTTATGGATGTAGATTGATTTCCATTTAAAAATGAAGCCTATAAAGGAATATTTTAAACTTCCTAAAGAAAAAAAAGAGAAAGGAAAATAAACTTTTGTACGAGAAATCTCTTACTCACACAGGCTTCGTGTGTATTAAAGTGCAGAAGCACAATCTCAAATGTGGGTGTAACCGCTCTATGTTTAGAAAGGATGCCGCGATGGAAGTGCCCACCGCGAGTTCTGTCTGCCACCCAGTGGCCGCTGAAATTAATGGCTTCTTTCCTTTGTTGGCTCCGGCTCTGTATTTTGCTTAAAAAAGAAAAAAAAAAAAAAAAAATCGACAGAGAGGTAGATGATGCCACACCAGCAACTGAAAACCACCAAGGCAGATGCCTCGATGGATCTGAAAAGACTTCCCTGTAGTAAATGTTAGATAGTTTCCTTTCCTTTAGCTCACTGCTGAACCGCGATGCCTATCTTCTCTCCCCGCGAGCCCGCGGCTCCCCAGGTTCAGATGCTGACGGGCACGGAGGACACCGAGCTGGCGCGGGACTCTCGGGTCACGTGATTGGGCATGGCCAGGGTGCAGCACGACACGCCTACGGTGGCCTCGGGCAGTTCGTCGTCCTCCGTCCACTCATTGAGCTCGGGGCTGAAGCACTGGATGCACTTCTTGTACTTCCTCTCGCCCTCGTTCCAGCCGCCCAGCAGGTAGGCGCGGCCGTGCAGCGTCGAGGCGCCCGCCGTGCTCACGCCCACGGGCAACGGCGCCGCGTAGCTCCACTGGCCGGTGGCCGGGCTGAAGCTCTCCACGGTTAGCACGTCCACGCGCTCGCCGCGCGGCCCCAGCTGGCTGCCGCCCATCACGTACACGCGCTCGCCCAGCGCCACCGTGCAATGCCAGCCCCGCGGCGTGCTGAGCGCCGGCAGCTCCTGCCACGCATCGCGGGCCGGGTCGTAGGCGCACACGGAGCGCGAGTAGGCGCCGCCGATGTAGCCGCCGGTCACCAGCACGCGGCCGTCGGCCACCGCGCTGGCGTGGCAACAGCGCGCCACCTCCAGGGGCGCCTTGGGCTGCCACTGGTTGGCGGACGGCACGTAGCACTCGAGCGAGGCCAGGCTGCCCTCGGCGTTGCGGCCGCCCACGGCGTACAGGAGCCCGTTGAACACGCTCAGGCTGAAGTGCGTCCTCTTCTGGTTCATGCTGGCCAGGTGGATCCAGGTGTTGAAGCGGGGATCGTATCTGGAAGTGGTAGAGCAAGTGTGACAGCCTTGTGGGCGGCAGCCGGGGAACCCAGCTGACGCCGCCAACCAGGACGTGGGAGGCTCGACACTATCCTTGCGAGGAGGCTGGGGACCCATCGCAGCTCCTCGCCTGGAGGCTGCTAATCCTCTCTCAACCAGTAAAAAAGTGTGACCCTTGGGAAAGGCAGGGCAGGCATAGGTGACTCCCCCTCCTCCCGTTTATAAAAGCAGCTACCGGGAGACCACCCCGCTGAGACCAACCTCCAGTCCTCTTTCCTTCATATTCAAATCCATCATCCCGTAGGATTTAGGGGATGCGCACGTGGAGGAAGTGTGGAAGCTGGGTGGAATTTGTGGAATCAGAGAAGGGAATATGGCCACATTAAAGTCAATTCCACATATCTTCAGACACCAGCCACCCCTAGCTCATTCTCATGGCTTAATCAAGAAAGTTGACTGAGTTCCTACATTCTCACAAACCCCTTCTTGTTCACACACCTCTCTTGGCATTGCCGCTGTAAAGCTAAGTCACTGAGTCTTCTGTCATCTGTTTATAATGAGAACAATAGAACTCATGTCCCAGTGCATCAACAAAGCCTTAACTTTTGATGCTTCTCTATTTTCTAGCACTTATTAGTAGGTCTGACTTTTTAGTGTAGGGGTATATTTTTTTCAGTGTTCAGCATTACAATTATTATACCATAAGCACTGAAGTCAATACCTCAAAAACAGTGACTTGAGTACAAGTAGTCATCAGCAGGAGGAAAATAAGGCACCCATAGTAAACTAACACTTTCCATAGTTCCAAGTATTGTAAACACAGAACTGACTCTGTTTGATGTTCATTCATATTTGTCTCATTTCACCTCCAAATCAAAACTTAACCATAGCTATAAATTAAGGGCTAAAAATCAATTGTTTGGATTCGTTTAAATGACACACATGTACATATAATGAAACAATAAAGAATATTTTTTATGATTTACTAGATGAATTTTCAGATCTTGTTCATTAGTTATGTTTGCCTTTGAACCACTACCATGATAGAAGCATGACTTTCTGAACATTTCATGTATATGGAGGTTTAATTTTTTATTATAAATATACAAAAATAATATGCATTTGAATTCCACTTTCTGCAGGATTTATCATGCTTTTACTCTTGTTTACATGTATCAAAAATATTGATGGTATTCAGTCTTTAAAGAAATATTTAAAATTAATTAGCTGCCACATTTTTAATGATCTCATTCTAGTTGCCAGTTATAAATCTGAAGTCATCAGTAACAGTCCACTTAAAAAGAAATTTTGTATCATTTTAATCTTTCTTACCACTTAATGTTAAAAACTAAATTTGCACCCAGTTTCTTTCAAAAAGGCAGGGTATTGTGGAGAGCACCCTGACCAGAAATGAGAAAATGTGAATTCTACTTACTAGTGGTGTCACTTCTCTGGGTGTCAAATTTCTCACATGTAAAATCAGAATCATCATATCTTCCGTGCTCGCTTCATTGGCTTATTTGGAAAATTATAATGCATAATATATGTGAGTGCACTTTATATAATGTGAAGTGTTAAATATACGTAATGTGGCATTATTATTATTATTGATTTACTGAGCCAATGAATTAAGCTAATGATTAATTTCATTCTATGTCAGGGAAATTTCCTCATAACATTGAACGATTTCTATTCCTAATAAAAGAGCAAGTACCTGCAGAAATTGCTGACTGCATGCTTGGCTTGATTTCTTGCATCATTCTGGTCTTCACCACCGGCCACATAAAGAAATCCATCCATCACAGCCACACACTGATTAAAACTCTTGGCTGGCATCTCTGTAAGCTTGCTCCATCCATTTTCAGGGTCTCTATACAAGACGTCTCTGCTAAGGGACTTCTCAGTAAGGCCTGGACGGCCCCCCACAGTGACAAGCACACGACAGCCCCCTCGGATTCTCGTGCGTCTAGACTGCAATGTGTTCTGATGATAGGGAAGTAAGTGGTAGTTCATAGCATCTACAAGAAGCTTGTGACAATCAGCATCTTGCATCATTCTCGGTACTGACTGAACATAACTGACCAGGTCTTGCGCAGAGATGGTACCAAAGCGAATATTGCTCAAAAGATCGGCAGCATATTTCACTCTCTTTTGGTCAAATTCTAACCATTTCATTGCAATCTGGAATGCTACTATTTCAGAAGGCAACTGTAAGTCATCATCCATAAGAAGTTCATTAATTTGCTCAAATGTAAGTTTCATAAACTGATCTGATTCTGCAAATTCAAGGAAGTTATCCCGGATAAATTTTTGGGCTGCTGCCTTTGCATTTCTCAGGGAGTATGTTTCGGCAATGTTAGCAATGTACATGCAATTCTCAACACTCATTTCTTGTATCAGAAAGTCACTGCACATCTTGACAAGGGTATGGATCTGAAGATAAACAGCAGCAGAAATAATGCTTCCTATGGTATACAAGGAGAGAGTGAGCTTTCCAGTGTAGGCGTATGCAATGACCGTGGCCAGGCCCAGCGGTGTGATATCACTGAGATCCACCCTTTGGGTAGAGGGGTCTTTTTTTAGGATGTTGTAAAAGTACTCACTGCAAGAAGCCATCACTGACTTGTGAACGTCAAAGGATTTTGTTTTGGTGCCGATGACTAAGTCGCAAAGGAAGCTCTCCTGCCTCATTTTACTTAAACCTTCCAAGAGGTTGGGGCCGTAAGAAGCATCTGTTAATTCAGAAGAGATGCAGCTAAGGCCATTGCCTCCCTCCAGGAGCCCATTCAAAGCGTTGAGTTTGTTGAGGGGGCTGTCTTCTACAATGATGGTCATCTCATTGATGTTGCCTTTGTTCTTTCTGACAGTCTTCTTTTTGGGGGCCATGGTGGCAAACACACTGTCACAGGCAAGAACTTGCTAAAAAAAAAAAAAAAAAGACACGGTTTTATTTTAATTGTGCATTAAACTTTGAAATGCTACATTGAGAAACTTTCCTTTTTTTAATAAGATAGTAGTTTTTTAATGGCATAACGTAGATTGATTAAAGTCTCAAAACTAGATTTAAAGACTTACATTAAACTAGATGCACATCTTATTCACCGTTTACTTCAGCATCGATCATTGTAGACAATTCTAGAAACATTTATATTATCAAATGAGACCTCTCAATAGCTATATGGCCAAGTAATTTTATGTAGCAGAAATGACCCAATATTCTCTGATCTACCTGTACAGTTATTATGGAATAGTAGTTAAACGTCTTTTTAAGGGCTTAGTTTATGTTCAGGAAAAAGTGAATGACAACTACCCTGAAGTTTTTCTCTCTCAATAAAATATTATAACACTAAAATTCAGGAATCCATGTTAAATGTAGAATATATAGTAGAATCAACGTGGCTAACAATCAATGGATAAGGAATTGTAATGATAGTCAAGTACTTTCTACTCTACATAGTCACTAAAATAATTTCCAGTTGAATTTCTAAATGACTCACAAACACACACAAACTTACACAAGAACTAGAACAAAGTAGTTTTTAAAAAAATCTTAGAGTAGGAAAGACCCTCTTAAGCATAACATAAAATCCAGAAGCATAAAGGGGAAGACTGAAATATCTGAATATTAAAAAAATGAAAATGTATATCTATAAAACAGCACCAACTATTTAAAAGACAAGCAACAGACTGTGAAGACAAATATTTGTAACATTTTTGACAGATAAAAGGTTAAAGTGAAGTTAACACAGTATTTATTTTTATTTATTTTTTGGCCTTGCTGGGAGACTTGCCGGATCCTAGTTCCCCGACCAGGGATTGAACCTGGGACCCAGCAGTGAAAGCGCCAAGTCCTAACCACTGGACCGCCAGGGAATTCCCTAACGATATTTAAAGGGCTCATAAAGTTAATAAGTCAAAGGTAATCCAAGTAGAAAGTGGACAAAGACTATGTCTAGGTAACAAGGTTGTTCACAGAAAATAAAATACAGTTAATATTTTTAAAAAGCTAAGCTAACAATAATCAGAGAACTGTCAACTGAAATCCAGAGAGCCTTTTTATTTTTTGTCGTCAAATTTTGCTTATCAAGTGGTTAAAATATTTTAAAATATTCAGAATATCAGATATTGGTGTGGTACTCTCCATACATTGTTGATGGGAGTATAACTGATACAGTCTTTTGAATAATAATTTAGCAGCCCATTAAGAATAAAAACTATTTTTATGCTTTGACACTAAAGTTCTAAATCTACAAATGTGCCTCTTAGAAATATATTTATATAGATGCTGACATATTAAGGACAGTAACCACTTCCTATTATCAATGTTATAAATATTTGAACCAGTTTTTAAATCTATAGGAAGTGTAGATTTAGCTCTATTACGTAGCTCTGAACAGCTCTAATATTAAATGTAGCCTTGAAATATATTAAGTTTACCAAATAAATACATGGCCCTTAAAGTATCACAGATTAAATTATTTTAGCCCTTCTCAAAATATTGGGCATAGTCATCAGAAGATGCTACACTTAGACTTTTTTTTTTTTTTTTTGCGGTACGCGGGCCTCTCACTGTTGTGGCCTCTCCCGTTGCGGAGCACAGGCTCCGGACAATAAGGCTCAGCGGCCATGGCTCACGGGCCCAGCCGCTCCGCGGCATGCAGGATGCGGGATCTTCCCGGACTGGGGCACGAACCCATGTCCCCTGCATCGGCAGGCAGACTCTCAACCACTGCGCCACCAGGGAAGCCCCACTTAGACTTTTAAATGGATTTTATCTATAGCCTTTCACTTTCTTGTGAAATTACTGGTGTTACTTTTTTCATTTTTATTTTTTATTGAAGTATAGTTGATTTACAATGTCATCTTAGTTTCAGGTGTACAGCACAGTGATTCAGAATATATATATTCTTTTTCTGATTCTTTTCCCTTATAGGTTATTACAAAACATTGAGTATAGTTCCCTGTGTTACACAATAGGTCCTTGTTGGTTATCTATTTTATATATAGTAGTGTGTATATTTTAATCCCAACCTCCTAATTTATCCCTCCCTCCCTTTTCACCCTTTGGTAACCATAAGTTTGTTTCCTATGTCTGTGGATCTATTTCTGTTTTGTAAATAAGTTCATTTGTATCTTTTTTTTTTTTTTTTTTAGTTTCCACATAGAAGTGATATCATATGATACTTGTCTTTGTCTGGCTTACTTCACTTAGTATGATAATCACTAGGTTCATCCATTTATTTATTTTTTTTCATTTTAAAAATAACAAAATCAGTATGTGTAGTTCAACAACTCACAGTTTGCTTTATATCATTCCAGATAATTGTATATGCTTATGCAAACTTATATTTGCATAGTTTAAGCAGTGGTGTGCTGGTAAATCAACTCTCCAGGGGGGGAAAATACCCCTTATTTGCAAGGTGCTAATTTCTTTAGTACAAATACACTCGTTGTGGTTGGTTTTAAGCTACCAACAACCAGTTTGCTAAATTCCTGAAAATGTAAATTGGTTCTCATGAGCTCCAGCATACCACTATAAGAGAACTTGTATCAAAACAAGTTTATGCGGTATTATTCAGCAGTTTGCTTTTTTCACTTGGATGTACTCATGTACATCTTTCCATATCAGCACATACATAAATTTATATCATTGTCCCTAACAGCTGCATAGATTCCCATAGTAAGGATATATAAAACTTGTTCAATTATTCTCTTGTTGATGCACATTTAGATGTTTTATAGTTTTTGAGGGGTGGTGTGTGTGTGTGTGTGTGTGTGTGTTTTGTCTCACTGTTGAGTTCACCCTGAGAGGTAAAACTTAGCTTTGATCCCCCTTGAAAGTCTTCAGTTTAATTACTGGAATAGATGTTAAAAACAATTCCATAACCTTTCTATTGTGTTTGTTCCTGTTCTTTTCCATGTGGAAGGAGAGTAGCAAGTAGGTAGGAAACAGAGAAGGTCTTTTGCTTTGCCAGGGCTTTTTTTCTTCCTCGTTAAGCTCTGTCATATTCACATTTGTTTTTGTTTACAAGACTGTAGCACATTTGTGCTTCCTCATTCTTTCTTGCAGGCAAAGCCACATGCATCCTTACCTTGTGAAACAGATTTTCAACCCACCATCATTTTAGTCTTCAAATGCATTTGACTTAGGTGGTAAGTGTCCCCTTGTTGGATTTTTCTGGGGAAAATTTTAAAAATTTTGTTCAGCAAGTAGTTATCAGACACCTATTGCTGTGTGGGCGGCACTGTACTGGGAATGATGGAGCAATACAATATGTAATTTGTGTTAAATAAACAATGACAAGTACAAAATGACAACAAGAAAGTAGGGAATCGCAGCAGAGTAACTTAAAAAAACAAAACAAAACAAAAACCCAGTAGATTCTACCAGTAGGAGCACAAATGTGTTTTTGGAAATGGCCCTGTCTATTTTCCTGGAGGAAGTCCTATGGGCAATTTTTTACTCATTTGGATGTCAGGCTTATAACCACTCATTGTTTTGGAGGAAATCCTGGGAATTAAACAATACGCTTGTAAATAATCCATGAGTCAAAGAAGAAATTAGACAGTATTTCAAACTGAATGAGAATGAAAATGAAAATACAATGTAAATACCAGCTCCACTATTTATCTGAGCTGTGAGTTTCCATAGATTACTAACCTCTTAGAGTCTCCACTCTACTGGCTTACCTCTAAAGTAAAGATAATAATGGTGCTTGCCTGTCGGGTGGTCCATGAAAGCTTAGTGAGAAATGTCTGTACAGCATTTAATAGGGTGTCTTGCAAAATGTGAATGTTCAAAAATTTTGAATTGTTTTCATTAAAATCAATAACCTTCTTAGATGTGTTTTAGGGAATGAAGGAAGTAACCTGTTTAAGCTTTGGGGTGAAACCAATCAGAGAAAGTGGCCACAGGATGGAGATGCAGTCATGGGGATCAAGAGTAGATTTCTGGAACAGTTAAACATTTCTAAGGGATTTTTGAAAATGCCAGGGAGAGAAATGGAACTCATGCAATGACATAGGCTGAAGAACAGATTATTTACTTTGCTATGAAAGAGAAAGGTAACCCTGGAAATTTAAGAAACTTGGGACATAGGTTATGTCAGGAAAATAACAGATTATATAGAACAGATTGAATCTATGAACCTGGACTTCAGATTTCAAATGAAAGGAACTGTTTTGTTGGAGTGGGGTTAGGATGGGAAGATTTGTAGATAACAGGAATCTTGCCGGTTCCAGGAATGAAAGGTTTTTAAGAGGAGTAGGTATAGGAGGGGGAAGGCCTTTAAAGCAGAGGAAATGCCTGTTATGGAAGCAGGGAGGGGTGACTCGGCACGGGATGTGCAGACGAAGAAGATTGCTGGAGTGAGGGAGACAGGTAGGCAGGTAACACGAGGATACAGAAAGGATGCTGGATACCAGGAAGGGTTTGAACTTGATGAGTTGCTATGCAATTGAGAAGGATTAAGGAACCTCCAGGAAGGAGAGGGCGCACTGAGGCCCTAGTGAAATCAGTCAAATTTCCTCCACGGCTTCCTTCTGTTACTTTCTGTTGCTGCCTTCTCTTTCCTCCGTGGTCTGGCCTTCTTGCTGCCCCTGGTGTTCCCATGGAAACCCTCATGACCCTTTATCTGAATTCTCTTGCCCTTGTCCCATTTCTCCAGGGCCCTACTGGGTGACACATTAGCTAGTCTGACAGATGATCCAAGCTAATCCATCAGTGGGCAAATCTACTCTTCCTCCCAGATATGCATGTTTTTTGGAGTTTTGGGGGTTTTTTTTATCAGTGTACTCCAATGACTCACATGCAAATTTCTAACAGAGCTACCACTGTGGAACATATACGCATATTCTTTAAACTAATATTATATTATTATTTACATAATATTTTAATGTTAATCAAATTACATTAATTTAATTTTAATATTATTAATATTTTAAATATATATATATTTTCTTAATAAGAGAGGGTTTTTAGAATCCTCAAAATCACTGTGTAAAGGTAACTGGCTTCTTTAGCTCTGAGATTCAGGAGACCATTTAAGAGAGTTTTGAAATCAGAGCCTGCAGACCACTTCCTGGTGGCCATATTTCCCCAGATATGCTCATAAATTCAGTCTTTCTCTACTAGAACTGCCATTACATCCTGTTCCTAGGTCTGCACCTCGAAGGTGAGGCTCTCCATCCACCTGCCCAGGTGTTCTCAGTCTGGGCCATATTCCTCCAATAACATGCTGAAGACCCCTCAGAGGAGTCTGGGGACCAGGCTCACGCCTTGGAAGCTGGGCCAGGCTCTGATGTTGTCCTCTAGGCTGCAGAGGTGTTCACTGCTCCCTACATCCCAAGAAATGCTCTTCCTCTGGCCCTGCTCTTCCATCTCCCAGGGAGGTGGGGCTCCGGCCATGGCTTTTCTCAATTTAAGGCAAGTATGGTAAGAGAGCTACAGGGTGTGCTCCAGTCCCTACTGCAGGGAAGACCAGCTCCCTCTCCATGGATGATCAAAACCCAGAGGCTATGTTCTCACAGGGCAGACTGGGAAGCCTTTGATGACTCTCTAGGATCCTCACACTGAGGCCTTTCTGACATGTCACGCTGGGTACACACACACACACACACACACACACACACACACATACCCCATGCCAATTGACCAACTAACCAGCATTTTCCTACAATCACACTTGAATGAAAAGCAAAGGCAGCCTTAAAGGAAAGAAGTTATAAGAGGGCAGCCTAAGGGCTCATGAATGGAAGGAAAGGGGAATAGTTTAACTCACTTCCATTTACTCATCTGGTCACGGTGCTGGACCGCCAGGCTGATGGTGTGGGCTTGTAGAGGATGATTAGAAAAAAATGGAATATTCACAGAAACGTACTACTCAGCTCCAAGGTCATATGTGAACAAGCAGTCAAAGCAATTTGCACAGAAGTCTCATTGTCTTTTCAATTATAACATATATAATTTTTACAGTTATACAAATGTTCACTATGCACCCCTGGGTCATATTGTAAATGATCACAAATGGTGGTCACAGTGATACCAAAACATGGCTACGAGGAAGAGGCAGTGGTTACAACGAGTTGCCTGTACATGTTCTTATACAATACAGAGTGTGACCTGGTGTTGAGTAATCCATTTCTAAAGCATTCCATTCTTATTGATTCAATAAGCTGGATGGGGCTTTCACTTACTCTTGTTGTTGTTTTCAAAGCTTTTTGTCTTTTTCTTTTCTTTTTTAATGAGTGAGGGCCTTGTGGCCAGAGGCTCAGGGAACCCCCTCCCCAGGCTTGGTAGCTGGGCAGTCGCTGTGATTTCCACACCCCAGGGAGGGCTTTGACTGGGGTCATGGTCAGTCTGCATGGGGTTTGCATGGTGAGGGGACCAGCCTATCTGAGCTGCCTGCAACTGGGACAGTTTCAAGACTGTTTCTGCGTTTTTCCTGAAGCACGAAGGGCATGATTCTCCCTCCCCAGCCAGGGGGCTCTAGTGAGTTGCCCCCTTGGGATCAAAAAAGAGCTTTACAGGTGCCCCGGGACCGTTAGTGGCCCTGCCGTAGCAGGACACGCTGGACAGAGCAGGGCGGATGAGCGGCTATTTGGAGGCGCTGCAGTGCCCCCCGTCCCCTCCCCTTCTGGGTAAAAGAGGAGACTGCACAGAGCGCAGAAGGTTGTGGAAGGCTCCCCAGGCTATCGGAGCTATCCCTTCATTCTGTGGAGGGAGCTCAGAGAATTCTTCTCTGGTCGTGGACCCCACGCCTCCTTCCCTCCCCACTCCATCCACTAGTGCCCAGAGCAGCCTCCCAGGTCCCCTGTAAGAGCTGCCTGTTAGAAAGTGGCAGAAGGGCAACAGAGGCACGATTCCACGCCCTCCTCCCACTGCCCACTGCCGGTCTTGGCTCTTGTGTCATTTCTATGATGATAGTGTCGTGTATTCAACACGTGATAACAGCTGGGCAGTTAAGTGAGCCGTCAAATGTGCCGTGATCGGGCTTCCCTGGTGGTGCAGTGGTTGAGAGTCTGCCTGCCGATGCAAGGGACACGGGTTCATGCCCCAGTCTGGGAAGATCCCACATGCCGCGGAGCGGCTGGGCCCGTGAGCCATGGCTGCTGAGCCTGCGCGTCCGGAGCCTGTGCTCCGCAACGGGAGAGGCCACGACAGTGAGAGGCCCACGTAACGCAACAACAACAACAAAATTTGCCGTGATCTTTTGTATTTGCCAATTTAAGCATGTGAATAATTAATTCCTAAATATAAATCACCAAGCATGAATCTAGACTATGTATTCAATGTAAACTATTACTTTCATTTCTACCTAAAATAATAATTGTAGAGCTAGCATGTATAACTTGAGGAATAACTGTGTGCTGAGCCTAGGTAAATACTTGACATGATTTTATTTTTTAAAATTTAAGCATTGTGACAATTCTAAAAGGCAGGTAATATTATGTTCATTTTACAAATGAAGAAATTAAGGTTCAGAGAGAGTTTTAAAAACATATCCAAGGTCACAGGATGGGTATAGAACGTGTAGTAGGGCAAAGATTCAAACCCAGATTGAACCCTGACCCCCTATATAGCCCTTATATCCAGGGCAGGTTGAAATCTGTCGCAGGTTAAAAAGTTAACTCCTTCCAACATGGGAAGATTGAGATTGAGTGAGGTGGAACTCAAATTTATAAAATCAAAGTTTGGATATGGAGAACATGAAATGGTTCTTTATAGCTCCAAACACTGAAATAAAAGAGCTGCCCTTTTAATTGTAAGACAGATTCGTTTGGGGACAATCAGAGCCTATGGGTTTCTTTATCCTATTAGGGGTTGTAAGTCTATGAAACTCTAGTAGTTTGGGTAAGCCAAAAACAGAAGTAGGTTCAAGGAGATCTTGTATGAATGTATTGATCAGAGAATCAGACACCTCCTTTTCAGTGTTAGGTTGAATACGGAATTATCAATTTTTGTTTAAAGACAAATATTATCAATTTCTGATGGCTCAACTTAGCTAGAGGCCTGCTATCTATAACACATACACACTCTATACATAAAGCTAACTTCTATTTTCCAAACCTGGATACAGGATGTAAGGACCCTGTGCTAAGATTTTTGGTTTTGTTGAAAATTTTAGTAAAATAGCTCTTTCTTTTACTTGTCTTTTGTGTGTGTACGTTAAGGTTGCAGGAAGTGGGGTTAGAAATCTAGTTTGTAAGACTAATGTCCCTTTGGTTGTCACAGAACTGAGAATCGGGTTCTGATGTTAATTTTGCTCTAACCACTTGAAAGACCTATGGCAAAACATTCAGCTTTTTAGGATTTCAGTTTAACCATCTGTCAGATGAGATGTGTACCTTTCGTTTGTAAAATTTTACAGAGAGTTAAAAATAAACAGCTGGCTTTTGCTGTCAGAATAGTCAAAGTCCGGTCTGTATCACTTCTCCCCCCTTCCACTCGCCCCCCCCAATATGGCCTTTTAGAACCCTAGCATCAACTCACGATCAGATATGGATAAACCAACAGAGACAGGGGATTCTCCATCTGCAAGTCATGCATTTGGGTCTGAGTTGCCAAATTTAGTAAATAAAAATATAGGATCTCCAGATAAATTTGAATTTTAGAAAAACCACCAATCTATTTTAGTATTTAAATATATCCCAGGTGATATTTGGGACATACTTATAATAAAAACTGGTTTGTGGTTTGTCTGAAGTTCAGTGTACTTGGGTGTCCTGTATTTTATCAGGCAACCCTTTTCTGGGTTGGGTTTCAGGTGAGCCCAGGAATTCCATGAACATTTCTGGAATATTATGAAAACATGTTGTGCATGTGTGTTTATGTGTATTTTTCTATAAAGTGGGCCCGGAGCTTTCAGAGATTCACAAAAAGGTCCATAACCCCAAATAGATCCAGAACCGTTGGACTGAAATGAGGCTGCCAAGACATGGTAACATAATTCTACCCTCTTCTACAAGGGGGCAAGTCCATGTGACAGGATCACACCTGTTCCTCCTGGCCTGAAACAGATTTCAGATGAAAACTCCTAGAACCAATTACAGAAAAGAACTGTCACTGTATAAGTAAGAGCATTCTCTTTCCTGCTGCCCTCCACCCTGGCCTCCTGGGAGAGACTGTACCCAGGGCAAGCTGGGAAGCCATGTGTGCCAAAGTGTCACTGTCACTCTCATGCCAGAATGAGCTGGGGTCCCAGAAGGTCTTCTTGCCAAGGGGGCGTCAGCTGCATCCGCTCCCGGTCACCGCCACATTCCAGCCCCCCCGTGTGTCGGCTGGTAGCCTGACCCCGGAATAGAAACACCCAGCCTCTGCCTCTTGCCATTTTCAGTGAAGTCCAACTTTAGGGGGCTTTTCTACTTTACTGTTTCATTTCCAAAATGATTTCTAGCATAAAACATATGTCAGCATTGCCATAGGTACACATTTGTAACAAAAACTGGTTTCACAGTTAAATTAAAAGCTGTTCTTTTTTTGCAGGAGGGATTTTGTCAATAGGTTCTATTTCTGGGGATCCAAAGAGTTGTCTGATTTGTTTGCTACCCATTTCAACAAAGCTGATTACATTTTATCTAAACTTATCAGATACAAAATGTTCCTGACGGTTCCTGACAAAAAATGGAGGTGAAACTCTAAACTTCATGAACAAAACCCAAGAATTTTATTTTCCCCCTCCCCTCTCTATAAAATAGAGGAAGAAAAACCTACATTAGGCTTTAGAGACTTAAAATTATTGTTAGAAATTACAAGTCACTTTACTTTCATAAGGCATCCTTAGCATGCAGTTCTATTGCTATGACATTCTTCTCATCTATTGCATCCCTTGGATTTCAAGAAGATGTCTTCTGGCTCCAACAGGAGGATCTGACCCAGCTGTGGACCACTGTCAATGAAATCGCTCTACCACCGCGAACGCAGACGCCCCCCCTCCCCACCATTCACACCCCAGGATTAGAAGACCAGCACTGGAGATTGAGGCGCCAGGTCCTTACCGTCCTGTGTGAGGGGCGTCCCCGACTTGTGATGGTGAAGTTTCAGCAGCAGATTCCTTTTGAGAAGCAATCTGTGGAGAGAGAGACAGGGAGATGGAAAACCCGTTGGGGAACCACCAGCAGCCACCTGACGCGTCCCAGCAGCAGCAGTTTTTAGAGTGACCTCTTGTCGTCCCTCTGGCTGCAGCGCTGCCGAGCCTGCGCTCTGAGCCCTCCTCCCCCGCTTTGGCTTCAATTTCAGGCCACCCCGGGGCAGAGGGCGGAGCCCTGGTTGGTGGAGAGGGCTTGGGTTTCTTGACCTGCTCAGTATTTAAAAACAAGAAAGTCAAGAACTCAATCAACCCGGGAGTGAGGCAAGAAAATTAACTAGGTGGGTATTTAATTGTTGGAAACGGATTAGAATGTGTGTACTTGGTAAGAGAAAGGGAAGGTTGTGGATAAAAATGAGCTACTGGAAAGGTTAATAGCCTGGTCACCTCAGGTCCTTTGAGAAGATTGGGTTTTTAAATAGACTGTTCTTTAGAAAAGGAACTTGGGGTAGCTCACATATGGCACCAGTATCACTGGAGTCATCGTACAGTTCAACAGAGTAAGGTTCATGACCAGTCTCTATTATCCGGTGATCCACAGGGAGGCCTGAGATGAACACACACTCCAGCACACATGCAGCTTGGGGAAATACTTTGGCAACACTTCCTGTGGAAAAAAAAATGTAGAGGGTTATAACTGACCACAAGCTTTAAATAGGCACCAAGGGTGTGAAGTGGCTGCTAAAAAAGTTACCCTGATTTTAGGCGGCAATAAAAGAAAAATAGATCATAGAAAATAAATGTTCTAATTATTCTTCATTAGTCAGGTCATGCATTCAGCATTGCTTGGCCGCTGTGGCATACTGAGAAGTTTTTCTGTATCCTGAAGGAAGTGGCTGGAAGGAAGCTGGGCATGTTGGGACATCTGCAGAAAAGGAGAACTAAGAGAGGACTTAGGAGAAGTGAGTCTCCTGGGTGCAAGTGTTTTGGGGGCTGTTGGGTAGCAAGGGGGTTCAATTAAAATTTTTGTAGCTTAAGGTGTCAAAAATTAGGCCCATGGGTAGAAACTCCAGGGGAAAAAGTTAAAAATAAGGAAGGAGAACTCTGATAACAAATGGGTTCTAGTGATGAAAAGGAGCCAGTTCCCTATGATTAGAAGGGTGCACGTAAAAAAAGCTATAGCACTGAGGTGACACGGAGGAGATTCTTGCTCACATTGGATCATCTCTGGTGTCTTTGCAGCTCTAAAACTCTATGATTCTATAAGTATTTGCCTCTAGCTCTCCTGACCCCTCTCAACTCATTGGATAACATCTTAGTTACCACTTCTATTTGAATTCCAGCCAGCTTTAAAAACAATTTTTAAAACTTTATGTTGGAGAATAGTTGATTAACAACGTTGTGTTAGTTTCAGGTGTACAGCAACCAGCCAGCTTTTTTGTAGGAAAAACTCTTTTGATTTTTAAAAATTTACTCCCACTCATAGATCTCCAGCCCAGAATGTGTTAGAACTAAATCAAAGAAAGCTCTTTATTCTATGGTTGACATAAAGCTAATGGAGGACGACTCACTCCAAAATGATCCTTCTTATTTCTACCTCCTTTAGTCCAACAAAGGACCAGAGCACTCAACTCTACTCTTACTGTGATAAAAAGTCAGCCTTGGGGCTTCCCTGGTGGCACAGTGGTTGAGAATCTGCCTGCTAATGCAGGGGACACGGGTTCGAGCCCTGGTCTGGGAGAATCCCATATGCCGCGGAGCAACTGGGCCCGTGAGCCACAACTACTGAGCCTGCGCGTCTGGAGCCTGTGCTCCGCAGCAAGAGAGGCTGCGATAGTGAGAGGCCCGCGTACTGCGATGAAGAGTGGCCCCCACTTGCCACAACTGGAGAAAGCCTTCGCACAGAAACAAAGACCCAACACAGCAAAAACAAATAAATAAATTAATAAACTCCTACCCCCAACATCCAAAAAAAAAAAAAAGTCGGCCTTATATCAGTATTTATGGTAATGCTGATATGATGATGGAAAGGGCCGTCAAGAGGTAGGTGTGGGGACCAACACTATTGTCTTCAACTGTTCAAGACTGTTAATTTCAGTTCACGCTGTTCACGGGAACAACCCTGAGATAATTCTTTCAGGAGAATATTATTTGAGATAGAGATATGAACCCAAGTGGAAGAATAAATGGCAGAAATGGAAAATCTAAGAGACACTTCAATTGAAAAACATTCACAGAGTAGCTGCACGTGCCAGGACTCAACTACTGCTGCGGTTGGTATGCTGGAAATAGGGGGCATGGAACATGGGTAGAAAAGGAGCCTGGACAGGAGGCTGTAGTGTATATTAAGATATTCAATCTTTTTTTTATTGAAGTAGAGCTGATTTACAATGCTGTGCCAATCTCTGCTGTACAGCAAAGTGACTCTGTTTTACACACATATAGACATTCTCTTTAATATTCTTTTCCATTAAGGTTTATCCTAGGAGATTGGATATAGTTCCCTGTGCTATACAGTAGGACCTTGTTGTTTATCCATTCTATGTGTAATAGTTTGCAGCCCCAAATTCCCAGTCTATCCTCCTCCCTCCCCCCTTCCCCCTTGGCAACCACAAGTCTGATCTCTATGTCTGTGTCTGAAGAAATGCGATCTTTATTCTTAAAGCAATGGGGACCTACGTGTTGAAGTTTATTTTAACAAAAAGATGGCCATGATGAGATTGGTATTTTGGAAAGAATGCTCTGGCATTTGGGGAGTATAACCTTTGTAGAATATAGAGGTTTAGAAAGAGATTGAAAATATTAGGTGAGTTATCAGCAAAGACTAGGGTAGAGTAGGTGGTATTGGTGACGGAGAACATGGGCTAGGATTGCCCAGCAGGATAGAAGGCCCAGTTGAGGTCTATGGCCGTGACTGTTGGTCTGAGACCTGTCAGCCTGCTTGTGTGTTTTTCTTAAGCCACGTTCAACTGCAGAGAAACCAGAGAGCTGGATTTAACTGGAGAAGGGGTTTTGCAATGTGGGTAATTTATTTGTTTCCATTGCTAGCGCCCACCTCTCCTTCACCAACCTCCCCTGATCCTCTGCCACAGACCAGCTCAAATGTAAGCTCCATGAGGGCAGGGATCTTTATCTGTTTTGTTCACTGATGAGCCCCAAGTGCCTAAAACAGTGCCTGGCACATAGTGGATGATGAGTCATTGTTTATTAACTGACTAGGTGAATAAATGAATGAATAAATAAATTTTGAATGAGTAAGATGAAGTTAGAGAACAAGAGAATTGAGAGTGTATGCCAAGAAGTATTATAATGACAGACCACAAAACTGAGCTGAATAAGGATGGATATGAAGTCCCGAGGGCAGGGAATTCTTCTTGTTAATTGCTGCAACTGCAGAAACAAGACAATGCCTAGCACATAATAGGTACTCAATAAACATTTGTTGCATAAAAATATAATGCTGACTACACAATAAATTACAAAGATGAAAAGTATTGTGATATTTTGCTTTTTACTCATCCTAGTTGTCTCCTACAACAATTCACAGGGACTCTCTAGCTAAAACGTGTCTTTTATAAAAGCTTTTATAGCTGAAAGAATCACTGGACAATAACCCATGGTCCCCAAAGTATATGTATCTGCTGTATAATATAGCTCTGATCACTTAGCCAGTTCTCAATTCCTACTCTCAGTAGGAAGCCATTTAGAATGCTGCTTCTCAAATTTTAATGGATACAGGAATTACCTGGGAACCTTGTTAGATAGCAATTCTGACCAGGTACATCTAGAGTGGGGCCCAAGATGCTGCCTTTCTAACTAGCTCACAGGTAATGCTGATGTTGCTGGTCCAAGGACCACACTTTGAGTAGCCTCGGGATCAAGAGCTGGAGGCTTTGGGACATCCAGCTGTGGCTTCCACGGTTCTGTGGGGGCAGCTGTGGTGACTGAATCTCTTCTTGGCTGTGGCTCTGGCTGCAAAGCCCCCGTTTGCTCTTTCCTTTCCCTGGCCTGTTTCTCTGGTCTTCCAACAGTGATTCCCTGAGCTGCACGGGATCTAATTTTTTTTTTTTATAATGTTTTCTTTTTTTAAATTTTCTTTCTTTTTTTTTTTAATTGAAGTATAGTTGATTTACAATGTTGTATTAGTTTCAGGTGTACACCAGAGTGATTCAGTTTTATATATATATATATATATATATATATATACACACACACACACACACACGCACATACACATACATACATACATTATTATATTCTTTTTCAGCTTCTTTTCCATTATAGATTATTACACGATATTGAGTATAGTTCCCTGTGCTATACAGTAGGTCCTTGTTGATTATCTATTTTATATATAGGAGTATGTCTCTGTTAATTCCAAACTCCTAATTTATCCCTCTCCTCCCCAACCCCCCTTTAATAGACTCCCTTCCTCTTTAGTTATGTGGTTTACTAGCTCAGGAGCTCATGAAATGAGGAGAGGCGAGAAGCTGGAAGCAGGCCGTCTGGAAGATGGGGAGTCAGGGAGACGAGAGCTGAGCTGCACAACATGAACTGGAGTCTGTGGGGGAAAAGGAGCCCTGGAGGACTTTCTGATGGCCAGTGGCTGAAGTACCTGGAACAGCAAAAGAGCCTCATGATCTGTTTTCAGTGGTTTGCGTTCTGCGGGGTGAGGACTCTCCATGGCACAGAAGTTTTGGTAAAGCCTGCTCTCCATAAACACTGGGTGCGTGTTTTGAGCGGAAATCAATGAAGGGTCACCCAGGTGGGCAGAGATGACAGGAGAGCTATGGAGATAGGCTGTGATGGAATGTCCAACAGAGGGGTCACTTGGGGTCGGAGGTGACAAACACAAGCCTAAGGCCCTGGGCCAGTCCCTGAAATGCAGGTGAGGGCATGGAACTTCCCAATGGCAGTGAATTTGAGAGGTCAAGCCAATTTTATTTAAATATCAGGGGACTTCCCTGGTGGCACAGTGGTTGGGAGTTTGCCTGCTGGTGCGGGGGACATGGGTTTGATCCCTGGTCTGGGAAGATCCCACATGCCGCAGAGCAGCTAAGCCCGTGCACCACAACTACTGAGCCTGCGCTCTAGAGCCTGCAAGCTACAACTACTGAGCCCACGCGCTGCAACTACTTAAGCCTGCGTGCTCTAGGGTCTGAGTGCTGCAACTACTGAGCCCACATGCTGCAACTGCTGAAGCCCGTGTGCCTAGAGCCCGTGCTCTGCAGCAAGAGAAGCCACTGCAACGAGAAGCCCACGCACTGCAATGAAGAGTAGCCCCCGCTCGCCACAACTAGAGAAAGTCCCTGTGCAGCAACGAAGACCCAACGCAGCCAAAAATAAATAAATAAATAAATATCAAAAAGGCCTGGAGACCTCAGCTGATGTCTGGGCCACACCAGAGTTAATCCACTTGTCCTCACTGAGAAGGACGTGCTTGTTCGTGGACGGGTCACAGGGAACAGCAATGCTGTCTCCATCTCTTTTTTTTTTTTTTTTGCAGTACACGGGCCTCTCACTGTTGTGGCCTCTCCCTTTGCGGAGCACAGGCTCCGGACGCGCAGGCTCAGTGGCCATGGCTCACGGGCCCAGCCACTCCGCGGCATGTGGGATCTTCCCGGACCAGGGCACGAACCCGTGTCCCCTGCATCGGCAGGCAGACTCTCAACCACTGTGCCACCAGGGAAGCCCCTCCATCTCTTTTGTAAAAAAGATTTATTTATTTATTTATATAGCAGGTTCTCATTAGTTATCTATTTTATACATAGTAGTGTATATATGTCAATCCCAATCTCCCGGTTCATCCCACCCCCACCCCCCACATTGTCTCCATCTTTATTGTGGGAGGTGGAACCTGCCTGCAAGAGGAGCTGTTAGTGACTCTGCGAACAAATGGGACGCACAGAATGAGCAGAGGCCACATGCCAAGAATTTCCAGATAATAGACTCCAAGCATTGCCTTTTCAAGGGGAACCAAAGGGAGATGTTTTATTATTCAGACACGTGTAGGTTTGAAGCAGGAAGCCCTGGCTAAGATAAGTTCAGGCCCGCAGCACAGATGTGTTCAGAGTTCCCATCAAACTCTGACTTCCGGAAAATAAACATGAGGTCCATCAATGAAGTAGAAACTTTCGTGGAGACTGCAGCTAACCCAGTGAGTTCCCACTGCTCGTCCCAATAACTTCTAGAAATGCCAGCTGTGCTGGGGCTGTGCTCAATATAGTTAAGAGCTTCTTGACGTAAGTGGACACTTGTGAGCCATATGCTCTGTTGTGACATTTTAAAGGTGGCAGCACTGTTTTGGATAAGACACACTTGGAAAGGAGAAAACATGAACATTGCAAGCACTTCTGAAAGTATGAGGCAGTTTGCAAAACACAGAGCACGAGTTCTCCGACTGTAAGCGTATAGTCACTGAGGGCTGCCTTTTGGTGTCAAATAATGAAAACAGTATACACATGAAAGCCTCGAAGACCAGCTCTCATTTGTGGTGGCACCATTGAAGAGTCCACCTTCTAAAATGTAGACGCCTGTTAATCAGAGAACTTGCTTTCCTGGCAGCGTTTGGCTTAATAAAAGTGAGCTACTGAGTCCTGTGGCCACACAGGGTTAAAATAATATAAGTTTCTTTATCAACAAGTTTTGATAGCATATCTTCTCCATCAGTAACCTTCTTTTCATCGACCCCTTCCCTGACGTGCCTGCCTGCCTCTTTCCCACCCATCTCCCAGACTGTTCTATGTGCCTTCTTCCATGTTCCTGCAATGCCACGGGTATAGCTTTGTCTCGTGACACCTGCCACATTATACTAACGTGGTTTTCCCCTCCCTAGCCTATGTGACCCTGGAGGACAAGGTCCTTGTAGTGTCCTTTTTTTTTTTTGAATCTCTGTACCCAGCATGGTGCCTGATACCTGATCAATGCTCAAGAAAGTTTGTCATTCTAGGGATTTGCTTGTATTAATAACCCACTAGTTCTAGAATAAAGCAAGACTGAAACAAGATTAAACAAGACCCCAAAGATTAGCTTCTCATTTTTCTCATTAGCTACATTGTCATAAAAACAAAAACAAAAACTGTTTCTGTGACCCTTGGAAGTAATTTAAGATGGAGCTAGGAGGTTGAGTAGAAGAGAAAAGAGAGCAAAGAGAGAGGATTCCTCTGAAGGAAGTTCTTGGGAGAGCTATGGCATTTTCCCTTTTGGGGGGAGGGGGAGAAGTGTGTGTCCTCCCTTCTCAATCCAAGTGAGAAAGGCTTTGAGGGAGTCACTTCAGGTGCTTGATCTGTGTCCTCTGGAATTCAGTGGACTAGTGTCTGAACTCTGGGGATGGCTGTTTAGGTTGCACACTGTACAAGTCTACAGGTCCCATTCACAGAGATGACAATGTTTATAACCTGTAAAACTGTGCTTGAACTCCCTGGGTGTCTGACTCTCCATGAGGCTATTGTGGCTGGAGCTGCAGTTAAGTAATAGCACTGGGAGCAAGCTGTACTTTTTCCAACAAGGAGGTAAATGCTTTTCTGATTGATTGTGTGAGTTCTTGGGAGGGACCTGGCCTGGAGCCTTCTTTTCTTAAGAAGGATTGCCCAAAGAAAAGGCTTTCTAGAGGGTTCTTCAAAATAGAAGCCTGAGGGTTGAGTGCTGGTGAAAGTGGGCAGGCCGAGGAGTTACGCTGTCATCATGGAGTTCCCAGTGGGGATTCTTATGAGGGAAGCACCTTGTAACAGAGTCAGCCCTGAGTGACAAGTCCAATGAGCAGCAGCTCCAGACCAGAGGCACCATGCATAGAAGACTGTGCCCTTCGTCCTAACCCTCTTGCCCTGGGCCCAACATGGAGGGGTGGGAAAGGCAGCTAGTGACGGAAGGCAGTGGAAGAGGAAAGATGCCCGCCTGCCCTGATGGCCCCTGTGCCCCTGACCCCCAGGACTCCCACTCCAGGCTTCTTGGCCTAAATCAGGCCTCAGCTCAGGGAAGGGAAAATTTTTGGAATTTGATTATTATACTAAACCGAACATTATTAATTAATAAAACAAGGCTTTCCTAAAGACCAAAGGTGACCTCAGGACATTACCACCCACCCAAGGGTGGCTGTTTGAGACTTCACACAAGGACAGGGAAAGAACCAGCCCATGCAGCCAGTGCAAAGCTGCAGAGGCTGGGGAGCAGACCCCAAAGTTTCTCTTTGTACCCTATTGAGCACCAAGCCTTCCTAACCAGACCACTTGCAAAACCCTTCAAGAGATGCCTATCAATTCCTGAAGCATCTTATTTACACTTGAAACTTAAAAATGTACACTCACCCCCAATTTTTCAATGTACAGCCAAGGTCTTTCGTGTGAGCACAGGTGAATAGATCTTTCTTTAACTCACCCACAAAACATTGATTGTGAGTTCCAATTTTGGTTTCCTTATACTGGATTGAAAATTTTGAGAAACTTGCAAGGAGACCTAAATATAGTTATAAATGTATATGATTTCTTTTCTCTTGTCTTATACAGTTGTCTCATCCACACCCAGTTTTAGAAGCTTGCATTTAACTGTGTTTTAGAAAGCATTCAAGTTAGCATTTCATAGAAATAACAACCTTCTTTTTGTACTAATATTTCAATTGCTTCACATAATATTTAATTAAATTATTTAATTAAATTATTAAATTCCGTAACAGGTAGTTCTGGCATGAACAGGCTTGGGGACACACCCAGCTGCCTCTTGGTAAACACACGGTTGAACCTGTGGGAGCAGAAGCCAGGGTGTGCTGGAGGACAGCCACTGCCGAGAGCCTCTGTGCATCCCGAGCGTGGCCTGCACATCTCAGGGACCGGAAAGCGTGGATGCTCTGCTGAGTTGGCAGGTGGAGGTCGCTTGAGCAAGCCCTCACTTTCAGGTACAAAGTTGGAAGCAGCCAGCTTAAGAAACCCACATTTCCTGAGTCTCTACCATGTGCCTGGCAGGAGCCCGGGCATGTGACAGCTCTTCAGGTTTCACAGATATGATTTTCCTCCATTTTACAATAGAGGAAGGTGGAGTTTGCAGAGATTAAGTCATTTACTCTAGGCCAATGAGTGGAATAGTCAGTGCCTCTCAAACTCTAATGTGCCCAGGGATCACCCAGGGTGTACGACGTGAAATGCATATTTTTTTAAATGTATATATATATATATTTTTTTAAAAAAAATATTTATTTTATGTATGTATGTATGTATGTATGACTGTGTTGGGTCTTCATTTCTGTGCGAGAGCTTTCTCTTGTTGTGGCGGGGGGGGGGCCGCTCTTCATCACGGTGCGTGGGTCTCTCACTATTGTGGCCTCTCTTGTTGCAGAGCACAGGCTCCAGACGCGCAGGCTCAGTAGTTGTGGCTCACGGGCTTAGCTGCTCCGTGGCATGTGGGATCTTCCCAGACCAGGGCTCGAACCCGTGTCCCCTGCATTGGCAGGCAGATTCTCAACCACTGCGCCACCAGGGAAGCCCCTAATGTATATATTTTTAATTGAAGTGTAGTTGATTTACAATGTTGTGTTAATTTCTGTTGTACAGCAAAGTGATTCAATTACACATATATTCTTTTTAAAATATTCTTTTCCATTATGGTTTATCATAGGATATTGAGTATAGTTCTCTTGAAATGCGTATTTTGCTGGCAAAGGCCTGCAGTGGGGCCTGAGATTCTGCATGACTAACAAGCTCTCAGAGGCTGGTGATGCTGCTGGTCTGCAGACCATGCTTTGAGATGCCTCAGTTCTACCCCTGAGATTCTGACTTACTTGCTCGAGATGGAGCCCAGGCAGTCACTATGTTCTAAAAGCTTTCCAGGGCTCTTTTGTGAACAGAGTAGAAGTGATGAGTAGCCTGGGCCGCTAGGGAGGGCAAGAACATTGAGAAGTGGACTGCTCTAGAGATGCTTAGTTTTGAATACTTCAGTTAAGCAAGTGTTCTAAAAAGATAAGAGTAATCTAACTTGAAACTATGAAAGTTTATAAAATAAAAGAATCCTCCATTCTTCACATAGTATAAAGAATTTTTTTTAAAAAATCAAGCTATCCCTGCACACACGTATGCCACAATTTTCTAACTCAGCATGTCATGAGCCTCTTCCATCGTCAGTACCTGTAGACCTACTTCGTCCTTATCCACATGGTGCTGTATTCTACAGTGTGGTTGAGCCATAATTCATCTCACCAACCCCTCATAAGGGGGGCATTCAGTTAACTCTAATTTTTCTGTTTTACAGATAATACTGTGTGCACACATCCATGGGCACGTGTACATGATGTTCTGTAGGACAGACTTGTAGACGTGGAATTGCTGGGTTATTTAAATAGCTCTTCTCAAATTGCCCTCCAAATTACATCTCTAAAAGGCTCACCAAATTACATACGCATCATCTCATATAAAAGTGCCCCTTCTCCCTACCACCTTGCAATTAATGGGTATTATCAATATTTTCAAGATTAACCGATCTGATATGTGAAAAGTGGCTCCCATGGATGTCTTAATTTGCACATCATGATGAAGGCATGAAGATGAATGTCTGTTAGACTTAAGGATCTCTTCTTGGGATTGCCTGTCTATGGCCTTTATCTCTTTAGCTGTTTGGTTGCTTATCTTTTTACAGTAATCTTTTGTCTACTATATGTTACAAGTATTTTCCTTCTAGACTATAGTTCATTTTTCAGTCTGTTTGACAATGGTTCACAGACGTGTTCCCTTTCTATATAGTGAGGTCTGTCAATTGTCTTTCATGACTTCTGAGTTTTACTTCTTGTTTAAGAAAGACTTCCTCATCACAAGATTATAAAATATATCCCTGGTTTTTCCATCTACTACTTGCATAGATTTGTCATTTATTAATCCATCTGATCATTAGTTCATGCGCAAAATACATATTTTACTTATGACTTAAAGTTGAGCTCTTATTGGGTTGACCAAAAAGTTTGTTCGGGATTACCCACAATACTTTGTTTCTTTTATTTTCAAATTCCATCCTCAGCATCGAACAGGCCTTCTGAATTTGAAATATCTCCTTTATCATATAATCAACCCCACAGATATAATCTGGTTCCTCTTTTCATCCCTTTTTTCATTTGTGTGACTGTCCAAGCTGCCATAATTTCTGCGGTTTCATAGAACTTCTAGAAAGTTTATTTTTCATTTTTCTTCTTCTTTTTTTAAACAAATTTCTTCTCTACTTTTTTCCAGATGGATTTAGAATTCCCATGGCAGGTTCTAAAGCAGTCTTATTGGAATTTTTACTGAAATTGCATTTTAATCCATTAATGTGAGTGGAATTGATATTTTTATAGTATTTAGTGCTCCATGCAGAAACAAGGCCTGTCTCTCCATTTATTCATGTATGTTATTCATATATATTTTAATATTTTCTTCACAAACATAGATCTTGCACTTGTTAAGTTTCTTCCTGATACAGTTAGAGAGATATGTCATCATTCTAATTGATTATTAACAGTTTATGACAGCTACTGATTTAAATATATTTATCTCCTAAATATAAATCTTACTAGGCTCATAAGCCCTAATAATTTAATTGATTGTCTTTGGAGTTATTAAGCCTTCTTTTTACAAAACTCATTTATTTAGTTTCTCTTTAAAGCTATAAAACTAACAAGTATGAAATCAAGAAAATTAGAAATGTAGAAAAAAATTACCCCAACAAACAAGGGCAACTATTACTATTATATTATTTTACTTGTATCAATTTTCGTTCCTTTATTAAAATCTTTTAAAATTTTTATTTATGTATTTATTTTTTATTGGTTGAAAGTTTGCCTTACAAGGTCTTTTTTTTTTTTTACATCTTTATTGGAGTATAATTGCTTTACAAGGGTGTGTTAGTTTCTGCTTTACAAAAAAGTGAATCAGCTATACATATACATATATCCCCATATCTCCTCCCTCTTGCGTCTCCCTCTCACCCTCCTGATCCCACCCCTCTACGTGGACACAAAGCACCAAGCTGATCTCCCTGTGCTACGCGGCTGCTTTCCACTAGCTATCTATTTTACATTTGGTAGTGTATATATGTCCATGCCACTCTCACTTTGTCCCAGCTTACCCTTCCCCCCACCCCCAGCCCCGTGTCCTCAAGTCCATTCTCTACGTCTGCATCTTTATTCCTGTGCTGCCCCTAGGTTCTTCAGAATCGCTTTTTTTTTTAGATTCCATATATAGGTGTTAGCACACGGTATTTGTCTTTCTCTTTCTGACTTACTTCACTCTGTATGACAGACTCTAGGTCAATCCACCTCACTACAAGTAACTCAATTTCATTTCTTTTTATGGCTGAGTAATATTCCATTGTATATATGTGCCACATCTTCTTTATCCATTCATCTGTGGACGGACATTTAGGTTATTAGACATGCCCTGGCTATTGTAAAGAGTGCTGCAATGAACATATATATATGGTTTGCTCAGCGTATACGCCCAGTAGTGGGACTGCTGCATCATATGGTAGTCCTATTTTCAGTTTTTCTTAAGGAACCTCCATCCTGTTCTCCACAGTGGCTGTATCAATTTACATTCCCACCAACAGTGCAGGAGGGTTCCCTTTACTCCACACCCTCTGCAGCGTTTATTGTTTGTAGATTTTTTGATGATGGCCATTCTGACCTGTGTGAGGTAATACCCCATGGTTTTGATTTGCAGTTCTCTAATGATTAGTGATGTTGAGCATCCTTTCATGCGTTTATTGGCAATCTGTATATCTTCTTTGGAGAAATGTCTATGTAGCTCTTCTGCCCATTTTTAGATTGGGTTGTTTGTTTTTGTGATATTGAGCTGCATGAGCTGCTTGTAAATTTTGGAGATTAATCCTTTGTCAGTTGCTTCATTTGCAAATAGTTTCTCTCATTCTGAGTGTTATCTTTTCATCTGGATTATGGTTTCCTTTGCTGTGTGAAAGCTTTTAAGTTTCATTAGGTCCCATTTGTTTATTTTTTTTTAAATTTCCATTTCTCTAGGAGGTGGGTCAAAAAGGATCTTGCTGTGATTTATGTCATAGAGTGTTTTGCCTATGTTTTCCTCTAAGAGTTTTATAGTGTCTGGCCTTACATTTAGGTCTTTAATCCATTTTGATTTTATTTTTGTGTATGGTGTTAGGGAGTGTTCTAATTTCATTCTTTTACATGTAGCTGTCCAGTTTTCCCAGCACCACTTATTGAAGAGGCTGTCTTTTCTCCATTGTATATTCTTGCCTCCTTTATCAAAAATAAGGTGACCATATGTGCGTGGGTTTATCTCTGGGCTTTCTATCCTGTTCCTTTGATCTATATTTCTGTTTTTGTGCCAGTAGCTTTGTAGTATAGTTTGAAGTCAGGGAGCCTGATTCCTCCAACTGTGGTTTTCTTTCTCAAGATTGCTTTGGCTATTTGGGGTCTTTTGTGTTTCCATACAAATTGTGAAATTTTTTGTTCTAAAATCTTTTTTTAAATTGAAGTATTGCAGACTTACAGTATTATATTAGTTTCAGGTGTACAACATAGTGATTCAATATTTTTACATATGATCACCACGAGTATAGTTACCCTCTGTCACCATACAAAGTTATGACAAGAGGAACTGTGTTCAATATCTTGTTATAACCAGTAATGGAAAAGAATCTGAAAAAGAGTAGATATATATATATATATATATATATATATATATATATATATATAACTGAATCAGTTTGCTGTACACCTGAAACATTGTAAATCAACTATACTTCAATAAAAACACTTTACAACTTTTGAAAATGTATGACAAGATATACTTGCACAGCTTCTTCTACATAATTGTTATCACACAGCATAATTGACTGGTGTACTTTTTAAATGAATAAATGCCTTCTATTTGCCAAAATTGGTTTGCTGGAGATACATTTGTCTTACAAGGAGCCATGTGCTTCTTACTAAGGGGCAGAAATGCTCATGTAACCTGTGCACTGAGATTACTGAGTTCAGGTCAGTCCTTCTTCTCCTGCCAGCCTGGCCTGCTGGCGTCTGCCCCACCTGGCTACGGTTCAGTGTAACCAGGCCCTCTAGCCCTCACTCCACACATAGCTGCTAACCTCACCGCACACTCAGCTGTCCCTTTGCAGGCCTCTGCGGAATTACTCTCAGGGCACAGGTGACGTGGAGGTGGCTAGGGCTTTATGATTCCATTTAAAAGGCTGACCAGACTGTGACATGATAGAGACTTCCAAACAACACTTTCAAAAACCTTTTCTCATGTGGCTCTTCCATGGGTGGATTGGGGGGCAGAGTTGCTGGTTCTGGAATTGGTGCTTCTCCATCAACCCTACGGGGACGTGGCTGGCTCCCGCTGCTGGATGTGATGGTGCCTTTCCCCCCTTCTCTGGGCTTTAGCATACTTCCCTGCAACAGGAAAGAAAGCATTTACCTGATACCCTATTACTCTGCTAGTCTAGCTATTGTCTTGGGAGTATTGGAGGGTGACATCTGGGGTGTCAGGAGTTTCTGTGAGCCACTCAAGCCATGACAAGTTGATGACTTTCCAGTATAGCTGCAATCACTCACGTGACCGACGTGAAGAATGAACTTGGGACGTGGGCTTGGAATTCCATCCTTGCTTGTGTGGAAATGAGCAGAAATGTCAGCAAATGGCCGCTGAAGATGTTCAAAGTCTAGACGAGGCTTTTGCCATTTGGAAGCGAGCCAAGCTGGATGAATGACTTTGCACCTGTCCAGCTGAAGAATCTTAAAATGATAATCCCAAGGGAGCAGAACTAGTCCTACACTTGACTAAGTCCGGTTTCCTGGGTGGAATAAAACAACCACATTTTTTTAGGTTTTGAGGAGTTGGTGAAGATTTCATATTTTTTTCCTTCAAGCCTGTTAACAGGCTTCACTTTTCTTTTGCCTGAGTTACGAAGGGGCCCACTTTAGCATAATTCCATAGATTGGAGCTTTACTAAGTGGTGATCTCAGTGGCAGCTTTGAGTATCTAAAAACCCTGCGTGGAGCAGACCCAGGTCTGTACCCACAAGAGCAGCAAGGAGGGCGCTCGGTTCAAAGGAGCAGATCAGACTGAACAGGGCCCCTACTAACAGACACCATGACAGACCCCACACGAGGCCTTTCCTCTCCAGCAAATGATATCTGTGATGGAGAGAGAGCTGAGACACGCAGCAGGACAGAGTTTGGCAAGCACAGATCATCCCCGAGCCTCAACCTGGCTATCTCCTCTGAATTTCTCGAACATTATGGATTGAGAACCCGAAGTATTTGCCCACAGTTGGCATGAAGCTGAGGTGTCTTCACTTGCTGCAAACAGCCTGCCAATGCTGAAAAAGGAACTCATCTCATCCACAGCTTAGATTGCTGATTAAGTCGGCTCTGACTGGAGCGGTTTAAAACAGCCGCGCTGAAATTAACCAAGTAGCCACATTACTTTAAAAGAAACATGTCATAGGCAATCAATAAATATATGCTGAATGGAAGCACAGAGCTGTCTGAACTGCTGTTTACAGGTGAACAGGGAGACGTAAGGAGCATTGGAAGGGCTGCTGGATTTCATGCATGTGACTGGAGGGTCTGCTGACACCAGAGTGTCACCACACCACCAAGGGTGGTCCTGGGTTCCTACTCCCCACCTCCATCTTCACAATCTCTCAGCAAGTCCTGCCAGGTCCACCTCCAAAATACAACCAGATTCGCCTGCTTTCTCCATCACCAGGAGTCCTCCCTGGCTTCCTCTCCACCCCACTTATAGCCATACCAGCAGCCCAGGCCACTTCTCTGCTTACCACCCTCCAGTTCATCAGAGCCCACAGGGCCCTTCACAATCTGACCTCTGCCTCCCTCCCTCCCCTCTGCTTGTACCTTCTACCCCCAGCGCAGTACATGTCAGACACACTGCATGCTTTAGATTCTCAAACGTGCCTCGTAGCCTTCACACTGCCGTTCCCTCTGCCTTGACTGTTCCTCGCGTGGTTCCTCACTCAGCTCACAGCTTGAACATCATCTCCTTAGAGATGCCCTCCCTCGCTGCCTAAGTCACTGCTCAGTCACTCTACTGAGCGACCTCGCTTTATTCCCTTATAGCTTTGTTGCAACCTAACATTCTTCGTTTGCTTACCGTCTCCCTCTAATTGAGGCAGTGACTTTGTCTGTCTTATTCACTGCCGTGTGCCCAGTGCCTACTCATTCTCAACTAATAATGGTTGAGTCAATGAAACAGATGCTACTTTTCCTTGCCATTTCTTTCTATTTGGACTGTGACCTCTCTGCACTGCACCCCTCGCGCCCCGCCGCAAATCACAGAAATGTAACATGGGAAAGTTGACAGGAAAATGAGACCACGCCCTCCCCGCCCCTCACGTTGGGATGGGGGACTGGGGGTTGCAGTTTCCAAGGCAATTTGCCCAACAGCACACAGCTCACCAGGGGCAGAGACCAGAATAAAGCCAGGTCTCATGACTATCTGGCTCCCTCCCTACAAAACCTGTGGACGGAGCCAGGCTCCAAAACAATTGAATTTTGTGGCTGAGTGAACAGTAAAAAGGAATGTGTGATGAAAGGTGGAAGGAGAGCCTGGGAAGAAAATATTATAAGACCTCTTAACGGGGATAGGGAACAAGATCCCGGAATAACAAGTAAAGGAAAATACGTGCGTGGGGAAAAGCAGTCATTATTATGGGCAGTGGAAGTCATGAGTACAGGGTTTATGCCAGGGCCTCTATGGCAGGCAAAGGATGTGGAAAGGGTGTGGAGGCTGCCTTGTAAGACAGCGTGATGAGCATCGAGCCAGGTAGGGAGGGCAGACCCCACCTGCAGACATTCACAGGCACTTCTTAAATGCTCTTCTGGGCAAATGTAAACTTTTTATGGGGCTGGATTCAGCCCAGGGGCAGTCAGTTTGAATCCCCTGACACAAACCCTCAGAATCTGATTGGGTCTTGGGTGGTACCAAATACATAGTGAACTTGAATTGTGGTCAGTGCCGAGCAGAATATCTCTGATGGGAGAAGTGGCAGAAAAAGCCATAGGGTTGCTTCTAGATCTGTGTCATCTTCTCTTTCTCCGAAAGCCATGCTTAGGGTTTGACTGTGCAGGCGGAAAAGTGACCAGGACGTGGCGAGAAGAGGGAGCTGGCTTGTTGGCTTGTGCTGTGCGCTCTGCACGCACACCTGTGCACATACCTGTGTGCATACCTGTGCACACACATGCCATTCTTCTTCTTTACATGGACTCCAGGCTGTGACGGATTGTGTCTGGGACTTAAAGATGGTCAAGTACTCTCGTCCCTGGGCGGGATCCCAGAATTTGCTATTGAGTTAGGAAGGAAATTCAGGATTGGGTTGGAAAGCAAGGCTGATGGGAAAAGTTAGGGCATTAATATCAAGGATGGATATAGTGAGAGGAATCAGAGGGTAGCAAGTAATTAAAAGGAGAACTCTTTTTTTTTTTTTTTTTTTTGCGGTATGCAGGCCTCTCACTATTGTGGCCTCTCTCATTGCGGAGCACAGGCTCCGGACGCGCAGGCTCAGCGGCCATGGCTCACGGGCCCAGCCGCTCCGTGGCATGTGGGATCTTCCCGGACCGGGGCCCGAACCCATGTCCCCTGCATCGGCAGGCGGACTCCCAACCACTGCACCACCAGGGAAGCCCAAGGAGAACTCTTTAAATGAAAGGATCTTTGAAACGTAGGAAGACTACTCAGGGTTGCATCCATCAGTCTACTTTAGTGACTTATTCTTTAACTTATTTGTCATACCTAATAAGCTGTGTGTGTGGGGGGGTGGGATTTGGATAAAAATAAATAAAAACAGACCAACGAAAAACCCTTTCAAGGGACCCACTGAAGTAGTACCTGATTTCTTTGTGGGTTAACCTGACCCCAGAGAAGCTTTCTGAAAAATAGCAATACAAGATCCTAAGACTTGGCTTATTTTGGTGGAAAAATGTTCCGAGGACAATAGAACTTCATCTAACGCATTGCACTGGCTGACGATGATGCCTGCTGCACATTACATTCCAGTTCAATTCACAGGTGAATGTCTTCAATAAACTGGGCAGGAGGAAAGTGAGAGTAACGATAGCTTTAGGGCAGGAGGACTGCTGCCACGAATCCATCCTCTCCTGCCCCAGGCCCTTAAATAAGGCACACGCTAGCTTGGAGGTCTTTCTTCCTGACTTCTGTGGCCTGTTTGACCACACAGATGAGAGCACAGGCTCCGGAACCCGGTGAGGAGGTGTCCACATGGAGGGGCAGCCTGTGGGGGTCAGGAGGCCTGTCTATGCAGGGGCAGTAAAGTCTGGGGATCAGGGCTCAAGTGGAGGGAAGAGGGCATACGATGTAGAAGAGCGTGGCTCAGGGTATCGCATCCAAGCAGAGTGAGGGAGGTGTCCACACAGGGCAGACTGTCAGAGCACAGGTGGAGGGAGGGGAGCTCCCACCCTCCAGTGGGACTGACATGGGAGTGGAAACAGGGTGGGAGGAAAGGAGCAAACATCGGGGAAAGGGGTGGCAGCGGCAGTAAGAACGTGGTTATAAGGAGGGGATCGTTTTGATAAGTAAATGTATCAAGAATGGTGGGTGCCAGGCCTCTCACTGTCAGTGAAGGGAGATATAAATATGAAAAGGGGGGAAAGCAGAAGGAACCCTGTGGTGTGTGATTAGAATTGGCACTGATGCTGTGCATTCGTGGGTGTGTGTGCATGCGTGTGTGGAGATAACCGGCTAGAGTTCTGTTTGCTGAGACCCTGGGAGCAGGGATGCTCCATTACCTTCGCGATAGGACTCTGAATTCTAAATACCATTTTCTACGAAAAGGAACCGGGGGTCATTGAAGAATTCGGCTGATTCCAGGGCAAGGGCAAGGAAAATACATCTAGAAATGACCGTGCTTTTGTATTCACCTGTTTTTGGAGGTCTTCTACCACTAGGATGATCTTGTTCTACAACAGCCTGTGTGTTATTTGTTCTCCTCTGCACCTCCAGCCTAGCACACTATAGGTTCTCAGTATAAATATTTGCTGAATGAATAAGTGACACTTTCACTTTCTTTTGGACACAGAAAGCTTTTGAAAACACAGAAAACTTCAAAAAACTTCTCCCTTAAGTTTTAACTCAACACTTCTATGCTAAATATTTTATTTATTTACTTATTTTATTGAAAAATAGTTGATTTACAATGTTGGGTTAGCTTCTGGTGTACAGCAAAGTGATTCTTCTTCAGATTCTTTTCCCTTATAGGTTATTACAATATAGTGAATACAGTTCCCTGTGCTATACAGCAGGACCTTGTTGTTTACCTATTTTATATGTAGTAGTTTGTATCTGCTAATCCCAAACTCCTAATTTATCCCCCTCCTCTCACCATTGGTAACCATAAGTTTGTTTTCTATGTCTGAGTCTGTTTCTGTTTTCTAAATAAGTTCATTTGTATCATTTTGTAGATTCCACATATAAGTGATATCATATGATATGTGTCTTTGACTGACTTCACCTAGTATAATCTCTAGGTCCATTCATGTTGCTGCAAATGGTATTATTTCATTCTTTTATATGGCTGAGTAATAATTCCACTATATATATATTCTTTATCCATTCATCTGTTGATGAACATTTAGGTTGCTTCCATGTCTTGGCTATTGTAAACAGTTATGCTAAATATTTTAACGGGAATGTTACTTTCAGCCAATTCATTACTTAAGAGTATGACCCAGGCATCAAATGGGAACACACACTTATTGAATATTTTGAGGGAAGAGGGAAATTATAGAAGTCAAGATTTTTTTCCTTTCTTTATAAAAGCATTAGAAAATTCTCCAAATTTTAGTGGAAAGTTAAAGAATAGTTTAATTTTTCTTTTACTCTCTGGGCCAAGAGATTTCCATGGAATTTTTCACATGCTCAAGTCTTGCATATTGTATGGGAAACTTTTTTTCTTTTAAAGGCAACTGCCCCCTGACAAGGCAAATCTACTGGGAGAACAGGTTAAGCGGAGAATGCTACACGGTGAAGGAGCCACAGGTGGAAACACACCTGCTCTTTTCTACATTCCCTCTCTGGGCTAATGGCACCCCCGTATCTGTCACCTTAGACATAAAACTATTGGTTGTGAAAGGTCCCCTCTCCTTTATGCCTCCCAGAAAACATACGCACAATGAAACCCATCATCTTATTCTAACCTCTTAAATATCTCTTGTCTCTGCCTGGGGCCAGCTTCACGGCTTTGCAACCCGACAGGGCCGGGCTGTCAGGGGAGCGTGTACTTGGGGCTCAGCGCTCTGCAGCTGTTGTCTCGCAAGTCTTAACCAGTTTGTCTGAATCTGTGTTTTGTGATGAAGTCTAACGGGGGGATGGAGCAGGCTCCAGGGGCCTCGGAGCCTGGGTTCACCGCGGTCCCGCCTCCCCGCCGGGAGCTCTCCGCCTGCTCCCCGGGGCCCCCAGCATTTCCCACGCTCTCCGGGAGCGTCGGAATCAGACACGTGGGCCCTGTGCCGTCTGGAGCGGGGGTGCGGGTGGAGGTTGGCGAGGCGGCTGCGGTTCCCATCCCGGGCTGGGGCCATGTGCGGCGGGCGGGGGGCTAAAGGAGGACGCTCTCTGTGCAGCAATCTCCCCGCTCCCGCCCCCGCTCCCCTCCCCAAGCGGAGGAGCGCCTCCGGGCACGGGTTTAAGATCCTTGGGAGATCCTGTCCCGCAGGGCTTGGGGCTGGAGGCGGTGGGAAGGGAAACGCCTGGTTTGATTCCCCCAGATCCCACCTGGACGGGAGCAGCACCTTGGGAACCCGGGGGCCCTCAGACGGGATCAAAAGCACCCCGTGTCTCAGCCCCGCAGCGCCCGAGGGCAATTCGTGCCTCGGGAATCTCTTTCCTCCTTCCAGCCTTGCTGGAGGAACCCTCCGGAATAAGCCACGAAATTCAAAGTGTGTAATTCCGCAGTTAAAAACTCTGATATTTGTACTTAACATTGGCGTCGCACAATATAAAGATGAGGGGTAAAATTCATTGTAGTAATGTAGAATTTAATTTTTCTTTACTGGGAAAAGCATTAAATAGCAAATAAAAATACCCTAAGTTGAGAGAGGTTTGGGGTGGAGGTGGGGGGCTATGGAAGAAAGGAAAACACTTGTACTTTTCACGGCACTTCTTGGCACTGTCCCTTGAACAAGGAGCCGGGTCTTTCGGTTTGAGACGGAGCCCTGCAAATTCTGCCGGCCCCCCCAACCCCCCTCACCACCCCCCCTCACCCCCGTCTCAACCTCTTCATCTTCAACCCGCGGCTACTTCCTTGGCTCCGGCCCTAATCTATCTCCCGGACAGTTTCAACAGCCTCTTCCCTGTCTCTCTGAGTCCTGCCTGACGCCGTTCCACCCCAATGCTTTCTCCAGTTTGCAAAAGCAAGATTTTAAAATGCAGATTCTAGTGGTGTCTTCTCTGCCTGTGCAAACTGCATAATAAAATTCCAGTCACCTCTCCCGCCCTGTCATTTTCCAGTATTCCCTTCCGCTTCACTCCGAAAACCTCCCTCAGTGCCTGTGAGTTCCCAGGGCTCCCTGGCTGGGTCTCTGCAGGGCCTCCTCCTTGGTCCCTGATGTTCACCCCACCCTCATTCTCTCTTAGGAGCTCACCCTCTGTGTCTCAGCTCAGGTGACCTTACCAATAATGCCTTCTCAGTTTGCTCCAGAGTTAGACACTTGCCCCTTCTCTCTTCTGAACTGAACTTTGTATATTTCTATAGTAGCATATTTATTCCATCGTATTATAAAAATGTTTTTTGCATTTACTTCTCTTTTTGAGTCAATAGCAACTTGAAGGCAAGTTCTATTGATTTCTTAATATTCATTGATTTATTTGTTCAAATATTCTTGTTAGGTGTCTAGGATGTCCTAGGCACTCTTCGGCTAAGAATCCAATGGGTAACATTAAAAAATACCTGCATTCATGGAACTACGATTTAGTCATGGAGATAGACCCTTAATAAGTGAATCACATAGTAGATTATGTTTCAACAGAGAGGGGTGCTTTGAAGGGAGCTTCATGGGGGTCTGATCTAGTTAGGGAAACAGAGATGGCATTCCTGAGAAAGAGATGGTTAAGCAGAGAGCTGAAGGCCGAGTAGGAGTCCCCCAGGCAGAGCTCAGGGAGAGAGGTTTCAGGAAGAGGGAAGAGCGTGTGCAGAGATTGTAGGGAGGCCTGTGAAGCTGGAGGTCAGGGCATGAGGACCTAGAGGGTGAAACAAGACCAGAGGATAGGTGGGGTTGGGTTTTGTGCAACACAAACCCAAGAAGTAAGGAAAAATAGATTCAGCAGAATCTGAACATACTTTCTGATGGTAAAATTCAAAACCACCTGGATAATATCAGCCAGGGTGAGAGTGTGGGAAATCAGGGCTCTTGTAGGAAGCTGGGGACACCTTTCTGGATGACAGTTTGGTCAAGTGTATGATAAGCCCCTTAATATCATTTGACACAATAGTTCTACCTCTAGGAACTTACTGTAAAGAAATAATCAGATGAGGGCACTAGGAGAGTATTATTTAGACTTTGCATAAAAGAGGATTTCACACATGGGAGACTGTTAACTTTTTTCGGTATTCCTGAAGGAATTCCTCTTAATTGTTCTTTTTGAGTATGCAAATCAACTTATTTATCTGAATGGATATTTTTTTCTGCCTATGTCCATAACAAAGTAAAAATAAAACATTATTAGTTTAGTCAATATCTTAGTTGATTCCAAATATGATAAGGCCATTTGTTAAGAATGTAGAGATTTTTTTTTTTCTTTTAAAAAAAGAATCCGAACCATGTGTCTTGGTGGATCTTGCTATTTTAGGTGCTGTTTGGGAGTCACAAATCCCTGCCTGTCCATGGCAACTGTTGTAAGTAATGTAATTTTTGCAACATGGCAGCTTGGACGCTGGCCTGCTTACGCCTGCAAGTGATATGGGTCGGTTTTCCTGCCTCCACTATATAATATGGTGGCCCTGGCAGGTGGATTATATGCCTTCAGGTCTACACATGTGATTTTACAGTGATTTAAATGCGGTTCCACGCATTTTGGAATGTCCTCAAGAACTAGGGCTACCAACGATCACCTTAGAGTTCCTAGAACCACGTTAATATTCAGCATCGTTGGTCTCACCAGGACACTAGTAAACCATAAATGAACCGGAACTCAACTCTAGGATCCAAGAACACGGATTCTGCTGCTTCCAACAGTTACCTAACCAGGAAACAAGAGATATGTTAACTTCTCTGAACCACTTTCCTTATCTACAATTGGAACTAACAGTAGTATCATCCCATCAGGTAATGCATGTGGATTAAATGAGCTAATACAGGTAAAGAACTAAGAGCTACGCCTGGCTCACCATAATCCCCAAACAATGTCAACCATCCTGATCCACGATAGAGAGATGCCGTGAGAGATGAAATTTTCCAAGTTAAAAGTAGTTTTGAATCCACTGGGAGAAAAATGCTGTTATTGAAGAAAAGGGAGACACATCTGAGGGTAGCCTTAAAATTCCTGCTTCAAGAAACCCAATCCCTTTGTTGCCAGCCAAAAAGTGACAGAAGCAGAACTGCTAGTTTCCGGGTGTGAGAGGAAGGGGGCAGACAGATGTGGGAGATCTGGGGGAAGAAGAAGTGACCAGAACCTACAATACTGTCCTGGTGGGGAGGCTGGGGGTAAGTTGGTGGAGGCAAATTTAAAGGAAGCAAACTGACTGGACATAGAGAATGAATGGTTACCTTGGAAGAAATAATCTCTAGATAGTCACGGGCTACATGACTTTGTGGTAAGCACAAACCTCCAAAATCCTAGAGTCTTCTTTTCTATTAGAGGGTCTATGTCTTTTCCTTATGGTTGCTTGACACCTTTCAAAGGGACAGTTTGTGGAGGTTCAGTGCACAGACCCTGAAGTCAGAAAGGTCTGGATTTGTATCCTGCCTTTGCCACTCTCTTAGCTGTGTGACCTTAGGCATGTTAATCAATCTCTCTGGGCCATGGATGATATTAACTACATCCCCTTCAATGAGCTGCTGTGAAAATTGTGATAATCTGTTTATACATAAAGTGTTTCGGTACTGACTAGCACTTACCAAAATGCTATTATTATATGTACTGTTATGTCTTTTTTCATCTTCCAGTCCCTGGAGCCCTGGTTATTTTTAATAGATGCTCAGCACCTTTCTGGGTTCTCCCTCTCTCTCTCTCTTTTTTTCCTTACGAAGCCTGGGCTCCAGCCTGTCATTTTACAGTAACATCCTCCACTACGCTGGATTCTCTGCCACTAGGACCTAAGGTAGGTTGCTGAATGGAGAGGGGGCAGGAGAGCTCAGCTGCATTTCTGCAGGATGTCAAGGCTGCTACTATTTGAGAATAGCAACTTTGGAGTCAGATGGATCCGGGTTCCAGTCCGGATTCTGATCTCTGACCGTCTACATGGCCTTAGGCAAAGGAGTCCCTCTACGCCTCAGTTTGCTCACCTGTCAAACGGGGCTACAGCACCGGTTGCGATTGGAGCTTATCCAGTGCTTCGCCAGGTGGCGCCCTTCCCCCTCCAGCCCTGCTCTGTGCTCCGGAGGCAATAGGCAGCCCCGCTCCACGTGGGAAGCACCCAGAGGTCGGTTCGCACAGCCCCCTCCCAGGAGGGCACACGTCGGTTCAGACTTCGGCAAACGCAGCTCTAACGTTGCTGCTGGGCACAAAAAGCCTTGCCCGTGGAGTGAGTCTACAATTGTCGCCTGTAATTTTACATAGTTCCTGACGTGGCAGGAATCTAACTCTGATCTCTTCTTACTCCGCCTCATGCTGATGAATCCAGATCCCTCTTGTCACCATCTCCGCGGGGCGTGCACGCAATTCCCTGCCTTTATGCCTCTGCCAATCCCTGCCGGGTCCTGACTGTGCAGGACTAAACCTTGCCCTTGCTCGCGGCCTGGCTCAAATGCCTTCAAAGGCACCCCCCTCTCCTCCCAAACACAGGAACTGTTCTCTTGCAAGAACCCCCATTCCTGTGTGTGTATCTTTCTTTTGGCACTTCATCACTTCTTGCCTGGATTATAATTGCACCTTTTATTTCCCATGTTGTTTTGGAAGTTTCGTGGGGAAATGTCTGTATTTGACTCATCCGGTGCCCCAACAATTACCTGCCCACGGAGGCAGCTCAACAAACACTTCACGAATGAGGCGTGTTGTGTTCGTGGGTGGGTGACGTCCACGCGCCGGTTGAAAGGGTGATACAGACTAGTGTTATGGATTTGCTTGTAACCAGCACTTTGGGGGATGTTCAGCTATCTGAGTAGGCATTGTGTTTCTGTAAAGCACTGCTTGGGCTGGGGGGAGGGATGAAGAGTAAATTCATCTCTAATCTCTCTTTTGGATCACCGCTACTTTTAGTTCATGACAAAACCCTGTCTAAAAAGGCCTGCTCGGGGTAACCCTGCATGGATGGTGATATTCCAGAACAGATGGTGGGCCCCTGGGAGGGGAAGGTAAGAAGGGAGAGGGCAAGGCAATATTCTCACTCTCTGCCTGCCAACCCGGAAAAAGAAGACACATCCTCTACGCTGCCATCTTTGATTCCCCTCTCACATTAGGACACAGGATGAATTATGTTTATGACTCAGTGATAAATTCAGCCAAGATGTATGAACTTGCACTGGGTGTCCTGGCACAGCCCCATGCTTTGGAGGATCCCAAGGACTGGAGGCAGGGTCTCAGTGTGTATTGCTCAAATTTCTGTGGGAAGCAAGATCAAAACTATACCATCCACAGCAAGGAGGCACATGGATTTGTTCATGATTTGACAACTTTCTGCCCCAAAGCCATTCATGAGTTGAAAGTATTTTAATATAAATTGAGATCACATTACATGGGCCAGATTCCCCATGCCTACGTTACTCTCTGGGAAGAAGTAAGTTTCCTTTAAGGCAAGCAGGGGTAAAAATAGCTTGCCATGAACTTTGAGTTTCCCTCTTAGGAAGCAAGCTTCAGTGGCTCCTTGCCTTTTGGACTCCAGACCCGCCCATAACTTCTGTCCCTCATCTCAGAAGCTCAAACTGACACTGCTGGTTGTGGCCATTGGAAGGGAAGTGCGCAGACTGGCCTCGGGTCCTGGGGGTGGGCTGGGCTGCTGGCAGGAGCAGGGAGCAGGTTGGGTGACCCAACACCCAGCCGGTGGAGCCCAGGGACTCCTTTCCCCTAAGCTTCTATTTAACTGGTACTATTTCAGATTCGTTTACAAAGTCCGTTTACAAAGTTCATTTCCATTACATGGAAATGAAGAAATGAAATTTCACGTTTTTTAATGATACTTGCTTCTTTTGTCCGTTTTCCCAGCAGCCCGATTCTTAGGGTGGCTGGGAAGATGAGCTCAAATTGGTTAAAAGGCTTGGCAGAGTGAAAGCACAGAGCAGCATGCAAAACTATTAGGGGTTATGTATAAGGTTCATCACTTACTATTCTGTGTCTCAGCCTATTAACTCCTTGAGAGCAGAAACTATAATTGAATCTTTCCTGATTACAACCTAGCACGTGGCATAAATACATTCCTCACTTGTACTAAGTCATTAATACTATCTGATGATGGATCCTAAAAAAGTGATTTTTAATAGTAACTGCTACAAATGAGTCCTCATCCCACGTGTTTATTGCAGATATCCCTCAATCCAGCGCTACGTGGATCGGGAGAGGGGACCCTCCACCTTTGGGCCGGCGGGGCTCCCTTGCTCAGAGCAGTATTCAGAGCAGCTTGGGGACAGCCTTGGTGTTACTGCACTTGTGTAAGTTTTTTTTTTTTTTGGTCACAGATGGACAGACATCAACTCTCGCAGCTGCTCTAATGGCTCTGTTCAAAGGAAAGCCACTCTCAAAATAGAATCAAAGGGAACAAATGGTCTGCCTAATAGACTATTTTGAGGTACAGGAGGGCGGAGGATCCAAAATTGAAAGAATGTCCTCAAGTAGGAAGAGAAGCATGTAGAGTTTGGGGACGTGATTTTTACAAAAAGTTTCAGTTGGCCAAGTTCACGGCTCTGTGCAGCCTCTAAGAGACTAAATGTGTAAAATTGTCAATATTGGATACAACCCAATGTTTAAAGTTTTACATGATGCTTCCTATATACAGCAAAGTCCTCTGTACCTTCAGGACACAATTTCAAGTTTTCAGAGTAAAACTCAGGCCTTAACAATTGTGTCAGGGGCCTGTAGGTGTCCACTTCAGAGAACATTTACCTTCTACACTCCCAGGATGCCTGGTATCACCTTGAAATAAACCAAGCTCCAGCATGATGCATACAGCCACCCGGGACTCCATCCATGAGCTCACAGCCTGAAGTCTGGCCCGGGCATTCCCCTCATCCCCGTGGGCTTCCAATTTTCCTTTCCCTCTCAGTAAATTGGGGGTGATCTAAATGAGGGGTCAGCAAATCAAGCAGCAGCACAAAATCCATTTGCGTGGACTGATGTCATACATGGGAACCCCAAGTACTGTGTCCAGAACCATTGTTAAGTTCTTAGTGCATGTTCTGACACAGCGTTTTAAATAATTATAGATGTAATTATACTATTTATACAGTTATATTTTTTACCTTTCCACCTATTTTAAAAGTCTTTTCACCCATAATACATTCATTACATCTTTCAAATGACTTTGTCAAATGTTTAAAAATGTAAATAACATACAGATGTGTAAGGTAAAAAGTTAAAGCTTCCTCCCGTATCCTATACCCAAGAGGTACTAGTCCTGTGTATATTTTTCTAGAGACTTTTATCTATGAGTGTGTGTGTCTATATAAGCATGTTTATGTATAGAATAATTTTTATTTACACTTATGGGATCAGTATAAACAAAAGTTTGGCAACTTGCTTTTTTCACTTAACAATGTACTTTGTGTTGTCAGATTTAGTAAATAAAAATACAGGATGCCTGGTTAAATCTGAATTTAAGATAAACAACAAAAATTTTTAGTGTAGGACTTCCCCGGTGGCGCAGTGGTTAAGAATCCTGGTCTTCTGGTCCCTGGTCAGGGAACCCTGGTCAGGGAAGATCCCACATGCCACGGAGCAACTAACCCCGTGCGCCACAGCGACTGAGGCTGAGATCTACAGCCTGCGAGCCACAACTACTGAGCCCGTGTGCCACAACTACTGAAGCCTGCAAGCCTAGAGCCCGTGCTCCAAAACAAGAGAAGCCACTGCAATGAGAAGCTCGTGCACTGCAACGAAGAGTAGCCCCTGCTCGCCGCAACTAGGGAAAGCCTGCATGCAGCAACGAAGACCCAACACAGCCAAAAAAAAAAAAAATTTTTTTAGTGTAAATATGTCTCAAATATTGCATGAGATATACTTATGCTAAAAAAGATTCATTGTTTATATGACATTCAAATCTAATGGGGCATCCTGTATTGTGTACTACAAACTTGTTTCTGTATCCACACATTTAGATCCACCTCTTTGTTTAGAGCTGCCATACTTTTCCACATGCCTAATTGTGGCCAGGCAATATCTCCTGGTAGTAGAGCTAAGGGTAATATTTATCTTCTTATTTTTCCTCCTTTGTCATTATCAGAAGTCTATCACTGTAAGCGCCTTATAAGGAGGGTAGGTCCTGCCAAAGGAAGGCCTCTGTGTCTATAGAGGACCTTGATTGGTGGGGCCATGGAAGCCTGGGAGGGAGAATGTGGAACTTTCTTTACTCTGCTTTGTATGAAGGAGAAATGCAGAAGGAAGTAGGTGAGGAGAAGACCAGTCCAGCCCCTCATAGGGTCCTCAAAATCGTCCATCGTCCTTTAGTGCCTGGGACAGATGGGGTCAGCAGAACATTCCAGGTGGGGGACCCTGAGCCCAGACCAGGGTTTGTATAGAGTCCCAGGTTCCCTGAGGGCCCTGGCCCCTCTTTCTTCCTTTTGCGGCACCCTCTGATCCTCCACCCCCACTTCCCACATGTGAGGTTGACCAGATGTCCTGAGGATCTCGGCGACTTTGTGCCTGTGGAGTTTTCTGGGAGCCCTGGGGCTGGGCCCCAGTTCCAGAGGCTTGGCAGGCGGGTCACCTCCACTGCCCAGCACCGTATTTCCTTCATGAAATGCATAAGGTTGGACAGCCGGTATGGGGCTGACATGCTAATTTTGAGTGACTCAAATGGTTTGTACAGACAAGGGGGCAAAAAATATTTGTCCTCTCCCACCCAGCACCCTAGGGGCAGTCCCGGAGAAAGCAAGGGAGAGGAAGGAGAAAGGAATGGGGAAGCTGGACAAAAAGAGGGTGCCAAGTTGCCAAAGGGGCTGAGAGAGGCCAAGAAACCCAGCTGAGAAGGATTTTGGAGAATGTCCAGTAATAATAATAATATATAATAGATGATAGCTAATTCCCACACAGGATCCTTATCGTAGCCAGGTGTCTAAGAACTTTACAGATACTAACTTGTTCCATCCTCACAACAACCCTAGGAGGTAGGGGCTATGGCCACCCCAATTTACAAGAGAGAGTGCAGGGAGAAAGGGAGAGAGGAAGGAAGGAAGGAAGGAAGGAAGGAAAGAGAAAGGGAGGAAAGAAAGAAATTGGAGCCCAGAGAAATTAGGTAACTTATCCAAGATCACACAGCAGCTAGGAGGTGGCAGAGCCAGGGTTTGGTTCCTAGAGTTGACTCCAGAGGCTATGGTCTGAAACAATTGGCCACATGTGTCTAACATGGATTTTTAAGTTGTTGACTGCATGGTGTGAGTTATGATCATTTCTGTTACCCCCAACTTTCCCCCCATACTCATGAATGACTGACTTTAAAAATCTTACTGTGTTAAGGAACCATTAAAATAGTTGCTTCTTGTTTAGATCCATAAAGTGAAGAAGCAGGGTTGCCTGGACAGCAGTGCACATGTGACCATAAGACCTTCTGGAGTCCAAAGGAATCACTGGGAAGGAGTGTACATATGTCAGTACACCTAGAGGGAAAGACCACACCTTCAGGGGGTTTAACTGAGAAGAGTTTAATGAAAAAAAGAGGGGCACAGTGTTAGAGGAACCAGCAAGCACAGGTGACACACAGGACTAGCAACCCAAAGGAGCCTTCACACTCCTGAAATTGAGCAGGACCCTGTGGGGCCTTCTCTGGACAGACCTCCACATCCCCACCCCTTGTTTGTAAAAAACCTTTAGCCACCTAGGCCTTCCCTAAGTTCCAAAGAGCAAATTTAATCAGAGACATGAGAAGATGCAGAAACAAAGGAAAAGAGTCAAGCAAGACAACATAATAATAGTTTAGCCATAAAACAAAGTCAAGGGCCTTTAGTTCCCCCTCAGGTTACAAATGATATCCTGAGTCATATATTTAACTTGTTTTGCAGATATTAAAACCCCCACCAGGTGGAGGAAGTTGACTGCTGGCCACCAGCATGTAGACCCCAGACCAGTTAGAACCAGTAGGTTGATGACTGAGATTCCCAAAACAGAACCTGTTACCTCACCATCAACCAATCAGAGAATTCTGCAAGAGCTGATCACACACCCCACGACCCTCTCCCTCACGCTGTCTTTAAAAACCTTTCCCTGAAAACCATTGGGGAATTTGGCTCTTTTGAGCACCAGCTAGCTGCCTTTCTCCTTGCTTGGCACCTTGCATTAAACTCTGTACTTTCCTTCACCATAACCCAGTGTCTGTAGATTGGGCTTTGTTGCACGTCGGGTGAGCAGACCCAAGTTTGGTTTGGTACACGTGCAGTCCTTAGGGGGCAGAGGGAGGGAACTGCATTATCCAAGTCCACAGAGAGCTTGGAACCTTGGAAGACAGACTGTTCACCTGGAGCTAAGACTACAGAATGTAGGCAACAGAGGACAGAAGCAGAGGGAATCCGTGTCTCTTCCTTTTGCTCTTTCCACTCACTGATTTTCTGCATGTGTTTCAATTGGCCAAACCCTACCGAGAAGCCAGGAGGCCAGGGACCGTGCAGGTGCCACCTGCAAAGTTCAGCCCCCTGGGACACAGAGCAGGCAAGGAGGGATGGGGCAGGGGAAGCAGACAGAAATAACTAGCACTGGAATCAGGACTTCCACAGGCTCTGGAATTGGAGGTTCTGGACAATTTCCCCATGTCCTCTCAAGTGGGGGACCCCAACTGATACCTGGGTCATATTTGTCTTCTGACATTTCCACAATGAACGTGTGTGTGTGTGTGTGCGTGCGCGTGCGTGTGTGTAGAAAGATAGTAGTTTGTATTTGGGTTTGGGTACAGTCTCTGTCTAGGTTGAGTTTCAGAGATTCCTAGATTTCCCTGAAAGGCCAGGTATATTCCAGGGAGAATGAGTTCTCTGAAGGGATGTACTTGGCCTCCCCAGGAGAGGACACCACCTGTCCTGCCCAAGTCAGAATGCCGAACCCAGGGCTTGGCCTGGACCATCAGGCTTCCCAAGGCCAGTGGCTCACCTGTCTGGTGTCTCACCACCTCTGGACCAGGCACTGTCAGAGGGACTCCCTCCACTCAGATGCTGGTGGTGCTGATGGTGAGGGATTCACAGACTATCCCTGTGTTCCCCAGACACTGTCCAGCTCATGTGAAGGACATTACTTTGTGATTCATTGTTTTTAAAAAATTTTATAATGTTGTTTGTAGTCTTAACATACCACATAAGTGACACATAATTCTCATTTGCTTATTTTAGGTGAAATCTTCATTGGAAACAGTGGTTGCTTTTACATTTTACTAATCTTAAGATAAAGAGATCTTTTGGGGGGGATTTTATCTCAGAATAAATTTCTCCTGCATAGGCTTTCATTTATTATCCTGAGAGCCCCACGAGATCTAATTGTTTGAACTGCAATATCTTTTGAAATCAGAATTGCATCTTCTTGGAATAGGGTCAGTATTATACTGATCACAATAAAATGTGACTGCCATTGGGTGGTTTTACCTCTACCCTGTAAACCTGAAAGGTGGAACAGGGAAAGAGTTAACAGTTTTTAGGAAGCAAACTCTTGTTAAAGCCACAGCAATTCATCCACAAGCATTTATTTTATCAGAAAATGTCAGATATGTGTTGGCCAGCCAGTCATTGGAGGCAGCAGAGGTGATTATCTCCTTGAGGATGGAGAAATGAGGGTGATGTGTTGATATGGATTTTGTGGGGTGCGCTTCCTCTTTTTTTTCTTTTGCATTATAGGTTATTACAAGATATTGAATATAATTCCCTGTGCTATACAGTAGGTCCTTGTTGTTTATCTATTTTATTTATAACAGTGTATATCTGCTAATCCCAAACTCCTAATTTATCCCTCCCACCTCCTTTCCCCTTTGGTAACCATGTTTGTTTTCTATGTCTGTGAGTGTTTTTATAAATAAGTTCAACTTGTATAATATTTTAGATTCCGTATTTAAGTGATACCATATTATATTTGTCTTTCTCTGCCTGGCTCACTTCACTTAGTATGATCATCTCTAGGTCCATCCATGTTGCTGCAAATAACAAAATTTCATTCTTTTCTGTGGCTGAGTAGTATTCCATTGTATATATGTACCACATCTTCTTTATCCATTCATCTGTTGGTGGACACTTAGGTTGCTTCCATGTCTTGGCTATTGTAAACCGTGCTGCTATGAACACTGGGATGCATGTATCTTTTTTTCTTTGAGATTTCATTTCATTTTTATTTTTATAATTTTTCTTTACATCTTTATTGGAGTATAATTGCTTTACAATAATTGTGTTAGTTTCTGCTGTATAACAAAGTGAATCAGCTATATGTATACATATATCCCCATATCCCCTCCCTATTGAGCCTCCCTCCCACCCTCCCTATCCCACCCCACTAGGTGGTCACAAAGCACCGAGCTGATCTCCCTGCTCTATGCAGCTGCTTCCCACTAGCTATTTATTTTACATTTGGTGGTGTATATATGTCTGTGCCACTCTCTCACTTCGTCCCAGCTTACGCTTCCCACCCCTGCTGTGTCCTCAAGTCCATTCTCTACATCTGCGCCTTTTTTTTTTTTTTTAATATTTCTCTTTAGGTTTTTTTTTTAATTAATTTATTTTTATTTTTGGGTGCGTTTGGTCTTTTTTGCTGTGTGCAGGCATTCTCTAGTTGTGGTGAGTGGGGGCTACTCTACGTTGCGGTGCATGGGCTTCTCATTGCGGTGGCTTGTCTTGTTGTGGAGCACGGGCTCTAGGCTTGTAGGCTTCAGTAGTTGTGGCTCGTGGGCTGTAGAGTGCAGGCTCAGTAGTTGTGGTGCACGGGATTAGTTGCTCTGCAGCACCTGGGATCTTCCCAGACCAGGGCTCGAGCCCATGTCCCCTGCATTGGCAGGCGGATACTTAACCACTGCACCACCAGGGAAGCCCCCTACATCTGCATCTTTATTCCTGTCCTGCCACTAGGTTCATCAGAACCATTTTTTTTTTAGATTCCATACATATGTGTTAGCATATGGTATTTGTTTTTCTCTTTCTGACTTACTTCACTCTGTATGATAGACTCTAGGTCCATCCACCTCACTATAAATAACTCAGTTTCATTTCATTCTATGGCTGAGTAATATTCCATTGTATATATGACCTATGTCTTCTTTATTCATTCATCTGTCGTTGGACATTTAGGTTACCTCCATGTCCTGGCTATTGTAAATAGTGCTGCAATGAACATTGTGGTACATGACTCTTTTTGAATTATGGTTTTCTCAGGGTATATGCCCAATAGTGGGATTGCTGGGTCGTATGGTAGTTCTATTTTTAGTTTTTTAAGGAACCACCATACTGTTCTCCATAGTGGCTGTATCAATTTACATTCCCAACAACAGTGCAAGAGAGTTCCCTTTCTCCACCCTCTCCAGCATTTATTGTTTTTACATTTTTTGATGATGGCCATTCTGACTGGTGGGAGGTGATACCTCATTGTGGTTTTGATTTACATTTCTCTAATGATTAGTGATGTTGAGCATTCTTTCATGCGTTTGTTGGCCATCTGTATGTCTTCTTTGGAGAAATGTCTATTTAGGTCTTCTGCCCATTTTTGGATCGGGTTGTTTGGTTTTTTGATATTGAGCTGCATGAGCTGCTTGTATATTTTGGAGATTAATCTTTTGTCAGTTGTTTCATTTGCAAATATTTCCTCCCATTCTGAGGGTTGTCTTTTGGTCTTGTTTATGGTTTCCTTTGCTGTGCAAAAGCTTTCAAGTTTCATTAGGTCCCATTTGTTTATTTTTGTTTTTATTTCCCTTACTCTAGGAGATGGGTCCAAAAGGATCTTGCTGCGATTTATGTCATAGAGTGTTCTGCCTATGTTTTCCTCTAAGAGTTTTATAGTGTCTGGCCTTACATTTAGGTCTTTAATCCATTTGGAGTTTATTTTTGTGTATGGTATTAGGAAGTGTTCTAATTTCATTCTTTTACATGTAGCTGTCTAGTTTTCCCAGCACCACTGATTGAAGAGACTGTCTTTTCTCCATTGTTTATTCTTGCCTCCTTTGTCAAAGATAGTGACGATATGTGCATGGGTTTATCTCTGGGCTTCCTATCCTGTTCCATTGATCTATATTTCTGTTTTTGAGTCAGTACCTTACTCTCTTGGTTACTGTGGCTTTCTAGTATAGTTTGAAGTTGGGGATTCTGATTCCTCCAGCTCCATTTTACTTTCTCAAGATTGCTTTGAGTATTCAGGGTCTTTTGTGTTTCCTTAAAAATTGTAAAATCTTTTGTCCTAGTTCTGTGAAAAATGCCATTGGTAATTTCATAGGGATTGCATTGAATCTGTAGATCGCTTTGGGTTGTATGGTCATTTTCACAATATTGATTCTTCCCATCCAAGAACATGGTATATCTCTCCATCTGTTTCTGTCATCTTTGATTTCTTTCATCAGAGTTTTATAGTATTCTGAGTACAGGTCTTTTGCATCCTTAGGTAAGCTTATTCCTAGGTATTTTATTCTTTTTGTTGAGATGGTAAATGGGATTGTTTCCTTAATTTCTCTTTCTGATTTTTCATTGTTAGTGTATAGGAATGCAAGAGATTTCTGTGCATTAATTTTGTATCCTGCTACTTTACCAAATTCATTGATTAGCTCTAGTAGTTTTCTGGTAGCATCTTTAGGATTCTCTATGTATAGAATCATGTCATCTGCAAACAGTGACAGTTTTACTTCTTTTCTGATTTGTATTCCTTTTAGTTCTTTTTCTTCTCTGATTGCTGTGGCTAAAACTTACAAAACTATGTTGAATAATAGTGGTGAGAGTGGGCACCCTTATGTTGTTCCTGATCTTAGAGGAAATGATTTCAGCTTTTCACCATTGAGAATGAGGTTGACCGTGGTTTTGTCATATATGGCCTTTATTATGTTGAGGTAGATTCCCTCTATGCCCTCTTTCTGGAGAGTTTTTATCATAAATTGGTGTTGAATTTTGTCAAAAGCTTTTTCTGCATCTATTGAGATGATCATATGGTTTATGTCCTGCGATTTGTTAATATGGTGTATTACATTGATTGTTTTGTGTCAACTGAAGAATCCTTGCCTTCCTGGGATAAACCCCACTTGATCATGGTGTATGATCCTTTTAATGTGTTGTTGGATTCTGTTTGCTAGTATTTTGTTGAGGATTTTTGCATCTATATTCATCAGTGATATCAGTCTATAATTTTCTTTTTTTGTAGTATCTTTTTCTGGTTTTGGTATCAGGGTGATGGTGGTCTCATAGAGTTAGTTTGGGAGTGTTCCTTCCTCTGCAAGTTTTTGGAAGAGTTTGAGAAGGATGGGTATTAGCTCTTCTCTAAATGTTTGATAGAATTCACCTCTGAAGCCATCTGGTCCTGGACTTTAGTTTGATGGAAGATTTTTAATCACAGTTTCAATTTCAGTGCTTGTGATTGGTCGGTTCATATTTTCTACTTTTTCCTGGCTCAGTCTTGGAATGTTGTACTTTTCTAAGAATTTGTCCATTTCTTCCAGGTTGTCCCCTTTATTGGCATATAGTTACTTGTAGTAATCTCTCATGATCCTTTGTATTTCTGCAGTGTCAGTTGTTACTTCTCCTTTTTCATTTATAATTCTCTTGATTTGAGTCTTCTTTTTTTTCCTGATGAGTCTGGCTAGTGGTTTATCCATTTTGTTTATCTTCTCAAAGAACCAGCTTTTAGCTTTATTGATCTTTGCTCTTGTTTCCTTCATTTCTTTTTGATTTAATTCTGACCAATCTTTATGATTTCTTTCCTTCTGTTAACTCTGTTTTTTTTTTTAATATAAATTATTTATTTATTTAGTTTTGGCCATGTTGGGTCTTCGTTGCTGCATGCAGGCTTTTTCTAGTTGCGGCAAATGGGGGCTACTCTTCATTGTGGTGCGTGGGCTTCTCATTGCGCTGGCTTCTCTTGTTGCGTTGCATGGGCTCTAGGCATGCGGCCTTCAGTAGTTGTGGTGCACGGGCTTAGTTGCTCCACGGCATGTGGGATCTTCCTGACCAGGGCTTGAACCCGTGTCCCCTGCATTGGCAGGTAGATTCTAAACCACTGTGCCACGAGGGATGTCCCAACTTTAGGATTTTTTTGTTCTTCTTTCTCTAATTGCTTTAGGTGTAATGTTAAGTTGCTTATTTGCGATTTTTCTTGTTTCTTGAGGTAGGATTGCATTGGTTTAAACTTCCCTCTTATAACTGCTTTTGCTGCATCCCATAAGTTTTAGGTCATCATGTTTTCATTGTCATTTTTTTCTAGGTATTCTTTGATTTCCTCTTTGATTTCTTCAGTGATCTCTTGGTTATTAAGTAGTGTACTGTTTAGCCTCCATGTGTTTGTATTTTTTACAGTTTTTTTCCCTGTTAATTGATACCTAGTCTCATAGTGTTGTGGTCAGAAAAGATACTTGATATGATCTCAATTTTCTTAAATTTACCAAGGCTTGATGTGTGACCCAAGATATGATCTATCCTGGAGAATGTTCCATGTGCACTTGAGAAGAAAGTGTATTCTGTTATTTTTTTGGATGGAACGTCCTATAAATATCAATTAATTCCATCTGGTCTAATGTGTCATTTAAAGCTTGTTTATTTTCATTTTGGCTGATCTGTCCATTGGTGTAAGTGGGATGTTAAAGTTCCCTACTATTATTGTGTTACTGTCGATTTCCCCTTTTATGGCTGTTAGCATTTTCCTTATGTATTGAGGTGCTCCTATGTGGGGTGCATAAATATTTACAATTGTTATATCTTCTTCTTGGATTGATCCCTTGATCATTATGTAGTGTCCTTCTTTGTCTCTTGTAATAGTCAGACTTTATTTTAAAGTCTATTTTGTCTGATATGAGTATTTCTACTCCAGCTTTCTTTTGATTTCCATTTGCATGGAATATCTTTTTCCATTCCCTCATTTTCAGTCTGTATGTGTTCCTAGGTCTGAAGTGGGTCTCTTGTAGACAGCATATATATGGATCTTGGTTTTGTATCCATTCAGCCAGTCTGTGTCTTTTGGTTGGAACATTTAATCCATTTACATTTAAGGTAATTATCGATACATATGTTCGCATTACCATTTTCTTAATTGTTTTGTGTTTGTTTTTGTAGGTCTTTTCCTTCTCTTGTCTTTCCTGCCTAGAGAAATTCCTTTAGCATTTGTTGTAAAGCTGGTTTGGTGGTGCTGAATTCTCTTAATTTTGCTTGTCTGTAAAGATTTTAATTTCTCCATTGAATCTGAATGAGATCCTTGCTGGGTAGAGTAATCTTGGTTGTAGGTTTTTCCCTTTCATCACTTTAAATATGTCCTGCCACTGCCTTTTGGCTTGTAGAGTTTCTGCTGAAAGATCAGCTGTTAACCTTATGGTGATTCTCTTGTATGTTATTTGTTGTTTTCCCTTGCTGCTTTTAACATTTTTCTTTGTATTTAATTTTTAATAGTTTGATTAATATGTGTCTTAGCATGTTTCTCCTTGGATTTATCCTGTATGGGACTCTCTGTGCTTCCTGGACTTGGGTGACTATTTCCTTTTTCATAATCTCTTCAAATATTTTCTCAGACCCTTTCTTTTACTCTGCTGCTTCTAGGCCACCTATAATTCGAATGTTGGTGCATTTAATGTCCCAGAGGTCTTCGAGACTGTCCTCAATTCTTTTCATTCTTTTTTCTTTTTCCTGCTCTGCAGCAGTTATTTCCACTATTCTATCTTCCAGGTCACTTAACCATTCTTCTGCCTCACTTATTCTGCTATTGCTTCCATCTTGAGTATTTTTAATTTCATTTATTGTGTTGTCCATTATTGTTTGTTTGCTCTTTAATTCACCTAGGTCTTCATTAAACATTTCTTGTATTTTCTCCATTCTATTTCCGAGATTTTGGATCATCCTTACTATCATTACTTTGAATTCTTTTTCAGGTAGACTGCCTATTTCCTCTTCATTTGTTTGGTCTAGTGGGTTTTTACCTTGCTCCTTCATCTGGTGCATATTTCTCTGTCTTCCCATTTTGTTTAACTTACTGTGTATGGGGTCTCCTTTTTGCAGGCTGCAGGTTCATAGTTCCTCTTACTTGTGGTGTCTGCCCCCAGTGAGTGAGGTTGGTTCAGTGGCTTGTGTCGGCTTCCTGGTGGGTAGCACTGGTGCCTGTGTTCTGGTCGGTGGGGCTGGATCTTCTCCCTCTGGTGGGCAGGGCCACGTCCAGTGGTGTGTTTTGGCGTGTCTGTGAACTTAGTATGAGTTTAGGCAGCCTGTCTGCTAATGGGTGGGGTTGTGTTCCTGTCTTGCTGGTTGTTTGACATGGGGCATCCAGCACTGGAGCCTCCTGGCCGTTGGGTGGAGCTGTGTATGCGTATTAGTGTTGAGATGGAGATCTCTGGGACAGCTCTTGCTGACTAATATTACATGGGGCCGGGAGGTCTCTGGTGGTCCAAAGTCCTGGACTTGGCTCTCCCACCTCGGAGGCTCAGGCCCGATACCCTGCTGGAGCACCAAGGCTCTGCCAGCCACATGGCACAGAAGAAAAGGAAGAAAACAAACAAACAACGAACAGACAGAGCCCCAAGAGAAATGGTAAAAGCAAAACTAAACAGACAAAATTACACAAAAATAAACATACCCACACACACTCACAAAAAGAGAAAAAAAAAAAAAAAGGAGGGGAGCAACAAAACCAATAAACAAACCCACAAATGAAAACAAACACTAAAACTAAAATAAGATAAACATAAAACCAAAAACAAATCAGACACAGAAAGCAAACCCCAAGTCCACAGCTGCCCCCAAAGTCCACCACCTCAATTGTGGGAATACTCGTTGTCTATTCAGGTATTCCACAGATGCAGGGTTTACTGCGCTGGTTGCAGGGATTTAATCCACTGCTTCTGAGGCTGCTAGGAGAGATTTCCCTTTCTCTTCTTTGTTCGCACAACTCCTGGGGTTCAGCTTTGATTTTGGCCCTGCCTTTGCGTGTAGGCTGCTCTCAGGCATCTGTTCCCTGCCCGGACAGGAGGGGGTTAAAGCAGTGGCTGATTAGGGCCCTCTTGCTCACTCAGGCTGGGGAGAGGGGGAGGTACAGTAGTCATAATTGGGTTGCCGGGAGTGTCTGCAGCGGCAGAGGCTGGCGTGAAGTTGCAACAGCCTGAGGCGCGCCGTGTGTTCTCCTGGGGAAGTTGTCCCTGGATAACAGGACCCTGGCAGTGGCGGGCTGCACAGGCTCCCAGGAAGGTGTGGGTAGTGACCTGCGCTTGCACACAGGATCCTTGGTGGCAGCCGTGACAGCGGTAGCAGTCCATGCCTGCCTCTGGGATCTGAGATGATAGCCACGGCTTGCACCCATCTCTGGAGCTCACTTTAGGCAGCGCTCTGCCATCTGTGGATACACAGAGCAGGAATTTCCTCTCTTTGCGCACTCCATAACGATGGTCTCTTCCCTCTCCGGCAGGTCCAGACTTTTTCCCGGACACCCTCCCATCTAGCTGTGGCGCACTAGCCCTCTTCGGGCTGTGTTCACGCAGCCAACCGCAGTCCTCTCCCTGGGATCTGACCTCTGAAGCCCGAGCCTCAGCTCCCAGCCCCCGCCCACCCCAGCGTGTGAGCAGACAAGCCTCTCGGGCTGGTGAGTGCCGGTCGGCACTGATCCTCTGTGCGGGAATCTCTCCGCTTTTCCCCCCGCACCCCTATTGCCGCGCTCTCCTCCGCGGCTACAAAGCTCCCCCCCCTCCACCACCCGCAGTCTCCGCCCGCGAAGGGTCTTCCTAGTGTGTGGAAACCTTTCCTCCTTCACAGCTGCCTCCCAGTGGTGCAGGTCCCGTCCCTATTCTTCTGTCTCTGTTATTTCTTTTTTCTTTTGCCCTACCCAGGCTCGTGGGGATTTTCTTGCCTTTTGGGAAGTCTGAGGTCTTCTGCCAGCGTTCAGTAGGTGTTCTGTAGGAGTTGTTCCACATGTAGATGTAGTTTTGTTGTATTTGTGGAGATCTCCACAGCTTACTCCTCCACCATCTTGAAGGTTGCCTCACACGTATCTTTTCGAATTTGAGTTTTCTTCAGATATATGCCCAGGAGTGGGATTGCTGGATCATATAGTAACTCTATTTTTAGTTTTTAAAGGAATCTCCATAGTGGCTGCACCAGTTTACATGTGGGATAGGCTTCATCTTGATTCCAGCAGTGGTGTCAGAGTTTTGGGGCTCTACTGAAGCCTTCTAGCACTTTCTGCTATTACATCAACTGATCTATGTAAGGGATGTCTCATCTGATTCTGATCTTAGCTTCTGCTTGATACAGTGAGAAATCCAGAATAAGGCGTCTAGTGTGATACTCCATGATTTTGTGGGTAACATGACACTGTAAAATATATGTAATATATGTGTAATATATGAGATTATTTTTGAAACCCTTCAAGGGTTTCATTCTTACCTTTTTTGGGGAAGGAGCGTTGGCCCTTTATGCTAGGGATTTCTTGCCCTTTTTTATCTCCTTGTTTTTCGGTACTCTGTATCACCTCGGCTTTAGCTCTGTGGTTATTTTAAGGCCACTGTTGTGACCGAACTTCTCAGTGAACTAACTCAGCGTCTCCCAGGGCACAGGGGGGTGAAGAGAGGGCTGGACAAGCTGGAAGAGTGAGGATGAGAGGGCCAGGCGTTTGGAAAGGCCACCCTACTAAAACCATTCACAAGGGGGATAAATTCCAGCAAACATACCTTTCCATGTGTTGCTGAACTTCCAAGCTATTAAGCCAATCCCTAAAGGCAAAAAACTTAAAAATAGGGCCTCCCTGGTGGCGCAGTGGTTGAGAGTCCGCCTGCCGATGCAGGGGACATGGGTTCGTGCCCCGGTCCAGGAAGATCCCACATGCCGTGGAGCGGCTGGGCCCGTGAGCCATGGCCGCTGAGCCTGCGCATCTGGAGCCTGTGCTCTGTCCTGGGAGCCCAGGCAAAGCCGATCTGTTGTGCCTGCTTTCTACACACGAGTCATTGCTGACCATGGCTGTAAATTGAGAAATGTCAGTAAATTGGAAATGTGGTAGTCTCTTTGGCTCAGACAAGATTTCCGCCCCCAGGATGTGAATGCTTTGTCAGCTTCCCCTGACACTGTGGTGGAGAAATTCCATAATGAGGGGAAATGTATTCACCCCGAATTCTTACCCAGTTTGGTCATTTGTTCTGTCTTAGAAGTGCTAACTGCACGAGTCTCCTCCATCTTCGTGCAAAACAAAGCACAAAGGACCAGAGCATCACTTCCGGCCCCACTGTATTTCACACACAGCCTCGTCTGTGGCTGCATCTCCACCAGCAGTCTGCGAATATTCGGGATCCTTGTTCTACACCCCTTCCTCATCCTCCTCAGTCAGGCTACTTTCACCTTTTCTGCTAAAGATCTCTATTGACCATTGTATTTCTTATTTGTTTGGCATGTAATATGTGGCTCCAACCGTTTATATTTTTATGAGAATCAGTATTTTGTTTGTTCCCAGAGTCGCACTGATTGAGTTGCCTGCCTCTCTCTTTTTTTCCTCCACGAGCCATGTTGCTTTTAATGTAAGATATCACAGAATGTGAGGTGTTTATTTTTAGGATTATATACATTTATCAAGTGTTGGTGCAAACCCTGGGCCAACACAGCTGCTGCAGCCGAAATAACCCCGCCCTCTAGTGGCACAAAGGTGTAGGTGCAGCGCTGCTCTGCCTTCCAGCTGCGCCGGGCTGCCAGGGATGAATCCTTCAGCCCTCTTTGTTTCTCAAACTTTCCCTTCCAGTCCTGAGAGTTCTTGCTCGAATTCTTGTTTCTTGCCAGACGAAGATGAACTTTAATGGGCAGCAGCCGTCTTGGCCCCTAGTTTGAGTTAAAGTGCTTAAAAAATGTAGGACATCCAGCTGCAAAGAACATGCCACTTTGCAGTAACCATGATGGGATCCAGCCCCTTGGAGCCTCCAATTCAGCACAGTGGTGGCTGATTGCAAGCTGTCAGGGAGCTGTGGCAGGGCCTGGGTCCCCCTCTTCACCACTGCCTGTATCTTTCTCACACTATCTCCTGATGGGGAGTGCATTAGTCAGCCAGAGAAGAAATAAGAGATTTTATGCATAAATATAAATATAGATTAATTATACTATATATATTAGAGATAGAGAGAGATTTATTATATGGAGTTGGCTCATGCAGTTATGGAAGCTGAGAAGTCCCCGGATCTGCCTTCTGGAAGCCCAGGAAAGCCGGTGGCGTAATTCCAGTCAGCATCTGAAGGTCTGAGAGCCAGGAGGGCCGATGGTGTAAGTACCAATCCAAGGGTAGGAGAAGACCCAGATCTCAGCTCAAGCAGTCAGGCACAGAGGTAGAATTCAACCTTCCTCTGCCTTCTACCCTGTTTAGGTCTTCAACAGGCCCCAGTGGGCCCCATCCACATTGGGGAGGACAGTTTGCTTTACTCAGCCCACCAACTGAAATGCTTCTCTCTCCTGGAAACACCCTCACAGACACCTGGAAATAACGTTTAACCCAATTATCTGGGCATCTCACAGCCCAGTCAAGCTGCTAAGTAAAATGAATCATCACAGGGAAAAATCATTTCAATGGCAACATAACAGGAAAAAATTAAGGAATGTGTTAGCATAATAATGAGAGGAGATGAATGGCGGCAAAAGGAAGGCTTGTCAGTCTTGAAGATGCTCTGAGATGAAAAATTCTAAGTTGCTCACGGTCAGCACACATACCAGCTCAGTAGAGGCTGCCACCCAAAGTCCCAGATGCAGCCAAGAGGGAGCTTCAGAGATGGGGGCATCTCAGTCTACTGTTCAGAGATGAGGCTGGGACCCCCAGGAAAGGGCAGGGAGGTCCTCAGAGCATCCTGAAGAAAGCGCAAAAGAAGGACCGAAGGGAGGAGTTGTCAGATGCCCATCTGAGGGGGACTCTAGAAATTAAAAAGTGACTCATAAGAACAATAAAAATAAATATTTTGGCACCCTTCCTACCCTTTATGTATTCATTTTAATTTTAATACTACTTTCTTTGTGAAAACAGATTTTACCTACATACCATTTCAGGTGTTGAAGGTGCAAGTAAAAGTTAGATAGAGGTTTTAATCCGTTCCTGGTGCTCTAGAGAAGAAAAGGAGGTGGTGGGTATCCTGAACTGGAATTTTGTGTTTTCCCTACGAAATGTCATCTGCATATAACTTAAGAGGTCTCCACCCTGACTTCACGTTAGAATAATCCAGAGAATCTTCAGAAATTATATTGGACCGGGGGAGGGGCAGCAGGTAGGACATTTGTGTTTTTCAGAAGTTCCCCGAGTGATCTGAAGCTGTCAGTGGCCAGGATTGAGAACCTGAGCACTTAGCACTCCTGCACTTCGGGGGGATTAGGTGGACATTTTGGAGAAGTGGGGACATATTCTCACATGACCCCTCTGAGGAAACGTCCCCACTACCAGCCAGCAGCCCTGTCACCCCCTGGGGACGGCACACACTCTAAAGATGATATTCCAGTGCCTTATCTCAGGCCAGTGTGGTTATGCTGTTGTTTTCTTCCTAGATTGTTTTTCAATCCCAAACCTGAAAACTAGAAAAGTTTCTGGTTAAAAGAACAGGGTTGTTTTTTTTTCCTTTTGGTGGGTTTTTTGCGGGCTACTAGCTATTGGCTTTTTCTCTTATTTTGCATTTGGATTTTGGTTTTCTGTCATGTATTCTGTTATACGGAAAGCACTTTGTCAAAAAGCCATCTCTGTTCCTGCCTGGTTTTTCTCCTTTACCCGGTGATTTCTGATCCGGTCTCTGGGCCTCAGCACACTGAGGCCTTGGGGACGCACTGCCTGCTGGCTCACCCCCCATCTGACTTACACCCCCTTCCCCCGAGCTCCCTCATGTTGCCTTTAGGACGGTGCAGTCTGCTGATGAACTCGCTTGTCGGCCTCGCCATAATACACCTGCGGCGGGCAGTGTCCAAGAGGCGCTGGGGTCCGAGGCCAGCACAGCCTCGGCTCATGCAAAGGGCTGAAATATTTTAATGAATAAAATTTATCAAAGGCAAGAATCTTTTCTTCCAAAGAAATATTGAATTTCAAAGCAATTCAAGTGGTGCTTGCCTGGCCACCCCACCGCCCCTCGCCTTCAGAGGTGACTCCCACAGTGGGATGCGAGTTAAGGGATGGAGAGAGTCCTGAGTGGAAGTGAGGTCCGCCCCGCCCTTAGCCCTTGGTTCCCACTTCTGCTCCGGGGACAGCGCTTAACACGGAAGGGTCTTCGGCGCCCTCTAGTGGTGGACGCGCCGCATGACCCCTCCAAAGAATACCTTCAGGAATTATTACTCTGTAGTGGTAGTGATAATAATAATAATAATAGTAGTAGAATAATAATAATAATAATAAGCTCTCCACGGTTGTATTGGAATGCCAGCCTGTGTAACAACCTGTGTATGACATATCTGGCTGTTCTCTCAGCGTTCTTTTGCTGTTTTCAAGAAGAGGTGAGGGATCCTTTGGTCAGGGTCTGTAGACATACTCAGCAGGAGATTTTGTGTTTAAGAACAGTCCTCACCACTCTACATGTTGGGGGTCCCAGCAGCAACCCATAGGCCGCTTCTTTCTTCCCAATTCCAGATATTTTGCCATTGGTATATGGGCACCTGTGCAGATCTGACTAGGCAAGGCTCCTTTAGGCTAAATATTCAAATAAAATTCTATAATAGTAATTCAACATAACTGACCCACTATGAACCCTGAGGTATTTCATCAGGCTTCACTGAGTTAAAGAAAATTACTTTTGTTTTTTTAAATTGAAGTATAGTTCATTTGCAATATTGTGTTAGTTTCAGGGGTACAGCAAACAATTCAGTTATACACACATATGTATATATCTATATTCTTTTTTTCCATTTCCATTACAGTTTATTACAAGATATTGAATATAGTTTCCTGTGCTATACAGTAGGACCTTGTTGTTTAAGAAATTTACAAAAGTAAGTCTCTGAGTTTTGTTGTTGTTCATGGTGGTGGTGGTGTGATGACTTTTTTTTGTTGAATTTTTTCATTTAATCATGGCAAGAGATATTGGCTGTGGGGCTTTGGGGAAGAAATCTAGATTATCCCCGAGGCCAGCAGCTTTATGGACCCGACCACACAAAATCTGTTGAGAAAGGAAAAAGACATTCTGATTCCCATCTGACCTTTTTTAGGTAGGGGCTGTGTGGACAGTAAGGGACAGTGCAGGAAATAACACGGTATCTGCAGAGACTGCCTGCTGCCCGCGACCAGCGCTGTGTCCTACGGACTGTTACAAACACTCTCCAAACTGCAGGCACATTTTTGAGTTCCCACAGTGCGGTTCATGAAGTAATTTGTAGTCCTGGTTTCTTTTACAAAATGATGATGTTTAAGAACATCTAGTAATTAGGCCAAAGGAAAACAGTGTTTATTCTATGAGCGGAGGGGAGGCTGCGAGTCTGAGTTCTCATTAACCCAGTGGTTGATTCGCTAACGCCAAGTATCTGCTATCAATGAAGACGTGACAGCACTCTGACAGGTAACGTTTGCAAGGGGCTTCTTTATAGCAGTAGCTCACAGGCAAATGCTGGTGGCTCCGTACCCTGATCCAGTCTAAGGAAATGTGTAACAATGAACTGGATTCTTCTCACTTCAAACCTATGTGGGAGAAAACAGACTCCCCCTCAGAAAATGTGTACAGTAAGGCCCCTGGAAAAATGCACGTATCCACAGATGAAAGTATTAGTCCATGCATTTTGAACAAGTAGAGACAGCAAGGCTTAAGAGACAAAGCTCTGATTTCAGGGCTAGATCACAACCGACTTCAGCACCCCAGGATGCTAGAGTCAGAACTGGTGTCTTGGGAAGTCTTTGTTCACGTTCTGCTTTCTTTTTGCAGAATTAAGGCTTTGACTGAAATGCTAATTGTAGAAAAAAGTCTCCTTGGGACCCAGTAGGGCTCCACTGGGTCCCAGGCCCAGGGAGATTAAAATGTTATGACAGTTATGAAGTCCCTTTCTGGTAAAACTCCACAATCCTGTGAAAAATGTCAAGGATTAATTAATGCAAAAGCAGGACTTCACCTTGTACCTCAGAGTTGAAGGATGGAGTAGAACATTAACTTTAGTCACTCCAGTGTGACAGAAATGCTACATATTCCTGCTGCCTCAAGTCCCCAGACCATTCTTGATAACACACACACACACACACACACACACACACACACACACACCCTAACCTCCTTTAGTCTTTCTAGCAGAGTGTGTTTCCTTGCTGGTGGCCCTCTATGTGGGAGGCAGGTTAAGGAGAGAAACTCTTGTTTAAGTGGAGGCATGAGCTCTGTTTAAGAACTTGAATCTTGTACCCCAAGGCCTAGGTACCTGGATGTAGTATGACTCCCACCTCGATGGTAACTCAGTTTAGCCGTGAACCCAAACAAAAATTCTCATCCTCAGCGCCTCCCTCCCCTCCTGTCTGGAGCTGCCCCGCTCCTTCCTTCCCCTGACTGCCCTCCTCCTCTTGCAGGAAGCTGACTTTGGGGTCAGTTTCCTTCTCTATCTGCTTTCCTTGGTGCTTGACTGATAGGAAAGGGCGGGAGAAAATACCACGCGGACAGCAGCGCCGTGAGTCTGAGTGATTCCTTCTAACTCAGTTGTCTGCTGCCCTTCAGAGAATCTCGAAAGATCCCCCACTTCTTGCCCAGCCTTTAATCTTGTTGTGTGGTGTTTCTCAGTTTAAAATGGGGGCGTTGAGGCTGAAGATCTGCAAGAGGTGGCCCCAGGCAGAATTGTGGAACAAGTATTTGGTGTCTTCCAACACCTTCTAGTTTCTCACCCCCTCTTCTCCCCTTCCCTCAATTCCTTTCCTTCCTGGCTCATTCAGTGCAGAACCTTCCAGGAGCAAATTTGCAGCCCTCCCACCTGCCCCCTCTTCAGCTGATCACTGGCAGGCCGGGAGGTGCACTGCATTTAACAAGGGGTCTTCATCCCTAGTGGTGACAAGCTGGTGGGCAGCGACCCTCTCCATCCCCTGGGATCGTGCCCCTGTGGAGGCTGCCCTGGGATGAATATGGTCAAGCTCTTCCTGGACGACTCGGTTGCTCTGACAGCCTATTCTAGGACTCTGCTCTATTGCCAGCATCACCTGCAAAGTTACCAACAGAAGATTGACGACAGTTACCCACGTGAATTTCTCTGATCAAAGTTGATTTTTGATCTTAGAGGGATTTCTTCTTGCTTTAATCCAACAGCTACTGTTTTCATGGGACACAGCGTTTTTCAGATGCGGCCATTTTTTCGAAACAAGCCTGAGCCTGCAAGGATCTGGGTCCTCATCTTCGTCTGCCACTTGGCACTGTGTGGCCTTGAGCAAGCTGCATCCATTCATTCTACGAACATGAGTGCCTGTGGGTACCAAGTTCTGGGATGCAATAGTGAGGAAGACACAGGACATGGCCCCATGGCACAGGTCATGACAATTTGCGCTAAAGGGAAAGGACACGACACCAAAGAACAGAGAGGAAAGAACTCCTGGGTCTGTTGGAGGGGGGGGCCTTTCACAAAAAAGGTAGACTATCAGCTCTAGTGCCGTGAAATACCTTGTTAGCGGCACTCAACCACAAGCTTTTTGAGAGCACCTGTTGATTTGACAACTATATATTTCATTTCTCTTGGTGGTGATGGTTACAGTCTGATCACACATATGTGACTTTCAAAGTCCGAGGTTAACAAATACCTCTACCTCCTAATAGACTTTAGAACATTCTCAGCCAACACTCTCCTCTGTCTTGTCATAACTCCATCCTTTTTTATAACCACGAGTCAATATACTTATTATGCTGCTTTATGCCATCAAGGCCTATCTAAAAGAATGATCTAAATAGTTAGTGATTTCTTTGCTTACTATGCATTTTTGTATCTCAGTCCTTCCTTCTGAGTTCAATTTTTTTCTTCCTGGAATAAGAAGGTCTGTTAGGGGTACACTCTCTATTATTATTATTATTATTCTAATGATAGTTCAGGGCTTTCCTGGTGGCGCAGTGGTTGAGAGTCCGCCTGCCGATGCAGGGGACGCGGGTTCGTGCCCCGGTCCGGGAAGATCCCACATGCCGTGGAGCGGCTGGGCCCGTGAGCTGTAGCTGCTGGGCCTGCGCGTCCAGAGCCTGTGCTCCGCAACGGGAGAGGCCACAACAGTGAGAGGCCCGCTTACTGAAAAAAAAAAAAAAAAAAAAAAAAAAAATGATAGCTCAGTCCGGCACAGAGTTTTAGGCTGGTGACTCTATTGTCTCAGCCCTTTGAAGATAGGAGTACACTGTCTTCTGATGTACAGTGTTGCTGTTGAGAATTCTTATATGAATCTTTTCATTGTACATTTTGCGTAATCTGACTTTTCCCTCTGACTTTTGCCTGGTAAGATCTTTGTCTTTGCTATTCTGCTGCTCACTACAGTGTGTTTATGATTTACTTTTATTTATCTTGATCAAGATTTCTGTTCTTTATTGAAGAATAGTTGATTTACAATGTTGTGTTAGTTTCAGGCGTACAGCAAAGTGATTCAGTGATATACACACACACGCGTAGTAGGAAAATCGTACAGCTGAAGGGGACCTTGGAGATGAATGTTTTTCTTTGTCCATCCATCCATCCATCCATCCATCAGTTATTCGATTCATGTTTACTAAAATGACCCAGAAACCGCTGGGGATGCAGTTCCTCCTCTTATACAGCTTATCTTCTGATAGGCAGCAGCACACAGTGAACAGTAGACAAGTGGTTGAGTAACCTAGCTGCAGATGGTGATAAAGGCTGCAGAGAAATAGCGAGCGCTGGGGAGGCATCAGCTTCTATGAAGAAGCAACAATGAGCTGACCCTAAACCATGAGAAGAAATCAGTTACAAGAAGAGCCGGGGCAGGAAGACAGTCTGCAGTTCAACTGGCGGCGGGAACCCAAGTGAGAAACAAGGGCAGACACATGGTTTCAGAACCCAGAGTCCAGCTGTGCCAGAGTTGGCCCTACCCGGTGCTCTGATCCTACCTCTTCTCTTCTCCAATCCCCAGCCTCTCACACGTGGCTAATCTTCAAGCCAGCTGTCCTGCTTGGCCCTGTCTTTAGACAAGCTGTCATCTCCCACATCAAATAATTCAAAGCACCCACACGAGCCACACAGATACCTGGAATGCCTGCTTCTCGGTTATTTTGTGCCTCTTGTTCCAAATCCTCAGAGCCTCTGCAATTAATGACTCTATGAGTTCTCGCACCTGTTATTTCTACATGATTCCGTGTGTGTTCACTTGAATAACCACTAATTATGTTCTGGTATAATAAATATAAAATTTGCTGTTATGGTTTTAGAAACAAAGAAAGATATGTTAATAGAAAAATCTCTAGCTTTAATTGTAAAATTCCCATCCACTTTTTTTACGTATAGATCTATACGGCGGATTCAAGTTAACAAGAATGCATATACACATCCAGGTGTATATGTATTTATATGATAGTCTCAAAAGAAAAAGAACTCTTTGGAATTTTATTGAGTCTTCTTTTCCTTATAATATTAGTGATTAATAACTGCAGATTCTTTATTCTTTTAAAATATTGTTTACTTGATTTCACCTTATTTTCATAATAATCATATAAGCTAAGTAGTTTATTTCCCTTCTTTTACAATGATTTGAAAAGTGAGTCCATAAAGGGAACAGATTTGTCCATGATGGACTAACACAAAATATTTCTGAGTATAGAGGAAGGGTAAAATATTTGTACTAAGTGAAGGGCATCCACATTTACAACTTAATTTACATTAATTCAATATTTTAAATAGCTATGTGGTCTCCTATCATTAGTAGGAAGGCTGCGGTGCATGGATTTTCTTTTAAAATAAACATTCATTGACCAAGATTCGTTATTGAATCTAATATCTAAATTTAAATTTCAATTTTTATACTTAGATATGATTTTATGTTCTTTACCTTGTTTTTTGAAGGCCTTTCGATAGGAAGTCAGGGTCTTTTATGAATTCTAGAATAAGATATATTTCTGAGACATTCATCACATTAAATGGAGTTATGTTCATTAATCCTTTGTTGAGCAACTGGAAAGAGATGTTGAAAACATTCAGCTTAGACACACAAACATCCCGTAGGAGGACCATCCCAGCACAGCCGTGTTTTCTGCAGGTGCAGTCTTAATTTAATCTTAGTGTCAGCGCCGCAAATGGAATATTAGGATTTGTACTGTTAGCACTTGTCATGTGACTTTTCTCAGTGACAGTGTTGTCTCAGTGTCCCCATCCTGACCATCCTGTCACACTCTCTTCATTATGTACTTCAGGACAAGTTAGAACACAAACCAGGAACTGAAAAGCTTTCTGATGAAGCTATGCTGCGTTTCTGGTTTTGTTTTACTTGCTCTAGTTAAGTGTCTTCAGCTGATGGAGAGGTACTCCATCCCCTGATGCCTATAAAACGTGCCAGTCAGGACAATAAATTGTATGGAATCACGCGCACCTGATTTCTAGCCATGTCTTGAATAGCTAAGCTTTGGGAGGAAAAATAAGACTTATCTAGGATCTTCACTTATGGATACTAGATAAGTCTGTATAGTACTGTACTGTAGAGTACTGTAGAGACTGTCCTTCACTAAAGGATATAAATAGAATGAGCAGACAAAAAATAGTAAGAATGTGAGGATTTAAGCAACATGATCAACAAGTTTGACATAATTGACATATACATATTGGAAAATGCACCCAACAACTGCAGACTACACATCTTTTTCCAAGTACATAAAGAACATTATAAAAAATTTGACCATATACTTGGCCATCAAGGAAGTCTTAACAAACATCAGAAACAAATAGTGCAGAGAATGTTCTCAGACCACAATGTAATTAAGCTGCTAATAAACATACCAATATGAAAATACACCAATATGAAAATCCCACAATTTTAACAATTAATGCTACATTACTAAATAACCCAGTGGATCAAATCAAAAATCACAGTAGGTATTTGAATATATTTTTAATTGAGTGTATTGAAAATATGAGACATCAAAACTTGTAGGCTGGGGCTTCCCTGGTGGTGCAGTGGTTAAGAATCTGCCTGCCAATGCAGGGGACATGGGTTCGAGCCCTGGTCCAGGAAGATCCCACATGCTGCGGAGCAACTGGGCCCGTGCACCACAGCTACTGAGCCTGTGCTCTGGAGCCCGTAAGCCACAATTACTGAGCCCATGTGCTGCAGCTAATGAAGCCCACGCACCTAGAGCCCGTGCTCCACAACGAGAGAGGCCACCACAATGAGAGGTCCGTGCACCGCAACGAAGAGTAGCCCCTGCTCGCCGCAACTAGAGAAACCCCATGCGCAGCAACAAAGACCCAACGCAGCCAAAGATAATAAATTAATTAATTAAATAAATTAAAAACAAACAAACAAAAAAACCTTGTAGGCTGCATCCAAAGCTATGCTTCAAGGGAGGTTTATAGGTTTAATTGCATCTACTAGAAAAGCAGAAAAACTGAAAATGAATGATCTAAGTCTCCATTTCAAGAAGTTAGAAACAACAGAAAACTCAAAGAAAGTAGAGAAGGTAAATAATAAAGAACAAAGTAGAAAACAAAACAAACACCCAATGAAGTTTGTCTGATCTAAAAGTTCTATCATTTAAAAAAAAAGACTATTAAGTTGACAAACACCTGGCCAGTCTAGTCAAGAAGAGAGAGAGAGAGGGAGAGAACGTGCAAATAAACAATTTCAGGAATGAAGTCATTGAAAAGATCATAAGATGTGAATAATTTTATGCCAATAATTTTGAAAATTTAGATATGGACAAATTCCTAGAAAACCCAGTAAGAAATAGGATTTAAATCTACATCTGTATAAGTATAACTGAATCACTTTGCTGTACACCTGAAACTAACACAACACTGTAAATCAACTATACTTCAATTAAAAAAAAGAAAAATAATAAATCTACATCTGTTAAAGGAACTGAACCTACAATGAAAATCTTTGCCAACTTAGATGATTTACTAGTGAGTTCTACCAAATATTTAAAGAGATAATAAAATCAATCTTACATAAACTTTTCCAGAAAATAGCAACAAGAAATACTTTTTATGAGACCCACATAAGCTTGATACCTAAACCAGACAATGACATACAAGGAAAGAATTTACAGGTCACTCTCTCTTATAACATACATGCAAAAATGCTAAAAAATAATAACAAATCAAGTCCAGTGATAGATTTAAAAAGATAAGCTGGGTTTATTTCAGGTATGTGAGATTGGTTTTGATTGTGTAGATTGTGAATCAGAAAGAGAAGTTATTCTATCTCCTTCCTCCCCCTCCCCCTCCCCCCCCACATACACACACTCAACATACATCTGTAAGCTAGAGGTAGACACTTGCATTCAAAAGCGGCGAGTGACTAGAAGGTACAGAGCAATCGGTGATCCACAGCAATTCCAGAATCCACTGGGCACGTGCTGCTAGCTCGGCTTCTTGGAATAGTTAGTTCTCCAGCGTTCTCCAGGCCAGCCTCGGGGAAGCCTCTGAGACATACTACCTTTTTCATTAAAATGACCTGTGTTTGCAGCTGAGAAACGCTTACCCTGCTTTCTCCCCATAGAAGTTTGAGGACCCGGAAGCTCTTTTCATTTTGGCACGTCTCTGCTTGAGCTAACACAGTTCTTAAAAAATCCTGTGGGTTTCTGATGTATCAGATGATACATTGACTAACTAGTATAAAGTACCAGTTAGTGGGGAGAAAGACCGGTAACATCCTATTTCTTGGCCAGGTGGTCCCCTCATTCTCCACTGTGTCTCCATCTCAGACCCTCTGGGTCCCATTTGTGTCCTCTGTCTTATTAGTGATCCCATGTGGCCTCAGCCTGCAGCGGCTTGAAGCAGGATTTCGTTCTCAGCCAGAGACTGAAGTCAGGCTGCGGCAGTGGCCAGTGACAAGGCCCTGGTTCCATACGGCTTTGCAGGAAATAAATTTCCACTAAGAAACGGAAAGTAGTGAAACAAGTAAAGTGTTTACTAGGAGGAAAAAGAGTACGTGTGGATAGATACACGGGTGGGCTCAGAGACAGAGTAGCACCCTCGTGGTAGTTTGAATCACTTATATGCGGCATTTCTTCTGGGTTTCCTTTGGCCAATCATCTTGCCTGGTTCTGAGTCTGTATTTGGTTTATCTAAGGGTCCTCCCATGTGTTCACGTGCATCTCTTAGCCAAGATGGATTCTAGCGAAGAGGCCTATGGGTAGGTTGACATCACTTACTACGGGGTGGCACCCGCTCCCTTTTTGACCTTCAAGGAGTCTCTCTGCTCGTGTGTAATCAGGAAGGTCTCCTTGACTTCGAGAATGAGGAATATGTGGTCTTTTGTCTCTTGTTTGAGCAGGACTCAGCTTTTCTTACCTCCAGCTATTTTGGAGTATCTGTCCACAGGGGATGAACTACAGCTGCTCGGCCTGGGGCCCATCTATCTCCTGCCTCATTAGCGCCAGAAAAACACAGGATGATCAGAACTGGGTGTTAGGTACAGAATTCTTAGTGAAAACTGCTCCTTTGAAGTGTATTAGTGGTGACAACTGAATGAGTGTCCCAAACCCAAAATACCAGGGAAGATGCATATACAGGAAAGTCCCTGCCTGAGCATTCATTTGCTACAAGTAGCATTTCCTGTTTTTCATCAAGTCCGAACCAGCTATTATTCTTAGGCTTTTCCTCATCCAAACCAGTTCTACCTGTTATAATACTTTACCTCCTAGAGCTTGATTGTTAAGGAAATATTCCCGCCCCCCCCAATGGCAAACTGAAAAAAATCTACCTTGTTCAGGTCACACAAATAGGAACCTAACAAACATACAGATTTCAAGCTCATTGATCAGAGAAGTGTTAATTAAGATGCAATATTATTTCGCAGGTATCAATCATATTGGCAAAGATTTTAAAGCCTGATAATGCAACTGTGGGAAAAAGGAAACTCATACACTGCATGTGAGATTGGAAAATGGTTTGACCATCTTGGAGTGTAAGCACCCTAAAGAGTGAAAGATGCACTTACTCATTGCCCAGAAATGCCTCTTCTGGGTAGAAACTGTGCAGAGATTCTCAAACACTATCATGAAAACCCAGTACTTTCCTTTTGAATTTCCAACCTATTGAGGATCAATATATTTATAAAAGAAAAGAAAAAGCAATTCATAAAACAAACGAAATTTAACAACAGACCTACAAAATACAAGCCTGACTAAGTTTTTAAAATTTATTTATTTTATTTATTTATTTTTGGCTGTGTTGGGTCTTCGTTGCTGCGCGTGGGCTTTCTCTAGTTGCCATGAGCGGGTGCTACTCTTCATTGCAGCTCGCGGGCTTCTCACTGCGGTGGCTTCTCTTGTTGTGGAGCACGGGCTGTAGGAGTGTGGGCTTCAGTAGTTGTGGCTCACGGGCTCTAGAGCGCAGGCTCAGTAATTGTGGCACACGAGCTTAGTTGCTCCGCAGCATGTGGGACCTTCCCGGACCAGGGCTCGAACCCGTGTCCCTTGCATTGGCAGGTGGACTCAACCACTGCACCACCAGGGAAGCCCCTAATTTTTTATTATTAGATTTGAAAGATGTAAAAGTCTCAGTTGAATTACTTTTAAAGTTTCTAAATGTTTATTCTACAATTCTGCAGTTTCTAGCCATGAACTGCTAACAGTCTGCAGTCCCCAGTTTGAGGAACAGTGCTATCAGTAACTCCAGCCCATGGCAACAGGAGATTCATTCAAAGAAGAATGTTCATTGCTGTACTGTTTTGAGTATAGAAAAAAATTTAAATTTACTATCATAGGGGAAAATAAACATTATAGTCACACAATGAAATACAGTACAGCCATTAAAATACACTATATCTATCTACACATATTAACATGGATAGATCTTTTAATTAATTAATTAATTATGGCTGCGCTGAGTCTTTGTTGTGGCGTGCAGGCTTCTCTAGTTGCGGTGTGCGGGCTCTAGAGCGCGTGGGCTCAGTGCTTGTGGTGCGTGGGCTTAGTTGCGGTATGGGGGATGTTACTTCCCCAACCAGGGATTGAATCCAGGCCCCCTGCATTGGGAGTGCACAGTCTTAACCACTGGACCACCAGGGAAGTCTCTAACATGGATAAATCTTGAAACAAAAACACTGAGTGAAAAAAGAAAATGTCAATAGAATCTTTCTTGTATGACGTCATTTATAGGCAGACCTCATTTTAATGCATTTTATTGTGCTTTGCATATATTGCATTTTTTACAGATTGAAGGTTCGTGGCAACCCTGTGTCAAGCAAGTCTATTGGAGTCGTCTTTGCAACAGCATTTGTTAACTTTGTGTCTCTGTCACATTTCAGTAATTCTCAAATGTTTCAGACATTTTTGTTATTATTATATGTGTTATGGTGATCTGTGACCGATGATCTTTGATGTTACCATTGTAATTTTTTGGGGGCTCCATGAACCAGGCCCATACAAAATGGCAAACTTAACTGATAAATGTGTGTGTTCTGACTGCTCCACCAACAGGCCATTCCCCTATGTCTCTCCTCTCCCTGGGCCTCCCTGCTCCCTGAGATACAACAATATTAAAATTAGGCCAATTAATAACTCTACAGTAGCCTCCAAGTGTTTGAGTGAAAGGAAGAGGTGCATGTCTCTCACTTTAAATCAAAAGTTAGAAATGATTAAGCTTAGTGAGGAAGGCATGTTGGAAACCAAGATAGGCAGAAAGCTAGACATCTTGTGCCAAACTGTTAGCCAAGTCACGAATGCAAAGGAAAAGTTCTTGAAGGAAATCAAAAGTGCTATTCCAGTGAATAATAAGAAATGATAAGAATGATAAGAAAGTGAAACAGCCTTACTGCCAATATGGAGAAAGTATTAATCTCTGGGTAGAAGGTCAAACCAGGCACAACATTCCTTTAAGCCCAGTCAGAGCAAGGCCCTAACCCTCTTCAATTCTGTGAAGCCTGAGGGAGGTGAGGAAACTGCAGAAGAAAAGTTTGAAGCTAGCAGAGGTTGGTTCATGGACTTTAAGGAAAGACGCCCTCTCCATAACATAAAAGTGCAAGTGAAGCAGCAAGTGCTGATGTAGAAGCTGCAGCAAGTTGTCCAGAAGATCTAGTTAAGGTAATTCATGAAGGTGGCTACACTAAGCAGATTTTCAATATGGACAAAACAGCCTTTTACTGGAAGAAAATGCCATCTAGGACTTTCATTCCATAGCTAGAGAGGAGAAGTCAATGTTTGCCTTCAAAGGACAGGCTGACTCTCGTGCTAGGGGCTAATGCAGCTAATGACTTGAAGTTGAAGCCAATGTTCACTTACCATTCCAAAAATCCTAGGGCCCTTAAGAATTATGCTAAATCTAATCTGCCTGTGCTCTATAAATGCAACAGCAAAGCTGAGATGATAGTACATCTCTTTACAATATGGTTTACTGAATATTTTAAGCCCACTATTGAGAACTGCTGCTCCGAAAAAAAGCCAAGGAGATTCATGTTATTTTCATGACTGCTAACACAACATTCATTCTGCAGCCCATGGATCAAGGAGTAATTTCAACTTTCCAGTCTTATGATTTAAGAAACACACTTCATAAGGCTGTAGCTTCCATAGATAGTGATTCCTCTGATCGATCTGGGCAAAATCAATTGAAAATCTTCTGGAAAGGATTCAGCATTCTGGATGCCATGAAGAACACTTCTGATTCATGGGAGGAGGTCAAAATATCAGTGTTACCAGGAGTTTGGAAGAAGTTGATTCCTCATGGATGACTTTGAGGGATTCAAGACTTCAGTGGAGGAAGTAACCGCAAATGTGGTGGGAAAAGTAGGAAAACTAGAATTAGAAGTGGAACTTGAAGATGTGACTGAATTACTGCAATCTCAGGATAAAACTTGAACAGATGAAGAGTTGTTTCTTATGAATCAGCAAATAAAGTGGTTTTTTGACATGGAATCTACTCCTGGGGAAGATGCTGTGAAGATTATTGAAATGACAACAAAGGATTTAGAATATTATACAAATATTCAATATTCTAAATATTTATAAATATCACCCAAAGTTCATAGTTTACTCTTGGTGTTGTACATAGTATGGGTTTGGACAAATATATTCATCGTGTACTTTTTGTTTCAAAGTTCTGTCTTAAAACTGGAATACTCCATAAACTTAGTAGGGATGATAGAAAAAGCTGCCCCCTTTTGAACACAAAATCTATGTCCCAATCCCAGGTCTTCCTGTACCCACAGGAAGAAGAAAAATCACTGGCTTTGAAGTCAGGCAGATCTTGGTGTGAGTTCCAGCCTTGTTCTGTTGGACCCATGGTTACTCATCTTTAAGTACAAATCACATATAGCCTCCCTGACAAATGATGTTTACAATGAGTGTCTAATAAGTGTTATTTTCTTTCACCCTGCTTAAGCTAAGGCGCAGAGCGTAAAGACACTCCATGCCTGCCTAGAGGTGATGAGACAGACAAGTAACAAAAGATAGCAACTGAGTCAGATAAGGGCCAACTAGATACATTGGTAGTACTCTGAGGTAGTTGAAACAGCAGCAAGTAACTATTATGCTATACTGTGTTGCCATTTAACTATCTGGGTTTCAATTTATTCACTTATAAAATGGCTCTCTGCTTACTATTGATTGAAAAGTGAGAGCATAAAAAATGAAAGTCTTGATATGTCATAAAGCATAACACCAGTAGGAGGCAATGTTCATGCCTCACCGCCCCCCCCCCATTCCCTCACCTGTTCGCTAGGCAGAATAATGGCCTGTCAAAGATGTCCATGTCCCCATGTTACCTAACAAGGTGGACTAAAAGATGCTAACCAGCTGTTCTTAAAATAAGGATCTCATCCTGGATTCTCTGGTCAGTTCAATATCATCACAAGAGAAGAGTCAGAGAAAGTTTTGAAGATGCTTCACTGCTAGCTTTGAAGATGGAGGAGCCACAAGCCACAGGAATGCTGGTGGCCTCCAGAAGCCAGCAAAGGCGAGAACATATTCTCTCCTGGAGGCTCCAGAAGGAACGCGGCCCTGACAGCAGCTCGACGTTAGCCCGTTGGACCATTTCAGACTTCTCACCTCCTGAGCTGTAAGATCATAAATGTGTGCTGTTTTAAGCCATTAAGTCTGTGGTAATTGGGTTACAGTTGTGTTGGGGCCCAGGGCAGGCTGCCCCCAAATATGCCAAAGTGGTACATTGATTATTTTGAATGAAAGTTACTTAAGAAACAGCCAATGTAAGAAGGACGCTCTGACCCTCCTTCCTGTCTCCCTGAAAACAGGAAATAAATTTCCCATGTGAAAGGTGCCCTCCCTGCTTCTGGCATCCTTATCGCCAGAGATTGGGAATTCAGGGCCAAAAAGGCTCTAGAAACAAACCTTGTTACTTCTTTACTAATTTACCATCCAAGCCCAATTCCATTTCGATTCTTCGCTAATTAAGCACCCAAGTCTAAATTTCTTTGTCCTCTCCATTCCTCTTAAACTTATTGTTTCTTTGTCTAAAGAGTAGAAAAGCTGCCTGCCTTGGTCACTAATTAGGTCTGTTTCTATGAGACCTTCATAGATACGAATTAAGGTTGTTTTTTCTCCTGTTAATCTGTCCTGTGTCTGTTTACTACTTAGACCAGCCAAGAGAATTCAAGAAGGGTGGGGGGAGATTGTCCTCCTCCCCAACAGTGGAAATATGAAATGAATACAATCCTCTGAAGACAGCAGCATGAAGAATGGATTAGTGTGGAAGGTAGCACAGAATGTGTGTCCTACTTTTCTTCTTTTAAATGTCACTGTCCATCAAACCAAAGACACGGGCTTCAAATGGCCCCAGGTTGATCTGGGCCTAGTTTCAGCAGGAGGAGGCCTTTCATTAAATTTCCTCTAGCTCAGGGCAGCTCTGGCAGCCACAAGGCAGTGCTCATCATTATGTACTAGTGGCTCTGGAATATTCCATGACAGGCGCTCAGCATGGATCTCCCAGAGCATCCCTGACTCGTATCCCTCAGAACATTTCTTGGAGGCCAAATACTGTGCACGAATGTTTCTTGATTTCTCTTGATCCTGACGTCAGCTGTAATCATCCCTCAGGATGTAGAGCCAAGGGCCTCTCCTTTGGTAATTGAGTTTCGGGCCCCACTTCTTCACTTCCCTGTAGGGCATCCACACCGACGTCATGGAAAAGCGGAGTATGCTGCCCGGTCCCTTGACTTTGGGTGTGGCCATGCTACTTGCTTCAGCCAGTGGAATTTTAGTGACCGCGGTGAGAGTTGAGACTTGAACTCTTTTGGAACAGTTGAACTCTCCTGCTCTTTAGAGATGCACTCTGAGAACAGACTGTGATCTAAGGAGGAGGAGAGCCATGTGGAGTCGAGGAGAAGACCCCAACACAGTCAGCAGCCTAGAGCTGGAACCCAAAGCCTGGAGTCAAGCTCAGCCCAATGGTTTGGCCATTGTCTTGTAGACCATGAGCCTAAGGATTATTGTTTTCAGTCACCACATCTTTGAGCCATGAGCTGCCCGGCATTACCATGGCCATAGCTGGCTGATACTCCTCCTACAGGAAAGCTTTTCTAACTCCTCCCACCTGGTAGAACTGACCATGCCTCCTTTGTGCTCATCATCCTGTCTTACTGTTCTCAAATCCGTCTCCCCAACTGGACTTAAGTTCCTTGAGGGCAGGTGCCAGGTATTGACTTTGTATGTATGACCCCAATCATGATGCTCAAAATATAATAGCCTCCTGATTCCTTTTTTTTTATGAAAAGAAACAATTGAATGAATGGATATAAGGAACATGCTTTTCCAAGTCTGTGACCTTGAAGTAGGGACAGTGAGGGGAGGAGGAAATCATAGGTTTCTGGGCTGCTGCAAATTGCATCCAATTCATCAGGGGCCAAGCTTTGTTGGTCGACCGAAGAAATCATATTTTACAATGAAATTTTCCAGTAGCATAAATGCTATTGTGATTCATGAGGCAAACAAATTTATTTCAAAGTCACAGCAAAGGTGCAACTGCTAGTGATCATTTATATGTTTCCTCAAAAGATGTATTCAAAAAGAACAACTCAACTCATAGGAGGAATGAAAAGTTTTGACATGAAAAAGCAGCCTTCCTATTCCAAAATATTGAGAACTATTGTTCTAGATGAATCCTCTAAAAGACCCCATCAAGAACCCAGCTCTTGCTTGTTGACTTACGGCCCATGGAGCAGGGACATAGCGTGTCTGTCTGGCTTATTCTCACCCTGAATCTCCAGGTCACTGCACGTTTACATCATCAGGGCAGAACTACTGTCAGCTTTCAAGACTCCTCAAAGAAAATTATAAGCTTTCATTCTTTCTCCACTCTTCCTTTCACAAAAGCTGTCACATCACCGCATTTTGCAGCTCAGTCTTGGGTTTGTAATTACAGTTGTTGCCATAAGAATGCTTCCAAAAGAGAGGCTTATTAATAGGAAGAAACTCACATACACAAAGGAAAAGACTGCCAGTACAGGAGTAACGACTGAACGCTGATCGTTTAAAACATGAAAACTATACACCAAACGTGGCTGGGAGTTGACTTCAGCCGTGTGTCTTCCTGTCCTAAATGTTTATAGCAGCAAAGAGGTTTCTGTGCAACTGTTGAAGCACTTTCTTTCTCTTTAAATGTGTTTATTTTCTTTCATTCTAATTCATTTAAAGGATGACATCTCAAATCTGTGGCTGGAACACAAGATTGAAATATTGAGGGAATTCCCTGGAAGTCCAGAGGTTAGGACTTGGCGCTTCCACTGCATGGGGCACGGGTTCGATCCCTGGTCGGGGAACTAAGATACCGCATGCCACGTGGCGCAGCCAAAAAAAAATTATTGAAGGGTTCAAGGGCATTTTATGGGGACTGAGAGTGGAGGTTGGGGAGGGGGAAGCAATAGACCAATGGTGACTTCCCTTAGAATCTTTATCTACTCACCGGTGACTTTCAAGGTCTTAACTAAGCCATGACACAGCCATAGCTCTCTGGGGCTGATGGAACTAATAGGAGATACGGGAAAGGATATTAGATAAATATTTGCTAATGAACATGTGGATGAGTAAGTGAATAAATGAATGCGTGCCTCAGACTAACCCTTCACTCTCGTGCTCCCCTGGTCATCGTCCCTGTAATCCTGCAGCAACAAACTGCATGCGATTTCCCAAACATCATGCTTCCTCTTGCTGTAACTTCTGGCTTCCTTATCTGCCCCATGCAGTCCATCATCACCTTGCCAGTCCCTACTCAACCTTCAAGTCACAGCTCCAGGCTCCAGGCTGGGGCAGTACTTCATACCGATATCATGACGCAACAGTTGTTCCCCAACTTAAGTGCAGGAACCACGTATTTTAATCATTTGTCCTAAGCAACTGGCTTGGTGCCAGACACGTCACAGGTATTCAATAAGTGATCACGGAATAACCTTTATGCTATTTGACTCCTCCAGTGCCTATAAATTACTTCAATGCAGGATGATCTCCTCTAAAATTCTTTACTTATGTGTCTTCCATTTCTCGTGCATGGCAGTCCCTCACTCTGCCCCAAAATTGATCAAGCAAGGAGAGGGGGAAGACACAATTCTGGGTGTTGGGTGCTTCCAATGGGTTAATCCATTGGAAGGATTTTAGTTGGGACTGACGTCATCACATCACCTGTGGGAAAGAAACATTATAGTTTAGAGAGAACAGCATTTAGAAGTAGACAAGAAGGTCATGGGGACAGTCCAGAAAAAAATGATTGCAGATTATTACAGATTTTTTTTTTTTTTTTGCGGTACGTGGGCCTCTCACTGCCGCGGCCTCTCCCGTCGCGGAGCACAGGCTTCGGACGCGCACGCTCAGTGGCCATGGCTCACGGGCTCAGCCGCTCTGCGGCATGTGGGATCTTCCCAGACCGGGGCACGAACCCGTGTCCCCTGCATCGGCAGGTGGACTCTCAACCACTGCACCACCACGGAAGCCCTACAGATTTTAACTAGGTTCAGAGCAGTGGGAATAGAGACTTGGGATGTATATTATATATTTCAGAGATGGCACTCACAGGATTTGGTGGATGACTAATAATGGTGCAAAGGATGGAGGAAATCTAGGATGACTCCAACGTCATTAGCTCAGGCAGATTGTGTGTCCTTCAACACAGGGGGGGAATAGGGGAGGAAGAGGTCCACCAGCAGAGGGAGAAGGGCCCTGAGTTCAGTGCTGCTTTTATTGCAAATGAGGAACCTGTGGATCAACGAGAAGATAGGTACCACCCGCAGATGGTGGTTTTGGAGCTCAGCAGGGCGATCTGGACTGAAGAGGCAGATCTCAGAGTCATTAGCAAGTGGAAGTTGAAGATAAGGTGATGACTGACTTTGCCCGAATACTGTATAGAGCAGAGGTTCTGGGGGTCTGGGGTGGGAAGAGGTTACATGGGAATTTCCCCATCTGAGAATGTTCAGGTTTAGTCGAACTAAAGAACACGTTAGATACATGTTCCATATGGGCAGTAGCAGCTTTATTGAGACTTATTGAGAGCATAGAAGCCTCCCCCAGGGGTGGCTCCCTGTGTGTGTCTGATATCATCTCTTGTGAGCCTCTGTGGAATCCGCTTCTAGAACCCAGGATACACCCATTCACAGATTTGACTTTCCTGCTAGATTCTGCCCTGTTGGAGAGCCGGAACTTTGTCTTGTTCAAAGTACATCCCTAGTACTTAGCATAGGATCTGGCATGCAGGTTTTCAAGTGTTTTATGAGTCACATGATCTCACTTACTGTTGACTTCATGAGGTGTGGTTTGTCACTGACATTTTAGATGTGAGGAAAGGAGGCCCCACAAGATGAAGTAACCTGGTCATGTCACACAGCTAATAAGTGACTCAGCAAATCTTCTGCCCCAACGTCAGTGCAGGGCTCTCCCCTGTAGCACACGGCCTCTGCTCATTCCTGACCTGCCACCACCATCAAAAGGTGGGATGGGAGATTTGAAGCAACATGGGTGGACCTGGAGATGATCATACTAAGTGAAGTCAGTCAGAAAGAGAAAGACAAACACCATATGATATCAATTATATGTGGAATCTAAAGTATGACACAAATGAACTTATCTATGAAACAGAAACAGACTCACAAACACAGAGAACATACTTGTGGTTGCCAAGGGGGAGGGAGTGGGGAAGGGATGGAGTGGGAGTTTGGGGTGAGCAGATGCAAACTATTACATATAGGATGGAATAACAACAAGGTCTTACTGTATAGCACAGGGAACTATATTCAACTATACTCAATTCAACTGTGATAAACCATAATGGAAAAGAATATGAAAAAGAATGTATATGAGTGTAACTGAATCACTTTGCTGTACAGCAGAAATTAACACAACATTGTAAATCAACTATACTTCAATTAAAAAAACTATTGAACAAAAAAAAAAGAAGAAGAAAATAAAGTTGATAAATGGTTGTTAAAAAAAAAGACTCTCATTAACCAAAAAATTGATAGGTGGATGCTGGATTTAATATAGAAAATATACACAAAGGAAAAAGGGAAAAGTGCTGAGAAAGGAGGAGGGGGCTAGAATGGAAATTTTGTGATTGAAAAATGTAGAGGGGGCAGCAGGCTCCTCTGAGGTGGAAACATCTAATACCTGTCGGAGAACTTGGATTCTCCACTGGCCAGAGCTCCCCGAGGAAGCCAGCAGCTTCCAGAGCCTGTGGGTCCGAGTGGAGACAGGAAGACCCTGAGAAGCCAGGCAGGCTTGAGGGAGTTTGTCTGAGCCTGTAGGTTCTCATGGAGGGGATGCCAATTGGAGACTTGCTTTGTGAAATAAGACAGTTAGGAAGAGGCACAAATCAGTAGGGTAAAGGGCCAGCAGTCACTCAAACTTCATCGGAATTAGTATGATCAGTTCACTGTGTAACAAATAATAGTGCCTCCTCAGGTAAGGGGGTTGATTTGGGGCGGGCTTAACACCCTGGAGGAAGTGAAGGACAGAGGTGACCTGAGGCAGGAGAGGGGTACAGAGGTCAGAAGGGTGCCAATTGTGCCATTACAGAAAATTTGCTAACGGCCTACTGTGCCCCAGGAAAGGGGAAAGAATTCTCTTTCTCTTACCGCAGACCTGGAAGCCTTACGGACATTCCTGGGTCCTTCCTTTCCCTCCTCTGCCCTTCAGTGTTCCTTGCTCATCCTCTACCTATAACAGCTGTTTTTGTAGTTTTCTGAATTGACCCCTTGATTTAAGCCCACGAAGGGAAATAACACTTAACGTTAATCAGACATACTGGCTACTTTTAAAATTATTTCATCTCATTCTTATAACAATCCTTAGGGCAAGAACTACCACCATCTCCAGGAAACCAAGGCTTAGAAAGATAAACATTTTGTTCAGATTCACAAAGCACCAAGGAGCAGAGAAGAAATTCAGATCCAGGTCTCTCTAAATCCCAAATCTGTCCTCCAGACACTGCCTGTGTCTCACGAGGCCCAGGATCGTGTCTAGCATCTTGTTTTCCACTCAGAGTACCCAGCATGGTAACCTGCATGTGGTAAACGCTCAACTCACATTTACTGAATTGATTTTGAGTTGGTCAATCTTTCTTTGGTGGTGTCGATTTTTGTTGAATTGACCTCAGGGTCACTGAGAACGTATGCTATCAGGGATGTACCCGATGCAATTCTTGTCTCTTCTCAGATTCTCTCAGCTGCCTCCCCTCCCCTCCCCCACTCCACTCCCTCCACTCCGAATTTGGATTAAAGGTCACATTCAGGACATTGGAGCTGGCTGAATGGCCAGATGACACAAGACTGAAATGTGGGGGAATTAGGTTCCAGTGGGATGAAACTCAACCAATGGTAGGTGGAGAGAAGAGGGAGCCAGGCGGATAAATCTTGTCCTTTCTTTTCTTGAACCCTGTGGAGAAAGTCCCTGATACTGGAGAACAGAACATGTTCAGCACAGAGCTGTGCTTTCTGAGTTGGTTGGAAAGTGGTGGCCAGCAGGGTAACTCATTGCCTCACCCGGCCTTGCATTTTTCCTTACCTCACTTCCTTTTTCCTCACCTGCACTGCCCTGGGCTTTCACCTCCCAAGGAAAATGACAGCACCAAGACAAGGAATAAAGAGAGACATTATATGTCGTAATAGGAATAATCCAAGAAACTCTAACAAACATTTACTTATATGTACCTAGCAACAGAGACTTGAAATATAAAGAAAAAAAATCGATGCCGCAGGGAGAGATGGGCAAACTCTAAATCATAGTGGGAGGTTTTTATTTTTTTAATTTCTATTTATTTTTTTTTGCGGTACGCGGGCCTCTCACTGTTGTGGCCTCTCCCGTTGTGGAGCACAGGCTCCGGACGCGCAGGCTCAGCGGCCATGGCTCATGGGCCCAGCCGCTCCGCGGCATGGCACGAACCCGTGTCCCCTGCATCGGCAGGCGGACTCTCAACCACTGCGCCACCAGGGAAGCCCCATAGTGGGAGGTTTTAATGCACCTCAGAGGCTGATAGAAAGATTTCAATACTTCTCCCTTTGAAGCTGAGAGATCAGGAAAAAAACAAACAGTAAGTCTATGCCAGATTTAAGTGGGAAAAAAATGCAACATATCTTTGAAAACTCAAAGGAGACTGGAATTCTATTCAGCAGTTATAACATAGTTTCTATGGACATATAGGTTTTGAGAGTTCAAAAAAATTTTTAGGACATTACAACTTTATAAGTATGGGGAGCCCGGTCCACACCCCTACCCCACCCCTGGAGGGACTGTTCTGTACGTCAGTAGAAGGTAGGCCTTGGAAGTTTTGTGGTTTTTGCCCCCAGCCTCCTACTTTAACTCTATCCATGTGGTGAGTCCCTCCTTTCCAAGCAGAGTTAACTCTGAGCACTTCCAGAGAACTGTGAGAAAGTTGTTGTGATGTTAATACCTCTACCGAGTTATGCATTTGAGATTCTTGGTGGTCTTTTACACGAGTGAATAAGCAAGGGAGTAAGTGTAAAATTTTACCCTGTCAGAGTCTTTCTCTTCTTCTCTGTATTCAGTTGCTATTAATTTGAATTCCTTTCTCCCTGAACAGCTTTCTGTTTGGAGTTTGCCAAGGACACATTTTATTAATTTAGAAAACACTTTTAATTTTTTTCTCATTATAAAAGCAATACTTGTTCACTCTACAAGACTCAGTAAATACAGAAAAGGAGGAAGAAGGAAATAGAATGCATTTATTATCCTACCACTCGGGGGCAGCCACTTTCACTTTTTTTTTTTTGGCTGAGCCTCGAGGCAGGCGGGATCTTAGTTCCCCGACCAGGGATCAAACCCATGCCCCCTGAAGTGGAAGCGCAGAGTCCTAACCACTGGACTGCCAGGGAAGTACCCACTTTCACATTTTATTTGACCCCTGTGACAACTTTTTGAAGCTCACTAACTGGACTTTCTGAAGACCTCAGGCCTGGCCTTCTCCTCCACCTCCATCCTTCTGCCCTGCTTCTCGCCTCTCCCCTCCCCCATTTCCTTTACATCTGCCACTTAGCACTAAATAACAAACCGCTCCCCCAAATTAAAATTGTAAATGTCACTATGAATATTGTATTAACTCAGAAAATTTAGGTGGGACAGATCCAGAGGTGAAGATGTGAATTTGCCCAACAAATCTGATATGAAAGGTAACAACTAGCACATGTCATCTGAGGAATGAATTGGGTGAGAACCAGGAAAGAGTTAGTTCCAGGGTTACCCAAAAAGCTCACTTTCCCCAGCTTTACAGAGTTGGCAATCTGGACTTTTCTAGAGCAAAGGCTATCTTGCTTACTGCGTCCTAATAATAATGGTACACAGCACACAGCATTTACTATGCACCAAACCCTGTTAGAAGTGCTTTATATATACTGGGAATTCCCTGGTGGTCCAGTGGTTAGGACTCAGTGCTTTCAGTGCCGGGGCCAGGGTTCGAACCCTGGTTGGGGAACTAAGATCCTGCAAGCCATGTGGCCCACCCCCCCCCCAAAAAAAAAAGTACCTTATATATATTAAATTTATGATGCTATCACTCCCATTTTACAGATGAGGACACTGAGGCACAGAAAGATTAAGTAACTTGCTCAGTGTTGTGAAGCTAACAGGAAACACAGCTGGGATTTGAACCCTGGCTGTCTATTTCTAGAACCTGTAGTTTCAAACCCCTGTGCCATGCTGCCTCTAAAGGGCTTTCACAGGCTTTAAGCTATGATTTCCACAGTGTTGGATGTGAGACAATTTTAGGTGGTTCTTGGAGAAATTTTAAAAAATACCATGTCTTTCATGTCTGTTAGAAAAAAAATTCTTGCACAAGTGTAATGTCACAAATGTTTTCACATAGGATGAATAAAGTTTAAAAGTCAGCTCCAAGAAAAATATTAATAACAGTACAAATAGTATGAAAAGTTTGCAGAGATAATAAAAGTGACATGCTAGTGAAATCTGGGAAACACTTAATTTGAAAATCAAAACCAAGTCCCCACCTCCAACACAATGATGCACCTGGGGGAGATTTTCCACCAGCAGAGAGTGGTTCGAAGGTTCAAAGGTGGTGGGCTCAGACCTAATGTATAGCACAGCGAACTCTACTCAATATTCTGTAATAACCTATATGGGAAAAGAATCTGAAAAAGACGATATATATACGTGTGTGTATGTGTGTGTATGTATATATATATATGACTTAATTGCTTTGCCGTACACCTGAAATTAACATAATATTGTAAATCAACTATACTTCAATAAAAAATAAATTAATTTAAAAAAGTAACACTCTTTACTCTCCCATAAATTATAATCCTGTTAGTTTTTAAGATATTTTCTGCCTTGAAAAGTTGTCAGTGTGGGTTTCTGAGGTTCTACCCAAGGGGCAGGCAGGGAGCTGACAGTTACTGCATAGCTAATCTTTACTATATTTTTATCCACTTGCCGAGAAATATGTTAGAAATAATATTGATGCAAGATTGTGTGCAGTTTTTATGACCAGTGCTTCGGCCGTGGGTTGGTTACATGAGAGGCATACAGACCCCCTGTCACTGAGCTGTACCAGAATCTCCCCCAGAGGGGTCAAGGTCGGGATGGACAGTGTGTCTTGGCAGCGCCGGTAGCCCTTTGCAGTGGATAAAATACACATGTATTTTAAACAAAACGTGTTTTGTCTGCCCCTCCTTGAAACTTACCCTTCAACGACTTGATTGATGCTGTAATCTTACAAAACTCTTGGCTGTACAGAAGTTGAAAGAAGTTTTTCAATTTTTTACTAGGTCCTCTTTTTGACAATGCAGGAGGCCTTATTTCCTCTAGTCTCAGTTACAGAAATAGATCTTTTTATTTTAGCAGATTGTGAAAATACTCCTTGTTTTCATACAATAAAACTCAGAGCCCAATGAAACCCTCTGTCTTAGCCATCAGCGGCTCTCATGTCTCACATACACAGGACCTAGAGAAGGCAGTTTTTTGACTGCTGTATCATAATTTTCCCACTTATTTTTCATTTGGCTTATATTATTCATTCTTTTATTCAAGATTGTGTTTTCTTCCATGGCACATATATCCGTATAATCCATTTTATGTCTTACATGGAATAAACCAGAAGGTAAATAAGGAGAATTATTATTCCCCAAGCATTAAATAGATTATGACTCAAATTGCTAAAGGCACAGAAACCGTAGAAAGTGGTTTTTTTACTGTCAATCACCATTAATTTGGCTATGTGAGTCAAACCTAATGTATGCATCGTTTCCAATCCTACTCCCAGACATACGTATTCATGGTACATTTGACAGCCTGCTTCTCCCCTGGTGCTTTATGTCCCAATAACAGAGCTAATTGCCTGGGTGTGGAGCCCATGCAAGCAAGCCTTTTTTTTTTTTTTCCTATAAAGACTGTCCAATCTATTTTAGACAGGGTCTGGGTATTTGTGGTAATAGGCACCATCCTCTTGTTCTGTTACAGTTCATGGTCATTCTGATCATAGATCTATTTAAACCTCTAAAAAAAAGCTGAAGAAATTCACAGCATGAAGAAAGAAGTAGGAAAACCAAAGTGCTAGTCAAAACACTTTCCTGAGGCTTGTGTGTAAAGGCCTAAATAAACATCTTTGCCTTGCCCTTGTCAAACTATTTTTGGTTTAGCCTTTTAATTAACCTGTCATCAGGACCTTTTTTAGAATCCCGCTCTACCCTCTGTTGATTCTGAAGATGGGAGGAAGTTGCATACACACCTCAAGATCTCAGGGATCACTGGAGACTCAAGTTTTATCTGCCGGGGACACAGGGAGCTCACGTGTGGGCTTCCGGGGGTCTACAAACTTGTATGCAGAATTAAAAAAAATTTATTTAAGTGTAGTTGATTTACAATGTTGTGTTAATTTCTGCTGTACAGCAAAGTGACTCAGTTATATATATACATTCTTTTTAATTATGGTTTATTACGGGATGTTGAATATAGTTCCCTGTGCTATACAGTAGGACCTTGTTGTTTATTTATCCTTATGTAATAGTTTGCATCTGCTAATCCCAAATTCCCAATCCATCCCCCTGCCCACTCACCTCCCCCTTGACAACCACAAGTCTGTTCTCTATGTCTGTGAGTCTGTTTCTGTTTCATAGATAAGTTCATTTGTGTCATATTTTAGATTCCACATATAATTGATATCATATGGTATTTGTCTTTCTCTATCTGTCTTACTTCACTTACTATGATAATCTCTAGGTCCATCCATGTTGCTGTAAATGGCATTATTTCGTGCTTTTTTATAGCTGAGTAATATTCCAGTGTGTGTGTGTGTGTGTGTGTGTGTGTATGTGTGTGTGTGTGTGTGTATCACAACTTCTTTACCCATTCATCTGTTGATCAGCCATCAGTTCTTAAATGCTCTTGTCTGCAAGGATCGGGAGGCCATGAGGGAAACAAGGATAGTTCTGGTCTCATCCAGGCCTTCCAGGAGTCACAGTCTGATCAAACATTCATGTGCAAGAGAATCAGCTAGGGATCCTGTTCCAGTGCAGATTCTGATCTCATATTTGTGGGGTGGGGCCATTTTCTTCTACTCAGAAAGAGTAATTATTAGTCATATCAGATACTTTACACATGTGCCTTACTTGAAGCAAGCAAACTCAATGATGGCAAACCTGGATTTATTAAACAGGTAACCAGGAGCCGATCATTTGCTATTGTAAGGAAGGCACCGTTTAGTACATCGGGTCCCCTGCTTTGCTCACACTGCAATCACCTGGGAATCTTTAAAAATCTCCTCCTGCCTGGCTCCCACCCCCAGACACACTGATTTAATTGGTCAGGGGGCCATAGGAATTGACAAGCTCCCCAGGAAATTCTAGAGCACAGCAAAGCTTAGGAACCACTGATCTAATAGCCACCATCATTGTCTCTGCATCTCGTAACTTCTGAAAGTGATTAGCAAAGTCAAGATAGAAACCTCGATCTGCCTGAGCCCTGAGCCTCCTCCTACCAAAAGAGAACTTCTGAGCTTTCAACTCAAACACTTCATACCCATTTTTTGTGAATTTCTCTGAAGCGTTTTCTAGGACTTAACTCTTACATTTTCCTATTATGGTAAAGGCCAATCTTGATACTGAAGCAAAGCCAGAAGAAATTAGTTGTGCAGGGTGACATAAAATCTGTATTGCTAAGTAGAATCCTGAGTGGTGCAAAGAACAAAGAATAGTTCAAAGCAGTATTAACAACTGCTTCGTAAACAGGTAATGAAAGTTTCCTGTAAAAATATGTAAGATCCTAAAAGTGGGTTCTGGACCCAATTTCCAACATGTGGCTGAGGTGTTTCTCTCCACACCAACAAGCAGTTCTCTAGACACCCACAGGTTAGGGGCCCTCCCCCCTCACTTCTGATGCCAGTCAAATGCCCAGGCTTCTGCCTGGCCCACTAGAGGTCAGAGGTTCCAATGATCCCAGCCATGGGTTCTTTTAATTTGCTCACAGAGCTCAGAGAAACATTTTACTTACTAGACCACCAGTTTATCATAAAAGAATGTTACTTGGGGGCTTCCCTGGTGGCGCCGTGGTTGAGAGTCCGCCTGCCAATGCAGGGAACACGGGTTCGTGCCCCGGTCCGGGAAGATCCCACATGCCGCGGAGCGGCTGGGCCCGTGAACCGTGGCCGTTGAGCCTGCGCGTCTGGAGCCTGTGCTCCGCAACGGGAGAGGCCACACAGTGAGAGGCCCACATACCGCCAAAAAAAAAAAAAAAAAAAAGAATGTTACTTGGGAACAGCAGCCAGATGACAGCAATGCATAGGGTAAGGTATGTGGGAAAGGGTGTGGGGCTTCCGTGCTCTCTGAGAAGGACCCCCGCCCCCATCTCCGTGTATTCACCAACTGGAGGCTCTCAGAAGCCAGTCCTTTTGGGTTTTTATGGAGGCTGTGTTACACAGGCACGACTGATCGAATCAATTGCTGATTGATTCAACCTCTAGCCCCTCTCCTCTCCCTGGAGGTCAGGGATGAGACTGAAAGGTCCAACCCTCTAATCACGTGATTTGTCTTCCTGGCAACCATATAGTGTTTCTGGATAAAAGAACTAGAAATAGAACATAACAGTGAACTAGCTGGACTAGAGAGGCAGACTCCTGTTTGGGTCCCAGTTTTTCCATTTATAACCTTATGACCTGGGACCAGGATTCACGGGACATGGAAGGTGGGTACGATCAGGCCTCAACCTCAGGATAAAGGCTGTCAGGACCCACCACAGCTGCGGCCTCTGGGTGACCTGGGGCAGAACTTCCCCAAGTCTAGTGTGGGAATCACCGGGGTGTCGGGGGTGGGGGGAAGGGTGGGGTCAGAATGCAGATTCTGATATAGCAAGTCTGGGATTTGGCCTGAGATTCTGCATTTCCAACAAACTCCTGGTGATGCCACTGCTGGTGTACAGACCACACTTAGAGAGGATCTAAATTTCCTTAGTACGAGAGCTACTCAATTCCCTGTTTTGGTGCTTGACCGACATCCTGGTTCTTTCTCTGTTTCTGTGTCTCTCCACGTATCTGTAGCTTCTGTTCCCCTTCCAACTGCTTGTATCTTAATTACAACTAATTACAAATTTCCGCAAAAGAAAAGATCGAATTGATTCATCTCAAGGTGGTGGAAATATAGGTACTTTAAAAAATATTCTTTCATCCTTTCTAATACTCTTTCATCTTTCTAAATATTCTTTCATCTTTCATACCTTCTAAATGTTCTTTCATGAGCTAGCATAACTTGCATAATCAGAAAAAAATTATTTTCTCCTGTTTGGAAAGAACCACATTATCCCTTTGCTGTCTTATGTGCAATGCTGGCCAAACTTAAGCCCTTCAGAAACCCACAGAACTGGAGAGGAAAATACAGATTTGAAAGGCAGGAACTAGAACCCAAGGCACTAAATGACACATCCTAAGGACACAGCCAGCGTCTTTGGAAGGAATTGCAGGATTCCAGAGGGTCCAGCAAATGGCATCCAAACTTGATGAGCCCTGCTCTCCTGGCCTGAGGAGGTTTTTGATGTTCTTGTGTGTCAGGGGGTCCGACCTCACGCTGCAGCTCTGAGGGCTTATTTTGGAAGAGAGCAGGAGAGTTTTGTCACTCTGCAGTGGCTTCTGTCTTTAGACAAGCTTGCAAAAATTCCACTGCCTGCCATGCACAGTCCCTTGTCATGTGAACACAGTTAAAATGCAAGAGAAGCTTATCTGAGCATGTCCACAGCAGCTAGAATCGGCCTGTGGGTAACTAAAAGGCCTAAGAAGATTATTCTGCAGATTTGTGCTAATTACTGGCTCAGGACTTCACTGGCACAAGATGGCATGTTCTACCAGCCTTTTCTATTTTGCAGTCAGTAACTTTGTCAGAGGAACAAGTGCCTAACATAATATAATAGGGTGTAACTCCCCTTCTGTGGAAAGCTCCAGGATTTGACTGAAAACTGCTTCATAAAATGGTCCAAAGACTCGCAGACCTCTCAGCACTTCAGAGCTGAAGGGTGGTTCCACTTTTGTTAGGCTTCTGACTCTGTTTCTACAAAAGAAAGGGCTTTCCTGAGCCTGGGGCCTTGCCCTCCCCACTGGTCACTAGCCTTTAACAGCAGCTGCATGAGAGCATTGTTTTCTGAACTCAGGGGGCCTGGAAATCAGTTGACCCTGCCTCCTGTGAATCCCCATCTCCCACCCTCCAGTAGATGTCATGTAAAACTGCACTTGCCTGAAGATTGACCCTAAAGTTCCCCACTCATATTTTAGTGGGAAGGACCACCCTCCATGCTGCCCTTTGAAAGGTTCTACCAGGGCTTCCCCGGTGGCGCAGTGCCGATGCAGGGGACGCGGGTTCGTGCCCCGGTCCGGGAAGATTCCACATGCTGCGGAGCGGCTGGGCCTGTGAGCCATGGCCGCTGAGCCTTCGCGTCCGGAGCCTGTGCTCTGCAACGGGAGAGGCCGCAACAGTGAGGGGCCCGCGTACCGCAAAAAAAAAAAAAAGAAAAAAAAAAGTGTTCTACCAGTCCAACCCCAGTTTTCCTGCTGGGGGCGCTCAGAGCACACAGAGCTGCCAGTAGCATCTTATGAGCTGCTGAAGGTCTCAGACAGGCAATGGCGAGGACCACACCGCATTTCCCAATTCAGCGCAGGAACCGTATGCACGTTGCAGACATTATCCCATTGTGTAATTTGAGCCCATTGACATGTATAGATATTTCTATCTAAGCCATAGCAATTGTTTTGCAAGTTGGTTTGTTTTGCTGGCATTCCCACTTCATCCCTGCCCCAAACCTTCAAACACCAGCTGCCCCTCCTTGATGTCATAAAGACTTTCTGTGGTGGCTTGAGGCTGTTTGCTTCCTTTTTCTGTGCCTTGCCACAGTGGTTCAGAGAAAGCAAATTAAAACAAGGGGGAAAGTCAGCGTGCTTCTAGAAGGAAGGACAGAGAAAACAAGGCCCACCCTAGTGGCAGAGCTGAAGAGTGTCTTCAGGAGAATAGAAAGGTCTAACGAACAGGTAATTTTTAATGTTTGCTGACCGCGGGCAATGCAAATCCCCTCTGCTGTTTGTCGCATAAAATCTTCAGTAAAGGATATGGTTCTGACTGACGGTTTTGTGTGAATGAAATATGTTAAGAGCATGTGAAGATTTGCTGCATTCAGGTTCTGGTGGATGTGAAGAAAACACAGCACTCCCGGGCAGAAGGGCTGGAAGATGGGGGCCCCCGGGTGTGTTTGCCCAGGTCGTGCGCTGCCTGCAGAAGCCCTCCTCATGTTGGAGGTGAATGTCGCCCCCAAAAGTGTCATGTTCTCAACCTGCACAGCCATCTTTGGGGGCCCTAAATCAAAGGTCAGCTATTAAGTGGATTTGCATTTTTATATCAACACAGTTACAGAGCATCTCCTGTGTATATGGCTAGAATTTTATTCTTGCCCTGGAGTTTCCCATATGATGTATGGAAGGTGAAATGAAATGAAGAGATAAAAATATAACATAGCATATGCTAAGTGTCACATGAGTGGTGCAGAAAAGTCTTCTGAGAAACTCTAGTCCCATTAGATGCTTTGTGAACTGTCCCAGAGTACATTAAGCTGGGGAAGCATTCACAGGGGCCCCTTCCTTGGAGACTCTCTGTGCATATTAGCCTGTGAAGGCTGGGGGGTGTCTGCTGCGATGTAATCTGCAGACCTTTTGTTAATGCCAAGCTCCCCATTTATTGGAACATGGAGCACATTTTTGTATAAAACCAATGAAACGTTCCAAGAAAATGGGGAGATGCTGTTGTAGAGGATACACACTGAGGATTTAAGGATGGAAGAAATCAACCTGGGCTGGAATCACTGTTCTAGGGAAGCATTTCAGGGAAGCAAAGGAAAAGCAGCTCAGCCTCCCGAGATCAGCAACAGTCAGATGAGCAGAGCCAGGGAGGGAAGAGAATGCTCGAGAACCATGACAGCAAGGAACACACACACACACGCACAATACGTGCACACACACACACACATATACACAGACATAAACACACATGCATGTACACACACATGAACACAGGCACACACATACACATACAGACACATGGGCACACACATATGCACACACATACACATACAGACACAGGCACATACACATACATACACATATACACAGACACACATGCATATACACACATACACGTACACAGACACATACACACACGTACATACACAGGCACACATACACTACTGTACCACAAGGGGTTTCAGTGTCCTGGCCTGGCTGCCAGTGAAGAGTTGTGTTGAGGTTGCCTGGAAGATCCCATCAGCCTGTGTCATTGTATCATCTTAGGTCCTGGAATAATCATCTTAGAGGGAACCTAGTATTAATGGTGGTAGAATTGCTATTAAACTTAGGTTTCCAAAATATCTTACTCTTAAAAACAAATCAACAGGTTGATCGTGTGACAAAATGGCACAAGTTCTTATTTTTTACCCATTTCTTCTGGTATTTTTAAAGTTACCTACAGTGAATAAACTGGCATTGCTTAGTCTGTTATACAGAGAAGTATTCCCCTCCCTATTACCCCTTTAATTGGCTACACTCATTAGCAATCACTTTGGATAACTCCGTAGAAAAATAAGTAAGATTAAGAACTTTATTTCCATTATACCTCTAGGCAAGGCAGAGATTTTGTGAGGCTTTTAAAGGTAAGAATAAAACAATGAAATGTATGTTACCAGAGGGTGTGGAGAAAAGGGAACCCTTCTGCACTGTTGGTGGGAATGTAAGTTGGTGCAGCCACTATGGAGAACAGTATGGAGGTTCCTAAAAAAACTAAAAATAGAGTTGCCATATGATCTAACAATCCCACTCCTGGACATATATCCAGACAAAACTATAATTTGAAAAGATATACGCACCCCTATATTCATAGCAGCACTATTTACAATAGCCAAGACAGGGAAACAACCTAAATGTCCATTGACAGATGAATGGATAAAGAAGATGTGGTACATATATACAACGGAATATTACTCAGCCATAAAAGTGAGTGAAATAATGCCATTTGCAGCAACATGGATGGACCTAGAGATTATCATATTAAGTGAGGTAAGACTGCCAGAGAAAGACAAATACTATATGGTACCACTTATATGTGGAACCTAAAATACGACACAAATGAACGTATCCATGAAACAGAAACAGACTCACAGACATACAGAACAGAGTTGTGGTTGACAAGGGGGAAGGGGAGGAATAGAGTGGGAGTTTGGGATTAGCAGATGCAAACTATTATATATAGAATGAATAAACAACAAGGTCTTACTGTATAGCACTGGGAACTATATTCAATATCCTGTAATAAGCCATAATGGAAAAGAAAAAAAAATGTCAAGAAAGAAATGTATGTTACCAAACTGAACACAGTTATATCAATACTTCATCATTTAGAACAATGATTCTCAACTGGAGACAATTTTGCCCCCCAGGGGACATTTAGTAATAACTGGAGACATTTTTAGATGTAACAGCTTGGGAGAGGGGTGCTACTGGCATCTAGCAGGTAGAGGCAGGGATGTTGGTAAACATTCTATGTTAATAGTGCCAAGGTGAAAAAACTCTGATTTCCAGATACAGACAGGGTGGCTCAAACCTGTCTTCTAGTTTCTAAAGTGAAATGTTTCATAGGTGTAGAACTGAGTTCTTGTTAAAAGAGGGCAAAAATTAAAGTCACTGCATGAAGCTTCTCTAAATTTCATAGGGATAGAGTTGGTGGCATTCAGCTGATGGTAATGTAATCACCACTTCCGGCTTCATTTTGGAGCACAGAGCTTAATTATACATGACAGCACCCATGGTGAGAAAAGAAAATTGTCATGGTGGTACAAGAAGACCACCTTGAAAAGTCCTGGAAAAGTTTTAACGACAAAAGTGGTAGCCAGTGGAAATCGAGGCAATTGACAGTCACCCTGTTCCTGAAACAGCTGAACCCTCCTGGAGGCAACTGCCATCAGCGTGCTGTGTCAAAAGGACCTTGTCAAGGAAAGGCTGTGATTGCCAACAGGTTCCCTGGGAAGAGGGCGAGAGAAAGAGCTGAAAATTTCCATCATTCTGTGAATTGCTGAAACACAGAGCACAAAGGGGAGGTGGACTTGACAGCTTTTAAGCAAACAGCTGCTCTAGGTGAGCTGGGAATAGAGCGACCCTGCAGATGTTTGTTTGTTTGTTTTTAATTATTAATTTAATTTATTTATTTTTGGCTGCGTTGGGTCTTCCTTGCTGTGCGCGGGCTTTCTCTAGTTGCGGCGAGCGGGGGCTACTCTTTGTTGAGGTGCGCGGGCTTCTCATTGCGGTGGCTTCTTTTGTTGCGGAGAACAGGCTCTAGGCGCACAGGCTTCAGTAGTTGTGGCACGTGGGTTCAGTGGTTGTGGCTTGTGGGCTCTAGAGCACAGGCTCAGTAGTTGTGGCGCACGGGCTTAGTTGCTCCGTGGCATATGGGATCTTCCTGGACCAGGGCTTGAACCTATGTCCCCTGCATTGGCAGGCGGATTCTTAACCACTGCACCACCAGGAAAGCCCCCCGTAGATGTTTAATGAGTCCATAAGAAGACACTTTGCTCCATCCCACTAGATGCAGACGATTTTCACTAAGCATCACTGACTAGGTGTGCAAATGTTTCTGAGTAAAATGTCTTGCCATTTCTCTTGGTTGCCTATAAATACATTGGAAAATGTACCCCTTTGTAAAATTCTAGTCTGCTAGAAATAGAAGGAGGTAAAGAAACGAATGGTGGGTACTGTTTACTCCTGCACAGGACAGAAGAGAGAAGATTCTGAAAACTGGTGAGTGCACAAAACATCCGGAATCATTCACAAAACATCAGTGAATGGCAGGTACCTTCCCTTTCTTCCTCTACACTGAAAACATCCCCAACTCAGAGTTGCCTCAGTGCTCTTCCAGTAGATGATAAAGGATGGTAGGAAAGAAACCGGGAATGGGAGAAACGTGTCTGGTGGGACAGAGTTCTGGGGAGAAGCACACTGCTGGGGAACATCCCAGAATGGTTTCCAGAGGCTGATTTCCAAGGTCTGAAGGCGAGTGGCCAGGGATGGGGGTACATATGTCCCAGCCGCCAGCCCGAGTGCAGCTCGGGCTAAATTAGAAAAGAGGACCCTTCCTCAAGAAGCTTTTCTGCTGTCTTCCAGAAAATTGTCATAATAATTACACAATCTACAATGGCTACTATGTCAGCTCCCCACCACTCGAGTTGTACAAAGCACAATCTACAAAATCATAAAGAAGCAGCTTTGGTGAAAATAACAATGGTCATTAAAGCCTGAAATTTTGAAATTCAGTGGTCCTAGTTCGTCCCCAGTTAACAAGAGAAAGCTCTTTCTTCCCAGAACAAAGCCAGAGAACAGATTTAGGAGAAAGGGTGGAACTAGAAAACGCGTCATTTTTGCAGCTCCCATTTGAATAATTGATGTAGCCAAAGATCATCAATGAATGCTAAAACTACTAGGTGAAAGGTCATTGAAGAATAATATTTCCATGGTGCCTAAGTATCACCCTAGAAATTACTTGTTTTTTTGTTTTAAAGAACCAAACATGTCTTTTTCTTTTCTTTTTTTTTCTTTTTTTTGCGGTACGCGGGCCTCACTGTTGTGGCCTCTCCCGCTGCAGAGCATAGGCTCCGGATGCGCAGGCTCAGCGGCCATGGCTCATGGGCCCAGCCGCTCCGCGGCATGTGGGATCCTCGCGGACCGGGGCACGAACCCGTGTCCCCTGCAATGGCAGGCGGACTCTCAAGCACTGCGCCACCAGGGAAGCCCGTCTTTTTCTTTTTTCATTTAACTCCCCCAATATATTTTTACTTATTTGTACACTGTATTCATTTACCATTGTGCTAATGTATTTCTAAAACACACACACACAATACATCTAAAAGAGTGAGTTAGAATAAACAGAAAAAGGTACGAGGCAGGATCAAGATGGCAGAGTAGGAAGACCCTGAGCTCACCTCCTCCCATGGACACAACCAAAACCACGACTCCATAGAGAGCAGCTCTCTCTGAAGTCTAGGAGGACAGCTCTTCTGCAGCTAAGGATATAAAGACAAAAATCACATGGAGACGGGTAGGAGGGGCAGAGATGTGGTCTAATTGGACCCACACCCCCGGTGAGGGGACCCACAGCAGGAGGGGAAATCACAAAGGCGAGGTCCTTCCTTAGGAGAAAGGTGTTCAAGCCCCACATTGGGTCCCCTGGCCCTGGAGACCTACACAGGGAAGACGAGCCTGCATAATGCGTGGCTTTGAAAACTAGGGGTGCTTACATATGGGAGGCCCGCGGAGCTGTGGGAAACTAGACTGCACTCTTTTTTTTAATCTTTCTTTAATTGAAGTATAATTGTTTTATAATGTTGTGTTAATCTCTGCTATATAGCAAAGTGACTCAGTTATACATATATATACATTCTTTTTTATATTCTTTTCCAGTATGGTTTATCCCAAGATATTGAATATAGTTCCCTGTGCTCTACAGTAGGACCTTGTTGTTTATCCATCCTATAGATAATAGCTTGCATCTGCTCATCTCAAACTCCCACTCCATCCCTCCTCTGCCCCCTCCCCCTCGGCAACCACAAGTGTGTTCTCTGTGTCTGTGGAGACTCCACTCTTGAAGGTTTCACAGCCAAGTCCCAGTGCAGAGGCAGCGGGTTGAAAAGTGCCTGTCCATGTGTGAAAAAGATTCGTTGACTACTTTTAGGGTGAGTGCCAAGGGGTCAAGGATCTGGTGGAACTTTTGCTAGGGACCGAATCACTGGTGGGTTCCCCCTCTACCTAGCTGGTGCGGTGCCACTTCTGGCTTTGGCCAGCTGCCTTGCCAGCACTGCGCGCCCCAGCATTCCCCTGTAGACTCGCCCAGGCTGCACCCCTCCAAAGAGGCTCCCCACTCCCACCATGCTCAGAAGGCACCCTGGTTTAGGCAGCATGACCCCTTCTTTGGTCTTTCCAGCCCTTTTTCCTGCTTTAAAATCTCTCTCACGGTTATTACTTTCCAAATGTGCTCATGCTTTGTGTATGTAGATTTACTCTGTATATTACGTGTTGATCGCCTCTCTTGCCTTATTAGAACGGAAGCTCTGCGATGCTACCCTCGTGGAAGCGTGATGGTGCGCCATAAGTTTGCGTAGTGTTTGCTGAATGAAAGAGCTCATTATGCATTCATGGAAGGACCGTGGGCCTGATGGTGTTAGGACAATAGGAAGATGGATAAAATGCAGCCTTTGCTCCTTGCAGACAGGGTCCACATGCCTCCCTGCCTCTGCTCCCAGCACTGTTCTCACAATCATATCTCACAAACACAGACCTTTTGTTTTTATTCCCCTTTCCCTTTTCTCATATTCTAGTGTTGTTGTTTTTTTTTTCTGCCTCAACTCTCTCACCCAATTATTGTAGGGAAATAGTTTTCCCTCCCTTAAAAGAACAATCACTCTGACTAATGAGCATAAAAGACAGTACTAGTAATTACATATTTATTAACAGAAAGGCAAATTTGAAGAGAAAACCATAATAATAGTATTATCAGTTGTGAACATCTATTAAGTGTCTGCCATATGCCTGACTCTCTGCCAAGCAGTTTCTATGCGTGGCCTCGTTGAATCAGTACCAATAAGGAAACTATGCCAGCAAGAAGTAACCTGTCCTGGTCATAGAACTAATAATTGGTCTGAACCCATGTCACTCTGATACCAGAGCCAGAGCCGTCCCGGGGGGTAACAGAGGCTGTGCTGTTGTGTCTGATGTAACCCACATGGGGCTTTCCTCCATCCCCTCCCCACACCACCACCATTCATGTTCCTGCAGAGAGCTGCTCACACCCGACTTCAGCTCTTATCACGTGAAATGTGAGGCATGTGTCTGGAAGGTGCAATCGGGTGTGATTTTCCACTCATTACCAGTGTCATTCATTGCAATTAGTGTAATAGAAGTATTATTATCATATCTTCTCACAAACCAGAGTTCAAAACCAGCGCCTGCTACTTACTAGCGCTATAGAGTTGGGCAAATTATTATTATTGTTATTATTATTATTGACTGTGCCGTGGGGCTTGTGGGATCTTAGTTCCCTGACTAGGGACTAAACCCGTGTCCTCAGCAGTGAAAGCGCAGAGTCTTAATCACCGGACCGCCAGGGAATTCCCTAGAGTCGGGCAAATTATTTAACCCTTCTGAACCTTAGGTTATGCACGTGTGATGTGGGGAGAACGGTTCCAGTGTTCCAGAGTAATGAGAATAACCACAGATGTGTCTGTAAGGTGCCTGGCACACAGGACAACACAGCTGCTCCGTGAGCTGTGTCACCGTCCACATCTCTCCTGTCCCATCCCCTGCCTGCCTTGATTCTAACTCTTCCGCTGCACCTTATATAGCATTTCAGCTATGTTATGTGTTACCTGTCATGGTTTGAATTAGTCGTCTATGGCTGTGCAACAAACTACTCCAAACTTAGCAGCCTAAAGCAATAAACATCTATTATCTCCAGGTTTCTGTGGGTCAGGGATCTGGGCACAGCTTCCTGGGTTGGTTCTGGCTCAGCCTCCTGTTGAGATTGCAGTCAAGATGTCAGCTGACCTGCAGTCAACTCAAGGCTCAACTGGGGGAGAATCTGCTTCCGAGCTCACTCACGTGGCTGCTGACGTGTTTCAAGAGATCTGCTTCCAAGCTTTTCAAGTGGGTGTCTCTGCAGGGCTGTCTCACGCCATGGCACTGGCTTCCCCCAGAGCAAGCCACCTAAGACAGAAGGGGACAAGACACCTAAGATGGAAGCCATGGTCTTTTTATAACTGAATCTCAGAGGTGACATCCCATGACTTTTGCTGCCTTTTTATTCCTTAGAAGCAAGTCAATAAATGCAGCCAACACTCAAGAGGAGGGAATAATACAAGAACCTCTATTGTATACAGAGATGTGGAGATCATTGGGGCCATATGAGAGTCTGCTTACAATGTGGTTTAGTCTTACAGAGCTAGCCTGGGGATTGTGATGTGTCCAGTTGTATTTCATCACTTTCGTAGGAAAGTTAGTCCTGTCTTTCTGTAAGAGACTCACACCCTTTGGGAACAAAAACACTGCCAAGCAGCTTAACCGGCTGTATCAGAAGAGCTTCAACATACCCCACGAAATAATAACAATCATGACTTCTTTTGCATAGTATTACAATGCAACAGTGTTACAACTTATCACACCATGGCTACTTTCAATTCCCACTCTAAGCCTAATTATACATTTCCTCTGATCTGGTTTGTTTCTTAAGAACCTTTTCCCCTTTGGCTATCTCCCTGGTACATTTTCCACGTCCTCCTCTTTGGTCTACACACACACACACACACACACACACACACACACACACACACACTCCAGCTTCCTTCCTCAGGGAGCCCTAAAGGTCAGGAAGGTAGTCATGGTGACATGTAAATACCACTCCCAGCCCACACTGAGAAGGCAACTTGTTTATTATTCCCAACTAAGCCACTGTGTGCTCCAGCCACCTCCCCAGGGTGAAGTGTTCTGCCTCTGGATGATCTCTCGGCTCTTCTTTCCTCTTTCTCCTGCTGGCTGCCCCTTAGCCATGGCCCTGCCTAGCTGCGTTAGCCTCCCAAGAGGGAACCATGTAGATCAAGTTTGACAGTTGCATCCTTTCAGGTTTCAGAGACAGATTATGTAAATACTAAACTATGCATGATGTAACTAGACAAACATATCACAAATACTAAATTAGTATTATAAATATTAACATTTTACTGTATTTTATTGTACAAGTAGAAAAACCTATCTTTTATATAAATACGACTTGCTTGGAGATTAAGAAGGTCAATCCAACAATTTGACACTTTGTGTTCTTCTGTTTCTAATAATTACTGAGAGTCTATTTTATCGGGGACAATATTTAATTATTGGGCTGTCTGTGACAGCCAATCACTCTATTAAACTTAACAATTTCTGTTTTTGAAGTATTCTTTCTCACTAGAGAGAAATGACGAGCCAGATGAACAGACAAAGAAAAGAATGTAAGGGACTATGAACAGGTGAATATTCTGAGGCAAAGCGATTTGATGATGACAGTTACATCGGGAAGAGGAAAAGTGATAATGGAAAAATGGAGATGCACTGGCTTGTGAACCCGGAAAGAGAAATGTTTACAAAAATGAAAACGTGAAGGATCATTTCCTTATGATGGATTTTGTGCCATTGACTCTTTGCTAGAAGGTATACTGAGCAGAACACTGTGCAGAAGAGGAATCATAGTCCTTTTAAAAGGAGTCGTCAGAGACCTTATACATAGTGCTTTGTCATCCCATCTGCTCTGGTTAGAGCTGAGAAACAGGCACAGGAGAGATGAATCTTTTGATGTCCAGTGTTATTTTGTTGAAAAGCCAGGACTGAGACTCACTGAATTCCTAGTTCAGTGGGTTTTATTAATAATTTTACTTTATGGTCTAGAAGAGAATTAGTTTAAGTTTTTCTTATAAATGTGAAGTTTGTTATTTTCTATATCACTTAAGACGTTTAAAAATATGAAACAAGCCTACTGTATAGCACAGGGAACTATATTCAATGTCTTGTGATAATGGAACCATAATGGAAAAGAATAGGAAAAAGAATGTCTATATATGTATAACTGAATCATTTTGCTGTACAGCAGAAATTAACACAACATTGTAAGTCAACTATACTTCAATAAAATAAATTAAAAAAAAATATGAAACAAGCCTATCAAGTGAACTCTCCTTATACATGTATGTAGATTTTAGCAAGTCGTGCTTTTAATGTGAATTTTCCTCAATTCTTCTTACACAGCAGGTCTAAGAGAGATTCAAACTGTCTGGTGAATGTTCATGTTCTGATTGGCTCCGGACTTTCACAGAGTAATGTCTTCACTGTTAAGCACAGGTCTTGAATAATAATCATATTCAAGACTAATACAGTTATACTTAGCTTTGTGCATTAGATGTCTACCTACAAAATTGTATGAAACAATTTTTTTGGTAAGTAAAATTCAATTTCAATGTATTAAAATAATGATCCATTTAAATCCTGCAGTAAATCCTTTTTGGCAAAGCAACAAAATTGAGAGAAAGCATCTCCCCATTGAAATTTGCTATAAGATTAGGTATGTTCATGCTTGATTTTCTTATAGCAGATATACTTGTAGTGTTGTCTTCCTACAAATTGATTCAGCTTATCCAAATGATAGATTTATAATAATATTACTTACTGATATTTTCACACTAACATTTTAATTTTTTACCTCTTTTAAGGTGCCAGTAGAATTAATAAAAAGAAATGCATTTGTTTACAAATTACTCAACATATTAAGAAAATGAAATTTTTTACAGCAAGATAACGCTCTTTAGAAAGATTTCTTCCTTGTGTTTTGTGGGGGAAAATGGAAAAAAAAAAAAGATTTGATGGTTGATCCACTAATGGAAAATACTAAGAATAAATTAGAATTGAGGAGGCCTCTAGATGGTTTCTGAAGTAAAGAAATATGATTGGATAAAATATAAATACTGTACTTTTAAATAAATAAGTAAATAAATAAATAAGACATATTTCTTTATTGTTTGATTAGTAATATAATTGGAAGATGAAAAACAAGCTACCTGGTATTCTTTTTTTTTTTGCGGTACGCGGGCCCCTCACTGCTGTGGTCTCTCCCATTGTGGAGCACAGGCTCCAGACGCGCAGGCTTAGCGGCCATGGCTCACGGGCCCAGCCGCTCCGTGGCATGTGAGATCTTCCCGAACCGCGGCACGAACCCGTGTTTCTTGCATCGGCAGGCAGACTCTCAACCACTGCGCCACCAGGGAAACCCTGCTACGTGCTACTCTTAAACAGTTAAAAAGTTTTTTTTTTTTTTCCTTTGGTAAATGTCAGCCTGGAAGTTCACAGCTATCTTTCTTTTCTTTAAGAAAGCTTCATTAGAGTCCCAGTCTAAGACAGCAACATAGGAGTCTCCTAAACTCACCTCCTTTTCTGGATACACTAAATCTATGGTTACTCACAGAGCAATTTCCTCTAAAAGAAATCCAGAAACTAGTTGAGTGATATCTGTACATTGGGCAAATGAGAAAATGCCCATATTGAAATGGGCCTTGGCACACCCTCAATTACTGGGAGCAAGTAAGAACAAAGAAGGCAGCTTGGACAATCACAAAGGTTTCAGAGACAACAAATAGCTCAGGTCAGGCTGAGCAATAAGGTTAATCTCTCACACAAGACCACTCTGTCCAGACTGGGAGAGATGGTTGTTTTACCCAATGTGCAGAATTCAGCACAGAGAGTCAAAGAAAATGAAGAAAAAAGAAGAGTATGTTCCAAACAAAGATATGATAAAACTCCAGAAACAGACCTTAATGAAATGTAAGTGATTTACCTGATAAAGAATTCAAAATAATGGTCAGAAGTATGCTTACTGAAGTCAAGAAAGCAATGCATGAACAAAGTGAAAATTTCAAAAAAGAGAGAATATAGCAAAGTACCAAAAAGAAAAAATAGAGCTGAAGAAAACAATAATCGAACTGAAACATTCAATAGAGGAGTTCAATAGCAGACTAGATAAAGAAGAAGAAAAAAATTAGAGAATTCAAAGAAAGGGCAGAGAAACTCATCCAATCAGAAGGGCAAAAAGAAAAAAAAGAATGAAGACAGCTTGAGGGACTTATGGGAAAACAGCAAGTGGACCAATATTCATATTATAGGGGTCCAGGAAGAGAAGACAGAGAGAGAAATGGTCAGAAAACTTATTTGAAGAAACAACAGCTGAAAACTTCCCTAACCTGGGGAAGGAAATAGACATTCACATTAACAAACTAAGGTATAAAAATCATATGATTATCTCAATAGATGCAGAAAAAGAATGTGACAAAATTCAACATTCATTTATAATAAAAGCTCTCAAAGAACTGGGTATATAGGGCACATAGCTCAACATAATAAAGTCGATATATTATAAACCCACAGCTAACATAGTATTCAATGGTGAAAAGCTGATTTTCCCTAAGATCCAGAACAAGACCAGATGCCCACTGTTGTCACTTTCATTCAATAGAGTATTAGAAGATCTAGCCAGAGCAAGCAGGCAAGAAAAAAATAATAAACGGCATCCACATCAGAAAGAAAGATGTAAAACTATCTCTAGGGCTTCCCTGGTGGTGCAATGGTTGAGAGTCCGCCTGCCAATGCAGGGGACACGGGTTCGTGCCCCAGTCCTGGAAGACCCCACATGCCACGGAGCGGCTGGGCCCGTGAGCCATGGTCGCTGAGCCTGCGCGTCTGGAGCCTGTGCTCCACAACGGGAGAGGCCACAGCAGTGAGAGACCTGCGTACCGCAAAAAAAATACAACAAAAAACCATCTCTATTTGCAGGTGACATGATATTATATAGATAGAAAACTCTAAAAATTCCACCAAAAACTGTTAGAACTAATAACAAATTTGGTACATTTTCAGGATACAAAATCAATAGACTAAAATCAGTTGTGTCTCTATTCATTGATAATGAACTATCAGAAAGAGAAATTAAGAAAGCAATCCCATTTACAATTGCATCAGAAAGAATGAAATACCTAGGAACAAAGTAGTGAAAAATCTGTACACTGAAAAAACATTGATTAAAGAAACTGAATGAAACACAAATAAATGGAAAGATATTTCATGTTCATGGATTCGAAAAATTATATTGTTAAAATGTCTATACTACTCAAAGCAATCTACAGAGTCAATGCAATCAATATCAAAATTCCAATGGAATTTCTCACAGAAATAGAGCAAACAATCTTAAAACGTGCATGCAACTGCAAAAAACGCTGAAAAGTCAAAGCAATCTTGAGAAAGAAGAATGAGGCTGAAGGCATCAAGTGTCCTAATTTCAAACTATATTACAAAGCTATAGTTATCAAAACAGTATGGTATTGGTATAAAAACAGACACATAGATCAAAGGAACAGAATACAGAGCCCAGAAATAAATCCATGGATATTTGGTCAACTGATTTACTACAATGGATCCTAGAATATAAAATGGGGAAACAATAGACTCTTCAATAAACGGTACTGGGAAAACTGGAGAGCCACATGGAAAAGAATGAAACTGGACCCCTTTCTTATACCATACACAAAAATCAAACAGAGAAAGGTAAATACTACGTAGTATCACTTACATGTGGAATCTGAAAAAAAGAGTCAAACTCATAGAAACAGAGAGTAGAAAGGTGGTTGCCAGGGGGCAGAGGGAAAAGAGTGAATTTGGTAAAAGGGCACAAACTTTCAGTTATAAGATGAATAATGTTTTATGAGCTAATGTAAAACATGGTATCTATAGTTGATAACATTGTATTGTATAATTAAAATTTGCTAAGAAATTAGAACATAAATGCTCTTACCAAAAAAAAAAAAAAAAAGAAAAGAAAGAAAGAGCTAAGTGTGTAAGGTAATGGATGTGTTAATTAACCATATGAAGGAATCCTTTCACAATGTATACAAATCACCATGATATACACTTTAAATATCTTACAATTTTGTATGTCCATTATACCTTAATAAAACTAAAATTAAAAATAATCCTTATCAGTAACCTCACAACATTTTATTTTGACAGGGCTTAAAAGGTGTTATTTCTCCAATCAAGTTTACATAAATGTTATGGATGGTGCAAAATTCACTGGAGAAACATGACCTTTTCTAGGTTTATTCTAGTGAACTGATCAACACACTTTTATTAGCAGTGGTATTTGAATTGTCTGAATGACTCTGGTTGTTAGAAGGAACACAGTTCTGCTCATTGATATCTTTTTCTCTTATTTTTTATGCAGTAGGTCTTGGCCTTCAGTGAAGACTTAGTGTCCATAATACTTTAATTTATATTGTAGGCACCATAACTATAAAATAAGAGTGATATGAGAAAAGGATAATCTTTATGCTCTTCTTAAATCCTTTGTGGATCAAGGTGGAAAACAAATGAAGCAATAAATGAAGCCTCTGTGTTTATCCAAATGACTAAAAAATACATTTTGATCAAGTGAGATGGTGTATGTTATGGCTCTTTAAACTAAAAAGCGTTATACAAATGGAAATCATCGCTCCAACCCGAGGAAGCGTGCTCATGAGCCTCCTTTAGGCTTTGCCCCACATGTTTCTGTTTACTGGAGAAGGAAGGTGTGAAACAGAGGCAGAGAAAAAGATGGATTCAGTGGTGGGTGCTATAGTTTGTACTGGGCTCCTCTGGTATAGTCTCTTTCATGTTGAAAACTTTACAGTCTAACTTCTCCCAATCCAATAATTTACATATTGTTTACCCAAATGGAGTACTCACAGGATAGGCTTTCTTTTGGCTGGTAACTGAGAAAAGAGTACTGACAGTGACTAATGTCTAATGTATAGTTTTCTGGGGCACGGAAAGCTCTTTTGACTACATTAATCCACAGTTTTCTTGTCAGCTTTTTGAGGCTGGCATTTTTCATCTCTTTTGCAGAAATAAAGGAAATGAATACTGGAGTTAATATGAATCACCCAAGATCTCATCCCTAGTTAGCAGCAGATGCAAAAATTCAGTGCAAAATTATGAGTTTTTTCCACCAGACTACATGACAGACAGTGTTTGCTCATCTCCATCAAGGCAAAATGTTGTTCAATATTTGTCTCATCATGAGCACATTTATCAGATTGAGAAAAACAGAAGAGTAGATAAACACAAACTGCTCATCTGTAACTTCTCTGAATGGAGGAGCAGTTTAAGTCTTCGTAATGTGAAATTTTAGACTGTTTACATACTATTACAACCTGTAAAGCTGAATAAATAAATGATTCTGATTAATAAAAAGCAGGGAATAGTGTTTTATCTTTAGTAATGACTGAGTGGGAAGGTTATCAGACCAACCTTCCCACAGATAACAATTATAATGTTGGACAAAATATTAAGAAAAAACTATCTGAAGATCCTGGAGAGTGACCAAAAGCAAGTGGAAACTGAAGGGGAGTCTACACTGGAAAAAGGAAATAACACTAGGTGAGGTTCTGTTTTCATGGTTTTAACAAGCGTAGCCACTATTCTCTACTGCACAGAACAGGTAATATTTCTCGTATAAATGAAAACAACTAATTTTAGAGCAGTCTGACAGTGCTGGGGTGACCACAGCAGTTGGGAAGGAAGTGAGAGGGGGAAACCTCAGAAAGGATTGAGTGACAGTGGATGCTCCAAATTCTGCATAAACTCTGCCTATATCTCTGACTGACCTTTAATTATGCATGTGTAGTTAGTTCAGTTTTCAAGCATCTCAGTTAAGCATAAAATAACTCAACACAAAATTTCAGCTGCCATCCAGCAGAGAAGATAAAATGCTATAGACTGAATATGTGTCCCTCTAAGTTTATATTTTGAAATGTAATCCCCAATGTATCTGGAGGCAGAGACTTTGGATGGTGATTAGATCATGAGGGTGGCACCCTCATGAACAGGATTAGTGCCCTTACAGTAGAGACCCCAGAGAGTTCCCCCGTTCCCTTGTACTGTGTGAGGACACAGTGAAAAGACGATCATTTGTGAACCAGGACGCAGGTCCTCACCTGACATCATATCTACTGGTGCCTTGATCTTGGCCTGCACAGCCTCCAGAACTCAGTAAATTGATCAGTGACTGGCACATAGCGGCCACTCAATAAATAAATAACACAACATGACTTGGCGCTGGATGTAATTTACAACTGTCTGTTGGGTACATTTACCTGTATACTATTTGTTAACTTTTTAAATTAATTTTATTGATGTATACATTTTAGACAATAAAAGGTTCCCATTTTAAGTACACAGTTTGATGTGTTTAATAAATGTACACACCCACGTAACAACCACAATCAAGATGTAGAATATTTCCATCATCCCAAAAAGTTCCCTCATGCCTTTTGCCATCAATCTTTCTATCCACATCTCTTCCTGAATCCCTGGCTGCTGGTACCCAGTGATCTACGTTGTACCACTTATACTAGTTTGCATTTTCTAGAATTTATATGTGTATATAAAAGGAATCATACAGTATATACTTTTTGTGTCTGGCTTTTTTTGCTAAGCATGCTATTTTTGAAATTCATCCACATTGTTACAAGTATTAGTAACATTAGAAAAGTAGTAGAAGAGGAACAAACGTCTTTTTATTGCTGTTATTCCATTGTTTCAGTGTAGTATTCATTTATCTGTTGATGACTATTTGGATGGTTTCCAGTATTTGGCTATCTTTAACAAAATTGCTATCAACATTTGTAAACAAGCTTTTGTATGGAAATACCCAGGGGTAGAATGGCTGGATCATTAAGGTAGGTATATACTTATAAAAAAACTTAAAAATTGTTTTCCAAAAGTGGTTTTATCATTTTACACCCCCACCAGCAAAGCCTGAGTTCCAGTTGCTCCATATCAGTAACATTTGAGACTATCAATCTTTTTCTTTTTAGTCATTCTAGTGGATGCGGGTGGTGTCTCCCTTTAAAATTCACATGCTCAAACCTCTGAATCCCCATTTTACCCCATCTTACCAGCTATCACTTTGGACTTTCACTTTAAAAGAAATTAATGACAACCATCATAGTCAAAAAATTAATAATAGTACAACAACACCACCATAAATGGAGAACTTTTTTTTTTTTTTTTTTGCGGTATGCGAGCTTCTCACTGTTGTGGCCTCTCCCGCTGTGGAGCACAGGCTCCGGATGCGCAGGCTCAGCGGCCATGACTCATGGGACCAGCCGCTCCTGTGGCACGTGGGATCTTCGCGGATTGGGGTACGAACCCGTGACCCCCGCATCAGCAAGCGGACTCTCAACCACTGCACCACCTGGGAAGTCCCCTATTAATGGAGAATATATCCTTCTTAACCTTAGAGTGTAAGCTTCATGAGGGCAAGACCTATCTGCAGCACCATGTGTGGAGCATGGTAAGTACATTTACTAGTTATCTGTTGCTGTGTAACAAATTATACCAAATCCAAGCAGCTTAAAATAACAAACATTTGTTTCACACGGTTTCTGAGAGTTCGGAATCCAGGAGCAGCTTAGTTGAGTGGTCCTAGTTCCTGGTCTATCAGGAGGTTGCACTTAGGAGATTGGCTGGTTCTACAGTCATTTGAAGGCGTGACTGAGGCTGGAGGGTTGGCTTCCAAGATTACTCACTCACATAGCTATGGGGAAGACTGTCGTGTGGGTCTCTCTATTGGGTTGCTCAACACGGCAGCTGGTTTCTCCAAAGTGAGTGACCCCCAAAACAAAGATAGACGTTGATTACACAGACAAACCAGTACATAGTGAATATTTATTGATCGAACAGATGTGTGCCTGACACTATGCTAAGCGTTTTACTAACACCATCTTATTTAATCCTGATAACAGCCCGTGGACCATTGTCCTCATTTGTGCTGATAAAACTGAGGCTTATAAAAGTGAAGCAACCTGTTCAACAAAGCTATTAGGTGGCAGAGCCAGAGTTGAAAGTTAGACCTCTCTAGCCCCAATGGATGTGAAAAATGGTTCACATTGAAAATGAATTGCATTATTCCAAAAAAATTAGATTTCTATGGTTGTTTAAATTTTGTTTGAGTCCAAATCATATACATATGGGGAAAGAAACTAGAAATTATATGAATAGGGAAACCCTCAAACTCTTCAGGAGGATAAAGAATTGCTTCCCTAATTCTCCACTTGGCAAAGTGTTTTCATTTCTTCTCTCTTACCAGACTAATGTTTCAGATTCTCGACAAATCTTTGGAAATGAGGAAAGTCAAGAATTCTGCCACTGACTTTCCAAAGAGCCAAGACAAGCCGGTCATTCAGTGTACATATGGAACTATGGTAGTTGCAGGGGTCTACAGAGCAAGTGAGAGAGTACCTGATGTCCAAAAGTTCACAGTCTTTTGGGGATTAAGGTGATACAAAAATAATCTAACACAGGGAAGTATAAGTGCCATGGAGAGGCACACAGGGAATGCTTCTTGAGGTTTGAATTTTTAAAAAGATCAGCCACATTTTAAAGACACATTTGGTGTTTATTATAATAATCTAGTGTGATAATCTCTGGAAGTCAATAGAAGATTAAGATGGGGGGGCCAGGCCTTCTTTATTTTTCTTATTATTTTTAAGCAGTTGGAAAACTTACAAGGCCAGTGACTTGCTTACCATTCCAGACCCAGGCTCTCAGGCAGGAACCACAGTCTCCCACTAAGGTGGCACAAAGTGGGTTTCTGGAATGCAAGAATGAAGGAAGAGTGACTAATGTTCAAAGTCCGGGTAACCTCCCTTGAGAATGTAGGAATCAAGCCAGGACAAACAAAAGACAAGGTGGAGTGGGTAGGGCAGTGGAGTTTAGGGATTGATTTGAATTAGAGTTAAGGTGATAATGCCAGGGTAGAAACAGACAAGGCAATGGTACTTGGACCCATCCTCACTGACTGGGAAGTGAAAAGCTGTCCTAGTAGAGTTGAAATGATGAAATGTTCCCCTCCCCACTCACCCCAGGAAAACTGTCTGGTGCACGGTTGGAACTGAGACCACATATGCCTTGCAAAAACTAGTTTTGGACCCAGATTTGCTTTGGCCATGGAGCGCACTCAGCTTTCAGTCTTCTGCAGAAATGCGGATTCCGTGGCTCCAGATTTTAGCAGTTTGGGGGCAGTAGTGGGGGTGGAAAAGCCTGGGTGGTGTCTACGCAGAGGTCACAGGCCCAGTTCACTTGAAGCAGAAGGTGTGAGGACTAGGGAGGGGGCCAGGTGAGGAGTCAGAGTAGACCCCGAAAAAACAATCCATAAATGTGATTGGTTTTCACCTGGTCAGCAACCCTTTGCGAAGGAGCCAGTTTGGTTATTTGGAGATAGGAAGAGGGTCAGTTCAGGGTTCTGGTCCTAGTCCCTTGATACGAATCAGGGGCAAGGGAATGGTCATTATCACCCAGTGGTGAGCCTCCTGGGTCCTCCCCAGCTACTCCTTGGGCTGCAATCTACTGTTTGCAAGAGACTGGGTGTTGGTGCATAAACGCAGGAGCCAGATGGAGGATGCTCAGCCGGCAGCCCCCACGAGGCCTGCCCCACCTCTCCCGCTCCTCCTTCCTCACCTGTCCAGGCTAGTCGCCAGGGACCAACATCTGGCCAGGCTGGAACGGGCTCAGAAACTAATCTTTGCCAGCTCGTTTTTGTATGTGGGCTTCTGATGGGGTGCATCCACATCTGTGAGAATCTCGTAGACTCTCTGACGCCTATGTTGGTGGTTTGCGGAGAGGGATCTCCTATTACTGTGTTCAGAGACGATGATTACTGAGAATGCTACACAGCCTGCAGGCGGTGCCCGAGGACCAGGGGCAGGGCAGGGGCCGGGGTGCCGTGCGGGGCCGGGGGTGGCCCGCTCACTTCGGGGGTGTTGGAGCAGCGCGCACGCAAGTGGCCAAGAAAGCCGCAGCCAGGGCGGCGGAGACACCTCAAAACCACACGGAACCTTGGGGCTCCGGCCGCCCACGGCGCGCAAGGTACGCTTCGGGGCGGTCCCGCCTGACCCCGGAAGGGAAAGTGGTTTTGGGGAAGGGGAGCGAGGAGAGCGAGTTAAGTAAAAGTAGAAAACAAAGTCATTCTGCTCCCCCCGGGCTGCCTCGCCCCTGCCTCTTCTTTGCCCCGGGCTCCTTCAGAGGGGCTCCCTCCGATGCCGCGACACTCCCTGGGTCCCAGCCTGAGTAGGGGGACCGCTAGCGTCTGACCGCTGCTACCCCGACCCTCCGGATCCAGGTCGCCGCGAAAACCCGGAGCGGAGCATCTCTCGGGCGGGAGCCGCCCTGGGCGCGAGCCCACTGGCGCGCATGCTCAGTCGCGAGTAGGAAGCTCAGCGCGGCGGTGGCGGCTGCGGTGCGGCCGGAGGGTGGGAGGGGCGCAGCGGCGGGCGGGCGGGGGCGGGGGCGCGGGGCCGGGGTGGGGGGGCTCTCGCCCGAGGTTCCTGGGCGCTTTTGGGAGCGTGGAGCCCGGCGCGAGGTGCGAGCGAGCACGGGGGCCAACGAGCGCGGGGTGGGCGGCGGGCGGAGCGCAGCCGCCGGGCGGGCGGAGCGGGCGGGGAGCCTAGGTCTCCGCGGCTCGGGACCCGGCGGCGGGCGGCGATGTTCCACTGCATCCCCCTGTGGCGGTGCAACCGTCATGTGGAGACCATCGACAAGCGTCACTGCTCGCTGGTCTACGTCCCCGAGGAGATCTACCGCTACGCCCGCAGCCTGGAGGAGCTGCTGCTGGACGCCAACCAGCTCCGCGAGCTGCCGGAGGTGAGTGTCCAGCCTCACCTGCGCGCCGCCCTGGGGGAGCGCAGCCGGGCCCCGCCAGCCTCGCGCCCTCCTCTTCCCCCGACCCCGTCCCCTCCTCTCCCCTCCCCTCCCCTCTCGCCCCCTCTTCCACCTCGGGACCCCGCAGGCAGGTCCCGCGGAAACCACGTCTACGTTCATTCACCTGCTTCTTCCTCCCACACTCCTCCTCCTCCCCTCCCCTCCCCCTCCCCCTCCCGAAAAGTTCCTTTTCTTTCTATACAAAGCGACTTGCTGTTTTCTGAGTAGTCGTTGTAGCTTGTGCAGTTGGGAAAACGTTCTGTGCCGATAAGTAGTTTATATACATATCTAGGTACTAGTGCCCGGCACTTGTGACTGGGCAGGTGAGGAGCCAGGTGGCCGGGGCCGTTCCCGGCTGGAAGGACCGAGCGCGGCATCCGGCTCCCGGGGCGGTCTCCTTGTCTCGCATTCCCCGATCGCTGGACGGGGCGCCTTTTCCCTTCGGCCTGGACTGGGCCGGGAGGAGGTGGGCAGCGCGCGAGAGAGCCGCGCTATCTCGGCATCTTCCGAAGAATGTGCTCCGGGCCTTATCGCGGGTGGGCCGTGCCGGGAAGAGCCGTAGCTGCCCGGGCTCCGGGACCGGCCGTGGGGGGCGGGGCAGGAGGGGGGCTGCGCGCGCGGAGCTGTGGGCAAGTGCCCTGGTGCCCTGCCTGCGTGGACCTGTTGCGTGGAAGGAGCCGCGGTGAACGTCAGCAGAGGCTCTGCCGGGTGGGCCAGCCTTGCAGCCGCCGCTCCCGGAGAGGCCAGGTTCAGCCTGCTGACTTCTGCCCTTGCAGTGATAAGTTACCTCTTCAGAGTTGTTTATGTAAATTAATCACCCTGCCGCGGCCAGGCTAGTCAAGCGACACATGCTGATTGTGCTTTAATGGAGGGTCAGGGACTGCGAACTTTTACCCTTCGAGCTTGCCCGGAAAACTTAGCTTGAGTAAGCCTGAAGGAGGAAGGTAGCCCAAATCCAGGGCTGTGCAGGAAGTTGGGGCAGTTAATCCGAAGGTGTGCAGGAAGTGCTGCTGGCAGGCGAGAGAGGACCTGAAGGCCCGAGCGTTGGAACTCAGATGTCTTGCAGGACCCTTTGTTAACACAAAGCCAAGACATGGTCACAGAAACACCAGTCAAATGTTCTGGCATGTTAGAATGACCCGATTTGTCCTCCAGCCCGATAGAGTGTTTTAAACAGCAGAACTGTGTTTTTCTCAACATTTCAAGTGTTGTTATTCTTCTTGGATTAACTTTCCTTGGTCTGCGTAGAATTGATTGGATGGTTTGCTGTGTGCAACGGGGGTGTGTGTGTGATTATCCTCACTAGGATCTTTGCAAAGCCCCCCAGGCTTTATTTAGCCTAGAAGCAGAAAAGCCATCTAGTTCCCTCCGGCATTTATTATTTTGCGGGCATTTTCAAACACATGGTTTTGTCTGGCCTTTAGCTTCCTTAAATTTGACTTAAAAGTCATGAGTTCACTTACTGCCTTAAGTTATAATAAGTTTTAGGCATTGCTACTGCCAGGAATATAGAATACTGTATGTAATTTAATACTTTTCAAGGGCTTCAGAATAACGTTGTTAAAGCTTGAGTGAAAAGCTGTTGGACTAGAAATGTTTCAGTGCTCTTTGTGGTGTTTTTGTTTGTTTGTTTTCTTTTGTAGAGCTGGAAGGTTTCCTGTGACTGGATTGGCTTTTCACTCCCTTCTGCAAAGTTTGTGGGTTTTTCTGTAATGTTGGGGGATTCAGCTTGGTATGGGAAATTATGGGGTTTGGATGTGTTAGGTATTTCTACTGATTCTAAATGGAAACTTCTCAGAAGCTCAAAATACAGTCTGATAGCCCTCAGTAAATATGGTAATAAACAAGCTTTTCAAAGGCTAGAAGTGGTCTGGCATATGGGTAATTGCTCTTACAGCTCTTAAAGTAGTTTCATAGTTTTCAAGTTGTGTAAAATCTGTTTCTCCCTGACTTTTCGTGTGCCTGGGTGTGTACAAGCCAGACTCCAGCAACCGCCTTCAAAACACGGATGTTTCATTCACAGTCTTTGCTTGGGCATCCGTTGTCTCCCGTCTGAGGTCTGCATAACTCATTACCGCTGCTCACTGCAGTCCTGGCCCCCTCCCCCAGCCCCTGTCTTCTTACCTGCCACGTCACCAGTGGGCCTCTTCTGCAGACAAACCTCCAAGGTCCTCATGGTGGTGGCCATACCTGTATTATGTTCTCGTCTCCGCGATTCATTTGCAGCCAAAGGGGAAGGCTGCATCCCCCAACCCCAATAGCAAAAGTACACATGCTCCGCAGCCTTCAGCACTGAGAAAAGCGTCTCCTCTCCCTGAAAGTCTGCAGCGTCTGATTTGCTCCAATCCCCTTGTTTTCCAAATTGAGACTCAGGATTGAAGGGACTTTCAGGGCTGTACAGCTGGTGTGATACAGTCGCTATGGCCAGCTCCCCCCCCCCCCCCCCCCCCCCCCCAGCTCTCCCCTTTCATGTATCTGCCAACTGAGCAGGAATCTGGACTATTGGGCTTCTCACCTCCATCAGAAGAACCTCAGTTATTTAGCCCCTCCTGGTTTACTCCTGTCATGAAAGCTTGACCTCAGTAGAGCCTTTATTGACCCTCCAGGATTTGCTAGTTGTGGGGGATACAGAGATTAAAGAGGGTTTAATCAGCAGCTTTGTGGGGAGACAGTGACTTTAGTACAGGTGTGGTGGGTGTGGTTGGAGCGGGCACTGCAGTTATCAGTGGTTACTGACCTAATCTGGCGACCTTTTGCTGAACCCGCATCACCGTCCTCAGCAGTGTCTCCACCCTGTGAGCCTCTCACGGCTGCAGGGGACTAGAGCCCTCACCTTTGGCCTCACTACCCCTTCCCATCCTCCAGCTGGTCCCCTCCCCCAGCCCCATCCCTTTGGGGTGTGTGTTAACAGAGACACCTCGAGGTGCCCCCTTGGGAGCACGAGCTTGGCGTCCAGTGGGTCCTGCTGGGTAAACCCCTGTTTATCTGTTGAATGAAGGCTGCTGGGTCTGATGCGGATCTTTCTCCTCTGCTGCTTTCTTGTCCCCTGAAGCTCATCACTGCTCCAGCGTCTGTCCTTCTCTAATGGAGTCAGAGAATATCCAGGTCTTCAGAAGTGAAGGTCATCCACGTGGTGCGGTTGTTTGTTCTTCCTCTCTGTGTTCCTGATGACATCAGTTTTCCCCTCAATCTGTGCACGATGCTCAGATACCTTCAAACGTGTTTACTGTGGTCTCTCTAGCCCACTGCAGGGCCTGGTCTACTAGGCAGCAGACACTTGGGAGTGAATGCTCTCAAGCCTCTCTAGGTTAAAAAGTTGAGTTTCATCCTGTCACCTCCTCTTAGAGTTCAGTCAGTCCTTCCGTGATCGCCAGATGACATTATCTCAGATACCTGCCCCTGCCCTTCCTTCTTTCTCGTATCCTGCTTTATTTTTTTCCCTAGCCCTTAGAACATTCATCACCCCCTGATTCCAGACTGTGTTCTTGCTTGCTTGTTCTTTGTCTCCTCAGCCAGAACTTAAGCTCCGTGCCAGCAGGGGGGGGTTTGTTTGTGGCTGAACCTAGGACAGTATCTGGGACACAGTGGGCATGCCTGTTGCCTGGATGAGTCCTTACGTGCTGTCACGGGGAGATAGCCCTGTTTCTTCGCCATCGTGATTGCCTGTCCCAGACCTGACTTGTACTGTGCACTGGTCTATTGGAATTAGTAAAGACACAGATGTTCAGAATTCAGTGGTCCTGTCCTGCCTATCTTTGTTCTCCATCTCTTCTATGCTGGACGCTTTTGTATTTTGGCTGTGCGTGAGGCTTGTGGGATCTTAGTTCCCCAACCAGGGTTTGAACCTGGGCCCCCGGCAGTGAAAGCACCAAATCCTAACCTCTGGACCACCAGGGAATTCCCTTGTGCTGGACACTTTTGACCACCTTGTCTGTTTGAAATAATCTTCATGCCTTGTAAACATAATTCCTGTGTAACGAGACTTCAACCTCTTCACCTGTGATCTGTTGAGAGGATATCCATCCCCACTTGGAATAAGTCCCTTTTGTCTTAAACCCACCGTGTTTCAGTTTAGGTCTGGCCCCCTGCACTGGCTTCTCTCCCCAGCAGTTCCATTTCTGGAGGCCGGGCCAGCCATTCTTCCTGGCTCACAGGTTCAGGGACTTACTCTCTTGTCTCCATCCATGCTATCACTAGGTCCTGTCATTTCTTCCTTGAGAATGCCACCTTTCCTCTGCGTCTCTCTCTCCCCCCGAGCTGGTTTCCCCTGGATCCCTGCTGTGCGTGGCTGGCTGTCCTCTGCAGAGGCTCTCGGGGCTGGTCTGGAAGGAGCAGGGGGCACGGCTGCTGGAATCAGTTTAGGTGCTGCTCCATCACTTTCATTCTTTCTTCAAGCCTCGGTTTCCTCACGTGTCACAGTAGCCCCTACTTTATAGGGTGGCTCTTGGGATTGAAGAGAGAATGCACCCAGAACACTTACAGTTAGGTCTGTGATGTCTAAGATCTTTCTGGATACTATGGCAAGATGCTTTTATTAGGAAACCATGTTTTTTTCCCATATAACAAATTTATAATATTTATACAGTTACTCAATTCTTTCAACAGAATATAATATTTTCTTGATTTTTGAGGAAACAATGTGTTTTAAACTAGAGTTTAAAGATCTTCCTGGGAATTTGCAAGTTAATTTTTAAAGCCAAAAGTAAATTTTTAATATTCTTTTAAATAATAATTAAAAAAATCATAGATTCTGTAACATCCAGATGACCTTCCAAATGAGGCATGTCATAAAGATTTCCTGCCAGCGTTAGGCTGCGCACCCCTTTGGTTGTCTGTAGCGAAGGGGAAAGGACAGATGTGGGCTTATCGCAGAAATTGTGTTTTGGAGTCAGACGAGGGCTGGAAGTTGATGAACAAAGGGTTCACGACAGTCCGTTAGAGAAGAGCGGTGGCTGGCTGGCTGAGGGGATTCCAGCCCCGTGGTGGTAGAGCCCCACAGAGTTGCCAGGAACTCGCTCCAGGTATTCTTGTACTTAACACACTGTGTGAGCAGTCGAGCACACGGAACAAAATTGCATCATTGTTATACGTCATGTTCAACGAAAGCTGAGCTCTCTTTTATTGGTTTTTATCCAATTTTTACATTGTCTCACCTTACAGTTTTATAAGGGCTAAAGCGTATGAAGCTTTAGATTTGGACAGACTTAAGTAGCATTATAATGAAAATAATTTAAGGCAAAGCCCAGGAGGAAGGGCATCCAAGAGAGCACTTGCCCCTGAGAGCCGTGACCTGCACATTTCTCAAGTTAGGGAAACTTAAGTTCTGCTTTCTCAGAGAGCCTGCTGCTGTTACACAGTTTAGCTCTTGGTTGTTTTCCTGTTCTGTTCCGTGTTAGTCCAGTGCCCCTCCCTCATCTCCTGTTCCCTCTCCCCCCCCACCCCCGCTTTACAGGTGAGGAAACTGAGGCCTGGGGAAGATGTCATTTGCCCCAGGTTGGTGGACGTTGGAGTGTCTTTGATTAACTTTGAGTATCTGCTACTTATTAATAATATTCTACTAGACGCCACTTTCTGAGATTTTACTGAGCTCCAAACATTGCATTAAGTTCTCTCTAGAAATTATTTCCCTTAAATGGAATCACCACTCACTTTAGCCCTTATATTTCCAGTTTTGCCTGTGTGGGCACCAAGACTTACTTAGGGAGTTGTTTCGGAGGCTCGTGTAAGGAACTGGGCCAAGGTCAGCTGTGGAGCCAGGGCGTGCCTCCAGCTCCGTGTCACTTGCCCCTGGGGATGGGGCCTGGCCCTGTGACAGCTCTGAGGCATCTCCCTCTTTGGGGAGCTGAGGGAAGACTTCAGAGGGGGTGACATTCACGTTAGAAGGAAGAAAAAACCTGTCGTGGTCGTCAAAGCCCATCCTTCCCAGGTGGCTCGAGCGAGGCTGCCCAAGTGGTCGTGGGACTGGAGAGGGGCCAGGCGGGATCTGGACGGTGTGTCAGGAGAGGCGCCGCACAGGTGGACCTGTCTTCTGGGAAGGTGGTCCTGGGAGGAGCAGAGGATGCTGTCAAGAGCTGCTGTGGTGGTCTGGGTGGGAGGAAACCACCTGGCACCTGTGGGGTGGGCAAGGTGGGATGGATCATGTCATCAAGGACGTTCAGGCCGGGGGTTTCCTGCCCTCTGGTCCAGCACCGTTTCTCCTCTTCCCCTTGCCGTGTTGTGCTGACCGCCTGAGGCCCTTCATCAGGGCTCGGGGGACACCAAGCACAAAGCATTTACCTCCTTGTTGTGAACAGATTTTCCTTGATTATGGGGCGTGTCAGCATTGAACTTGTAAATTGCTCACTAAGCTGTGTATGTAGGCATTGGCTTAGGGGAGAGATGGACAGCCAGAGGTGCTGGGGGTGGGAAGAGTTTGTTTGGTTTTTTTTTGGTTTCAGTTGAATTGGGTCATCAAGTTGATAAAATTGCAGCCATAGTAACACTGGAGATCCTGTGGGTTCTTTTTTCCCAAGTAACATGAGTATGTGCTATGTGTGTACTGGACCACGGACCTCAGTTTCCTCTGTCCTCTGCTGATGCTTTAAAACACTGATGCTTGGAGCCTTTTGATTTCCAGAGTCACTTGAAGTCAACTCGTTGCTGAAATGTTGCAAAAAATATTGCTCAATTCTTTGAGAAAAAGTAAAACTATTCACTTAATAAACCTTTCCTAGAGTTGAGAAAGTTGAGTCATGCTGGTAACGGCAAAATGAACCCATTTCCCCAGTCCCCCTCCCCTCTTCCCAGGGGCTTCCAGAGAGAAGGGTCCGCTTCGGCCCCTCTCACAGCTTCTGGAGCGTTATCCTCTCTGCCAAAAATTGCAGCTTCTGTAACTCTGATACTTGGGATTTCCTTAAAAAGGACCCTTTACGCAGGCTTGAAATCTGGGGGGTAAAGCATAGCTGATATTTACATAAGAGGGTCAGAAATAGCAGCGTAAACATTTCTCAGCAGTGATGACAAAGATCCCGACCATGGTCTCGCCGAGCCATGAACGGAAGCGTTGGGCTCTTCTGGGTGTGGATCCAGTGAGGCTGCAGGCTTCTCTCTGCTCACAGAAGTCTAAAGGAAGTTTGCCTATTTTAGGATTTTCCCCGGAACACGGGGCTAGATGTTTGTCCTCCACTTCATGGAATAGTTATGAGGGGCGATGAGATCATGGGCCAGATCTTAGTAAATGCACAGGAGAAACTGCTGGATGTCCATTTACTTTCTCTTGGGTATTATTTAGTGGACAGGGATGGTAATTTACTATTGCATGTGGTATTTTAGAAGATCTAATCGAGTGTGTGTGTGTGTGTGTGTGTGTGTGTATGTGTATGTGCCTGTAGTGTAAAATACTTTGAATTTCTAGAAGTAAGATGGAATACTAACTTTTTTTTTTTTTTTTTTTTTTGCTTATCACTGTTTGGAAGAATTTCCTTATCCAGGCTGTAACTTCTAGATTCCAGAGAATTTGACTCAGTTGGGAGACATTTGGCATTTCTGTTTCCGAGAACCGCAAGGCATGGATTTGTCGTGTGGTGGGTGGAAGGTGTTACACCTAATTGCAGTGTGTTCCAGACTGATTCCTGGATAGCGTGGCCTCCCATCCTGACCGCTCTGGTCACCTTTCTTTCCACAGTCCACACCCACTTCTGGGGGAGAGATAGTCAGAGGGACTATCAGCTGGCTTGTGGTGGACGTGGGGAGCTTGTCAGGTGAGCAGCTGTGAAGCCCGGAAAGGAGCTGCCAAACCTCTGAGGAGGTGACCTGGGCTCTGACTGCCTGACCTGATGTGGAAGATGCTGAGGCCTCTGAGGCTCATGCTGTTAGTGCAAGCTGCCTGAATTTGACTATGATGTGGCCTTGTTTTGTCTTGTTATTATGTGTTGGTTGCATAGAAGAATTCAAAGAATAAAAAATGTGACATTTTCCTTGATTCCCTCCAAGTGATATCAGACATGAACAGTTTTAGAACGTATCCTTATAGACTTTTCCTCTTCACATACCACCATATATTTATCATTGTTAAAAGGGAAAGAGGAGTCCTATATAAATTACTTCTATATAAGTTACTATATAAGTCGCGTCACCACTTGCTGTTTTGTACTTAACTCCGTATCCTGGATGTCTTCTGTGTCAGTATGTATAGATGTATGTTAACATCAGTGCTGGTGCTGTAGGTTCCCTTATATAGGATATGCCATGATTTATTTATTTCACCATTCTCCTATCGCTGGACATCTAAATTGTTCCAAATTTTTGCAGCGATGAACTACACTAGATTAAATGTTCTTGTTCATATTACTTTGTACACACATGCAAACGTTTCTTTGCATGGGTTCAAGGTGCATAATCCCAGGATGAAAGGGTACATACTTTACAAATTTCAGTAGATGTTGCTAGCTTGTCAAAGATGATTATTTTTTTTTTTTGCAGTACGCGGGCCTCTCACTGTTGTGGCCTGTCCCGTTGCCGAGCAACAGGCTCCGGATGCGCAGGCTCAGCGGCCACGGCTCACGGGCACAGCCGCTCCGCGGCATGCGGGATCCTCCCGGACCGGGGCACGAACCCGTGTCCCCTGCATTGGCAGGCAGACTCTCAACCACTGCGCCACCAGGGAAGCCCAAGATGATTATTTTTTAAATCTGAGTTGGGTGGAGGCCTAGTGATAGGAGACATCTACCCACCTTACAGCTAAAGAAGTGCAAGACGAGTGAGGTAAAGTGATGGATCAGAGCAAAATGAACATGTGGGCGGTCCTCTCCCACTCCTGGCTCCAGGTCCTGTGCTCTTTCGGGGGGCTGGAGAAATAGGTGGGGAGATGGGTTCTGTCATCTCTGCCCCCTCTCTCCTCGACTGGGGCTGTTTCCCAGAGACCTGGGAAGACCCTTGGGTGGGCTTCCGTCAATCCGATATTTGTTCCGGGTCTTTGGAAGACTGACATCTAATGCTTGCATTCAGGTGGCTTATGCTGTTTAGTCGGGCAGAGAGGTTGGCGTCACGGAATTCCTAATGTGGGTTGATTTGGTTTCTGGAGCGGGAGGGCAGGGCAGCGTGCAGGCTGTGGGGGGCCGGTCAGCCCCTCCCTCCATCCCTTCTACTGATGTGTTGCTTCTGGACTGGATCTCTTGCTTGTCAGGAAAGTGTGTAGCGTTGGTTAGGAGATCGACCCCTTAGCTGTGACATCTGGGACAAGTAACTCAGCCTCACTGGGCCTCAGTTTGCTCATCTGTACAAAGGTACTAATAGACCCCACCTCATGTGTGTGAAGAGTAAATGGGTTACTATGTGTGCTGGAAACAGTGTCTGTTACATAGACAGCACCCAATCAAATCTGCTGGCTGTTGTCATCGTTCTTGGCTGTTTTGTGAGAGAGGCTTCAAAGCCCTTCGTCCTGTCTTCTTCAAATCCTGTCTCAATTCTTGGCGGGAGAGATCTTTCTAAAACACAGATGTGATGGGTGACTTCCTGCTGCAGTGGCTCCTGGCCTGCAGGATACAGCCTGGCTCTTCTACCTTATCTCGCATCTCTTCCCTGCTTGAACCTTGCGTTTCAGCAGCACTTAGCTGCCCTTGGTTACCAGTCTTTTCATGCCTCAGAGTCTTCAATTTTGTGCTCGTGTCTCCTGGGAGTTCCTCTTTGTTGACTTCTTTGTCTGCCTCCCTGCTGGTCATCCCGTGGGACACAGCTCAGGCGATCACTTTCCTCTGAGAACACTTCCCTTCCCTCTTCTCTGGTTTCTGGGGACACCTGTGTCCTTACCGTTACCTCTTTGAAATGATCTCTGTCCCCCATCGAAGCCACAACACACCTTTTCTTCTTTGCTTTCCTGCTGCGTCACAGAGCAGACATTGAAGACATATTCGAGCAGCATTCTTGGGGACGTTTTCAGCCCTTTTGGCAAGTGGATTTAGAAATGGGTTGGGGGCAGACTGTAAGTTGAGCTTACCGATTACTCCATGAAGAGCCGGGCTCTCTGCCATCCTTGCTTGTATGGATGGCGTCATGGTGGTGGTAGCACTGGTCTTGCAGTTGGATAGCCCTGGGCTTGTGTCCGTGCTCTGACTGACACTAGCACTGACCTTGGGCAATTCACATAATCTCTCGAGCCTCAGTTTCCTTATTTGTCTTGAAGAGGTGGTGTTAGTGATGTTCAAGGTCTCTTTGAGTTCTGACCTCCCTGGATGCTAATTTTATGACATTTTATGACTCGATGCCACAGCGCTAACCTGAGGGGAGTGGTCCCCACTTGTGCACGTGACCCGTGAGGTTGCTCAGTGAGGTTTAGTAGAACCACAAGTCCAGGCTTAATCATTATAATCAAGGATTCGATAATAAGGAGAAGCTGTTCCAAACGCTTACCCTCCTGTGGTCAGTTGTTGATTCCCAGAACCAATTAAGGGAAAAAGATCAGCAGATTTTCTTTGGTTAAAACACACATACACACACACACAGACACACACACAGACACACACACACAGACACACACAGACAGACACAGACACACACACAGGCACACACACAGACACACACACATACAGACACACACAGACACAGACACACACAGACACAGACACACACACAGATACACACAGGCACACACACAGACACACACACACAGACACACACAGACACAGACACACACCCCAACAACCTCTGAACACTGAATTTTTTCCCCTGTGTCAGTTGCGTTCTCCCAGCTTTTAGGAGTGAGGTAGAATAGGCGCCTTGGCTGGGGCTTTTGGTCTCGTTTTTAAATGAACTCAAGCAGAGTCAGAGGCGCTTGTTTGAAGGTTCACTCTGGGTGGATCTGAGCACCCGGGAGACTGTATTTTGGGAAACCTAATTTGGGGACTGATGATTAAGGAATATCTATGAGTTAAAATCAGACTGAGGTGGCTTTTCGAGGAGTATGTTAGGATCAAAAGCTACAGCCTTCTACTCTTCTGCTGAAATTTGCTTTCCTGACTAGATGTTGGTGTCAGGCTTCCCAGGCAGTGTGATTCAGGAGTGGGGGTTTGGGGGGTCGATCTCTGCTGGGTCCTGGCGGATCCTCCCTCCCCCTTCCCCTATGCACCCTGCATCTTTATTATTTATTTATTTATTTATTGCGGTACGCGGGCCTCTCATTGTTGTGGCCTCTCCCGTTGCGGAGCACAGGCTCAGCGGCCATGGCTCACGGGCCCAGCTGCTCCACTGCATGTGGGATCTTCCCGGACTGGGGCACGAACCCGTGCCCCCTGCATCGGCAGGCGGACTCTCAACCACTGCGCCACCAGGGAAGCCCCCTGCATCTTTATTGAGTGCCGGCTGTGCTACAGGCATCCTTCTGTCTGGCAAGGTGGGTATCTTGCCTTGTCCTAACGGAGCTTCCATTCCAAGTAAGGGAGACTGCTGGTAAATGGGTAAGCAAATAAGAATTTCAGATAGCGATCAGAGCTATAAAGCAAACCAAATGGGGAAATGAGGTTGAGAGCCATGGAGAGGTTTCTGTTTTCCGCGAATACCTCTCCCAGGAGGTGACCCTTGCCCTGATGCGGTGAGGCAGCTGTGTGAACAGTGCAGAGCTCCTTGCAAAGGCTCGGGATGAGTTTGGGGTGTTTGTGGGCAGAACGAAGGTCAGTGTGGCTGGTATGACAGGGTGGGGGGTGGAAAATCAAGGTGAAGATGTTGGTGGGGTTAATGTATGTCGGAGCTCAGAGACCCCGGTGAGGAGTTTGTATTTCTTTTCACCAGTTGGAAGTATGGCAGATCATAAGCCTATAGATATCTGATTTGTGTTTTAGAAAGCTCACTCTGCTGGCAGGTGAGAGTTTAGTCTCGAGGGAGGAAGGGTTCACAGAGCAGAGAGACCTGGAGAGCTGATGGGCTCTTGGACCGGGGTGGTAGCAGTGAGTGATGAGATTTATCTTGGGGGTACAGTCAACAGAACCTGCTGATGTATTGGATGTACGTTTTTGGGTTTATCAACTGGGGTGCTGGCAGAGCCTTTACGGGGTTTGGGAGGACCAGGAAAGGGAGTATAGTGGCCTAGGACCTGGTAAGTCCTTGAGTTGGGGTGTGGTGAAGTGTTTATGAGACCCAGAACTTAGGGGTGGAAGCCTGGGTATCAGTAATTATAATAAAGACAGCAGACATTTTTTGAGCAATGTGCCCCGAGCTGTGCTTTGCCTAAACACTTCCCATGATGAACTCATTCAATCCTCACAACAAACATAAATAGCTTTATTATCCTCTTGAGGACACCAGACGCGGAGAGATGACTTAACTTGCTGAAGTCACACAGCTAGTACGAGCAGAGCTGGGGGTCACAGTGGGGCTGTCTGGTTCAAGAGCCAGTATTCCTAACCACTGGATCGTGTTTCCTCAAGGTCACATGCACAGAGACCACGTCTTTGGCACCAAAAGCCACCTGATGGGCCAGGAGTTGCGTCCACTCTGGGAAAGGGGACAGAGACACCTGTGCCCCCTGGGTTATTTTTGAATCGTTAAGAAAAAGAGCACTGAGCTGAAATATTTTAAAAATTAGGTCACCAAATATTAATGTGCTTATTCACGCTTAATCTTTCAAAGAAGATTAGTGGCACCCATTTTGGGGGGCTGGATTTTTTTTTACCTTCAGGAGAGAAAATGAGCGCTGGTTTTATCCTAGGAGTGTCTCCATTATAATTCTGCTGCCAGTAATTCAGCTATTATACTGTTGATCTCTGTTGTCAAAGCATGATATCAAGTGATTGGCTCATGAGGCAGTTACGAGTCTTGACTGTAAAGGTCAGACTCATAAAGAGGTTCTAATGTACTTTCTGGAAGTATACACATTCCAATACTGCTACACATGGACGCTAATAAGATTAGGTTAATAGAAGCTATGCGTCTTATAGGAGATGCACCTTACCTAGTGGCATGTGACAGTAATTCACCTACCTTGATTTGCGATAACTTGGTTCTAAAATGGCAAGAGGCGGTAGAGGAAAGTGTCACGTTCTCTCTGATAATGGTGGTGATTCACTGAAGTTACACAGAGGCCAAGAGAAAGCAAGCCCTACCCCCACTCTTCAACCTCACCCATGCCCACCCCTCTTTAGAAATTACTGTTCGAAAAGAAAATATCTCTCAAGATGTCTTTGTCAGGCAAGTAGAGCAGGGGGTAATTGCTTGTGAGGTGTAGTTCCTGTAGTCTTTAAAAATTTCTGTATTCTAAAATGTTTGATTTCGACATTCGGGTTTAGGTCCAAAGTAAGGTAACTTCTATGGTTTCAGCTCACTGGTCATTTCCCCTCATAGAGGGTTTCAGCCTTGAAGAAACAGGAGCGCCTTTGGAATATTCGTGTCTGCGAGTGACAAACATCTCAACCTAAGATGCCTTAAGTGACAGAGGCACTTAGGGCCCTCACGTGTCAGGAGGCCCAAAGGAAAGTTAGGGTTGGTTTAGCAGGTTGGCAGTGCCAGGCACTGAGGGGACTCCTGAGTGACCTGCAGTTCCTCGTATGGTGGCACCCGGGGATGGGCATATGCAGAGTCACGGGTGGACCCTGGACTCTTTTTCTGGCCTCTAGTGGGAGGCAGGGAGGCAGGGAAGGTGAGGGGTAGGAATACGGGGTGGGGATGGGTGTGGCTGCAGTGCTCCTGAAAGGTGGAGGCGCAGAGACGGTGCCACCTGCTGGCCCTTGCAGATGCCCTCCTTTTGTGACGTCTCTCTCGTTTAACCCTGTGTCTTCTGCCAGAAACACAGGGACTGTCTGCTGAGGGAAAGTCTCTGGCAGGATTGATTTCTGTTCCAAGGTATTCTTAAGAAAAAGAAAAGCTTGGACATGTTGATGTTTTCCCTAGGTTTCCTTCTCACTATGTGTGAGAGAAAATTTGTGAGAGAAGAAAAAATAAGTCAAGAAGATATTATAAAGATTGAATTTCCAGATATACTTATTTTCTAAGTTGTTAAATTCTAACATGCTAAGTACATTTTAGTACTTTCTGACCGTGGTCTTTGATGGTTAAATTTCTGTGACTCAGTGGTCTCGCGTCTTCCAGACCTCCGTGCCTGTCGGTTGCTGTGCGCTCTGCTCAGAAGCCTCTTCTCTAGGGCAGATATTGCCTCCTCTGAGAAGCCCTCCCAGCTCTGCAGCCATACCCATGACCCCATGTCCCTGCAACCTCCCCCCCCCCCCCCCCCCCGCCCCAGCCCCCCGCCACAGTCCCTCTTGACTCACCTCTCTCCTGCTGTTCCTCAGAGTTAGACTTAGCTGTACATCTGTTTGTTTCTCTCGGTTTGTCATCAGGGACTTGTTTTATGCATCTCTGTCTCAGGCAGTGGGGAACTCAGTGCTTTATTCACAGGAAATGTTCAAAAAATGTCTGTTGCATTGAAAGAAATTTTTTTATGGGGTAGCTGAGATACATAAACCCTCGGACATTTCCCTTTGGTGCCACAGTGTGGTGAGTTACTCCAAGGGGCCGGTGGTGCTGCAGTCCAGCCTCAGTCAAGTTCAGCCTGCGTCCGGTGTCCCTGGAGGGACCCGCCGACAGCCAGCGGGGCGTGTGGTGTGGCTTTGCTCTGCACTCGGGTGGGAGGCTGGGGCTGAGGCAGTGCATCCTGCCGGCGCAGGGTCCAGGGAGAACACAGCATTGGTCCTGCTCAGGCCTGTGTCTTTGCAGAGGCGTGCATGAGGAGTGAGATGGCCAGGCGGTGCAGAAGGTCTGCCCACGCACTGGACCGCCTGCCCTCGCCTTGCAAGAGCGGAGGGAAACCTCAGCTACGGTTTTGAAACCACCCAGTGGAGCTCTTTGCTGACCGCCTACCGGGTTTCAGACGCACAGCTAGGCACGTACACAGGATTTGCCTGGTCCTCAGGTCAGCCTTATGTGGGAGGGTTTTTAAAGGCCCCATTTCACAGATGAGAACACAGAAGCTGAGCCCTCGCCTGAGGTCACCCGCGTGGTAAACAACCTGGTGGGAAGTTCAGGTCCGGGGGCTCCAGAGGCCCAGCTTTTTCATGCCATGTTCTCATTTGGCAGAGCCAGGCTGGGGGCCCTGAGATCAACACGCAGCTCACGTGCGTTGAAAGGCCAGTGCATTTATTAGGTACTGGGCATGCAAAAGTGAGCAGGGGCATCCGACACCCGGGCACGTTGTGCCGAGCCCGTGGAGCTGGTGGCACAGGCTTCCTAGGGGTGGAGGGAGGGGTGTACAGCCCAGCCACATTTTAAAGGAGAGGGGTCAGGACAGCCGGAGCTCCGTTGTGAGTGGCTGTGAAAGCCAGGTTCAGGAGGCTGGTCCTTATTTTGTCGTGGACGCGTGTCGTCAGTGGAATTTCAGTAAGCCCCGGGGCTCTGATCAGACTTGTGTGGAGACAGCTCAGCCTGTTGGCAGCTTGTGCGCGGATTTTCAGGGGAGCGGGACAGGGGCAGGGTTTGGTGACTGACTGGCTTGGAGGGTCTGGGCTCAAGGATAATGGCTGAGTTTTCAGCTTGAGGAACTGGGTACCACCCTCAGAATTGGAGGACCGAGGGGAAGGGTGCGTGTGGTTAATAAAAGATCAGGGCTGGGGGCTTCAGTATTCTCAGTGGAGGACGGGGTGGGGCACCTGCAAGGTGAGGCAGGAGGGGGCGGGGGGGGCTCAGGGCATTCCTGGGTGGGTGTGAATTCCCGGGGGTGCCTTTGGCCTTCGTGCGTTGTTCTGTTTTCCTCCGGAAGGCTCAGCTCTACTGGCCTGGGATAGAGGAGGATGGGGTGTAGGTGCCCAGTCTGCCTGCGGGGGCGGCCGGCAGGATGAGAGGGTGTGAGGCTCCTGAGGTTTCTGACGCGTAAGGTTTGGGATGCTGTTTCGTTGGGGAGAGGGGGAGGTTCCCGCAAGGGGAGAGGGTCGAGGAGAAGCAGAGGTGGAGGTCGTGGGAGAGGTCGTGGCAGGTCTGGAATATTGGAGTCGAGGTGAGTGACAGGAAGCAGCTGGAGTGGGGTCAGCGTTCCAGGGTGTGACCAGGTGAGGATAGTGACGCCCAGGGTGTGGCGGTCACTAGCCTCAAGGAAGCCGGGGGCTGCGAGGCTCGCCTGTCTCAGGATCAGCTGTGCAGTGACAGGTGGGGGGCGTGGGATGGGGAGGTCCAGCCTGAGACAGGCCCGTGGGCAGGAGGCGCCCACGCCCCATCTGGAGGGGGTGCTCCCACCTGACCAACCCAAGGTGGGGATGAGGGCCTCCTGCTACTGCATAACTCAGTGCTTTGTTTTTCTTTTGCTGGAAAACAAGATTTTCTATGTGAAGTCCCCTGATTTCTAATTGTTGACATCTTATTAAACAATTTAAAAACCACACCATGTATCAAGTGCACGGGTTGGGTTTGGCTGGGCTCCTGTCGTCCCCTCTGCTCTACAGACCCTAGGACTTTGCAGGGGTTCGGGGGGGGGTGACTGGGAACTGGAGCCCACTGTCTCGGTAGCTCCACGCCTTCCTGGGCATGCCTTCTGTTTGGAGGATGGAGGTTTTAAAGATAAAGACCTAACTAGCTAATTAGTTTCCCAGTGGGAGCTAATAGGGGGGTGATAGTAATCTGAAGCCTTTGGCTCAAGTGAACCGCAGATCCTGATAAAAATGTGTGAGCAGTCCCGCTCCTTTCCTCTGGACAGAGTGTCCCTCTTTGGCAATCCTGTTTCTTTTTCCTTTTTTCTAGTTTGCTTCTTGACTTGTCCTTCCTCTTTTGCTTCCTTACAGCATTTTCTTTCCTTACCCTTTTGCCCATCTCTTCTTTCCATATTTACTTTCTCCCCAGTTCATTTTCTCACAGAGTTCGGCTCAAGTTAGTTGGCTAAAGCAATGTGTAGATCAATTTTTGGGGGTGTTGATTCAGTAAGCTTTTATGTTCTATTTTCTTAGTTCTCAAACTTGGCGAATGAGCTGTAACGTAGGCACACGTGCATCCGAAGGCATGGTTTGCCCTTCAGATTAATCACCCTGCCGGGTTTTACTCAAATTTCAAAAACACTCTTTATCCTCAGGCCACCCACACATACCTTTGACCATCCCTGGAGTTTGCAGGTCTTTGTTCCTTTGAAGGGACATTTGATGTTTGGGACAGGCTGGGGCTAAGTCTAGAGAATAAGGTTATGGATCTGTCCGGGAAATACCGTAGTTCCCTGAAGCACTGACCCGGGTTTTCTGTCTTGCTGGGTGGAGGGAGGGGCCCCAAGGTGGCTCCAGTGGGGAAGTGCCCAGATGTTGGAGCAGCGGCGCCTGCCTGGGGTCTGTGCCACTTCTCTATCCCGTTTTCAGCCTGGCTGTAAAGGCTTTGAGTCCAGACACACTGTATTTGTGAAGTGATGAACCGTTAAATTTTCCATCTTCCAAAGACATTTCACTTAGACCTGGAGTTAGGTAACGAAGGTATGATTTCTCTTGGCCTTTGAAATACTGCAGTGGACTCCGAGACCTGTGTTACTGTCTTCGTGGGCCTTTTGGGCTCTAGGCTCTAGGTTGGGAGCCCCTGGGGTCTGGGCTCCCTCAGTGGGGACTGTAAAGAATGACGTGCATGTGGCCACACGCCGGCGCGGCTGGTTGGTGACCAGCATGCGCACGAAGCAGGTTTCCGGCTGCGCTGCCTCCTCTGGCTGCTGGTGGGCAGGCACCACAGGGGTTCAGACTTGGTTCTTTATCAGAAGCACCTGCGGAGTTCTTTGGAAACCTATGGATTCCGGAGCTGCATTTCCAGAGATTCTGATGCATTATGTGCCCCGGGGAGGGTGCGCCCCAGGTGAGTGGTGCTGGGGGTCCCGCAGCCACACCCTGAGAACCATGGGCTTGGTGGGCTTTGGTTCGAATGGGTCAGGTTCCTGCTCTGCCTCCTCTGTACTGATTCCGTGGTCTGGCCGAGTTACTTCACCATCTTTGAGCCTCGTTCTCTCGTCCTTATTGTTTGTTTTTGTTTTGTTTAACTTTTTTTAAACATCTTTATTGGAATATAATTGCTTTACAATGGTGTGTTAGTTTCTGCTTTATAATAAAGTGAATCAGCTATACATATACATACATCCCCACATCTCCTCCCTCTTGCGTCTCCCTCCCACCCTCCCTATCCCACCCCTCTAGGTGGTCACGAAGCACCGAGCTGATCTCCCTGTGCTATGCAGCTGCTTCCCACTAGCTATGTTTTACATTTGGTAGTGTATATATGTCCATGCCACTCTCTCTCATCCTTTAAGTGAGGCTGGTGATGCCATCCGGGGAGGGCGTTGTGAGGAGCGCAGTCCGTATACACAGGGCACCTGCTCTGCTTGGCATGTGCTATGGTGCTCATCACCTAGGGTTGGAAGTCAAGGGTCTTCATCATACTCTGAACTTCTGGTGTATTTGTCAGCGGGAGTGGTTAGCTGCTTTCTCCTCTGGCCTAGAGTCCCTTCCTCTGTGGGGCCCATGGATGATGGGCCCCCTGTCCTGTTGTCCCTGGTGTTTGTGGCTCAGCCTATAGGTCCAGGTGTGCCATGGGGCCCTTAGTGGCCACAACTTGAGATGTGCCCTTCTCTCGTTTTCTATTCTGCTCTCCCACTGGGCCCTTCCTCTCGCGTGCTTGCACATGTGCACACACGCGTGTACACACACACATGCACGCACAGCTGAGCTGGTCCCAAGGAGCTGTATTTGAGGCCTGGCTCAGGCCCAGTCCTCTCCCCCCCAGGTCCCTGAAACATGGTGACAGTTGTCTGTGGGCCTGGCCTGCCAGGGGGACTCTGCAGCCTGTCAGAGCTGGCTTCTGCCTGCTGGGCCTGCAGGGAACTCAGGCTCCAGTTTTCAGGGACAGACCTGGGTTCTCTTCTCCCTCCCCTGCGTCCACAGGCTAGTGAAGCAGGCTCAACGCACAGACAGCTGTCTCCGTGAAACTTCGTCTCAGCCAACGTGACCTTGATCTTCCTGGAAGACAGGCCAGCTTTTACAAAATGTTTTGTTTTTATTGGTTTTTAATGCTAGCTCCAAAAAAGAATGCCTTGGTTTTGCCTCAGGGTTCTGTCAAAACAAAACCCTTCCCATATCCAGGATAGAAGCAGGTTTGCCGAGGACCCGAGCACGTTGCTGTTGAGTTTCCATCTCCCCTTTGTGACTTTTGAATAACTCCGCATTCTTTTCTCGCTAATCATTTAAAATCTTAACTGAAAGTTTGGCTTTCCTAACGTGAGCAGTTTTGGCAAATGCATGAAGGTGTGTCTGATGTAATTCCAGTCTCAGAAGCAGTTTTTAAGGAAAAGAGGCTTTAATCTTCAGTGCCTTTGTCACTGGGCTCTTCACTAGATATTTTGAAGGTATAAATTACGGTGAGCACAGCACCAAAGGCACATTTTGGTTTCTCGTTTGGTATATTTCCTTATTCTTGGCTTGCTAATTATATTCGGTATAATTTAGGCTTGGACTACAAAATAGATGTTGGGTCTGTGCTCTCTGATTGTTATATACTAATACTTCTGCGTTCATTACCTGATGGACTCTCCAAATGTATTTTAGGAATTGAACCCCTTCGTCTGTCTCCCAACAGGCTCTTGAATCTTAAGCAAAAGAAACACGTGGGGAGAGAGAAATCATGGAGGTGGAAATTCTAAGTGCCTGGCGCCTAGAGAAGTCAGTCAGAAGCCTTTTTTTGTGTTCATTTTGAGTTACCAGAATCAAAATAGAGCTAAATTTGTAGTCAATGGTTTTGAATATAGCTTATTTCCACAGAATATTTAAATAGTATGTTAAAGCTCCTTATTCAAGATTTTAATAATTTTCTAGTGTTCTTTGTAAACTAAGTATTTCTTTGAAAGTCAGCTCATGGGGACTAAAGGGAAGGGCGATGGATGTGTACCAGCCCTTCTTTGCTGTTCTTTCTGATTCACGCATCTTGTGAATGCTTTCCTAGGTGCCAAACAATCTGAAACAGTGTGAGGGCTCCCGAAAAACCCAGCTCTCTTCCTCTTTACAAACATTTCGTCACATTAGTTTCATGGTAAGACAGAGAAGATAGCCAGAATTTTAATTAGTGCTTCAACTTTTAAGCTAAAAAAAGTTCAGCTGGGTTGATAGTTTTGATGCTGCCAATTGATTTTGGGGGGTAGTATTTTCTTCCCTGCCTCTGATTGCAGAAGTGATACTAATGCCCATTTTGGGAACCTTGACAAACGCAGAAATGTTTAACGAGGCGGAAGAAAGTCCCCCATAATCGCACCTAAGATTCGAGTCCCTGACTTCAGTGAGAGGTGGTGATTGTCTAGAGCTCCACTGCAGGGCATCCAGCCAGCTCCCCAAGGAGCCCAGGGGCGCATCCTTCACCCTCCAGCATCCTGGCTGCCACCCGGCATTGTGGATGTCTTTCTCTCTACTGGACTCGGAGCTCCTTGAGGGAAGGGCTGCCTTAGTTTTTTTTTTTTTTTTTTTTTTTTTTTTTGCGGTACGCGGGCCTCTCACTGTTGTGGCCTCTCCCCTTGCGGAGCACAGGCTCCGGACGCGCAGGCTCAGCGGCCATGGCTCACGGGCCCAGCCGCTCCTCGGCTTGTGGGATCCTCCCGGACCGGGGCATGAACCCGTGTCCCCTGCATCGGCAGACGGACTCTCAACCACTGCGCCACCAGGGAAGCCCATGCCTTAGTTTTTGTATCCCTAGAATCTAGAGTAATGGAGGCACTCAAAAATGGTAAAGTTGAAATGAAATTCCATGCATTTTAAGCTCACACCATTGAATTACACACGGCCAGTGCTCTTTTTGGAATGTCTAGAGATATTTTAGAGAGCATTTTACATTTTGAATATGTAGTGTATGGACGTGGTAAAACATTAAGACAGCACCAAAAATGTGTATAGCGAAAAGCAAAAAGCAGTGCCCCTTCCTGAGTCCCAGGCCTGCACTTCCCTTCAGAGGAGAAAGCCACTCTTTTATTACCTTGTATCTTTCTAGAGGTAGTCTGTGCATATACAAACGCCAATGCCAATTACCTTCTAAGCAACCTGCCTTTGGGATGCAGGGCAGGGGTGGACATGTGAGTGATAGGGCCCTTCTGGAAGCTGTTCCTGCACTATCGATGAAAATTGGAAGCCCAGCCCAACAATTCCAGCTCTGACATTCTGTTTGAAAAATAGAAATACCAGCGTGTCAAGATGGAGATTGAAGAATTTTTATTAATGCATTTCTGTGGTGGCCAAAAAAAGGGAAAAGGAAAAGGAAATAAAGTGAATGCTTGTCAAGGAAATGATTGTGAACGAATTGTGATGCACACACAGCATGGCTACGCTGCCGTCCTTGCAAAGATGAGGCAGCGCTTTATTAAGTAGTTGTTATGGAGGGACTTTCTTGATATAGTTTTATCTAAGAAAAGAAAGATGCAGAGAAGATCGTACAATATCTCCTTTTTACAAAATAATGAGAAACTCTGCATGTGGCTGTGTGTTTGTATGTTTACGTGTGATGTTACGAGCGTGAAGAAAGATGGGGGAGGGGCGAGTCAAGTCAAAAAACGCTTTCTAAATTAAATTTCTTTTTCTTCGTTTTCTTAAAATATGCCCTGAATCTTTCCTGGAATAGAAGGCGTCCTGGTCATTGAAGTGATCTGCCAAATCTCCTTCCTTTCACTTCTAGGAAATGGCCTTGGGTACTTAAATCCTCACGTAATCTCATTTCACGAGTGCTTTTATCGTTTGGGGTCCGAGTCACCAGGGAGCCCAGGGAGCAGAGCCCAGGGACACCCATGGAGTGCTAACTGCCCTGGCACCGCAGGTGGCGGGTCCTGCCCTGTGCTGGAGATGCTCAGAGCCTGCATGAAAGCTCTGTGGGACCAGAAAAAAGAATTGCTGAGGCTGTGGAAGAGCCAGAGATAATTGAGGGTCCGATGGTCACTGGAGGGTCTTGCCAGAAAGGTGAGTTAAGTGGCATAGTGACCCGATGGTGAAGGCAACAGATGGAAAGGCGTCGGGGAGAAAAAGGGGGTTTGGGGGTCTCCGCTGGGTTTGTATCTCAACACATCCCTTTGTGGCCTTTCACATTTATCTTGTTAGCCTTGCCTGGATTTATGCTTGGGGCAGGTAGAGCTGGGAAGAGTGGGAGGTGTAGGTGTCGTTCAGGGGAGCCTTGGAAAGTGCTTGAAGACGTCGTGTCCCTCCCCCGCCCTCACAGAAGTGCCTACATGCTTCCTGAATGACTGTGTATTAAGTCCTGGGAAAAAGTCTAAATTGCTATTAGCGGGACCCTAAATTATTGAGTCTTTCGTTGAGGAGGTACCTTATCTGCTCAGACATCTGTAAAGGAGTCTAGAACCTCCACTCTGGACCAAAGCAGTGTAAATGTCAGATGGAAGGGATGCAGGCAGCGGGGGCTCTGCCTGTGTGTGAAGGGATGTATACCAGCATCCTCTCTGCCGTGATTCTCCCCTATCCCCCTTCTATAGAATCTGGTCTTCGATTTAAACTTTCTAGTTCCTTTATTTTGCCTCGTTATGCTCCTAGAGGAGATATTACATTTCACCAGAGACTCTTTTTAAAACACGGTGCCCCAAGTGAGATTTACCAGCCAGCGCAGAGAAGGGCTGCTTTCTTCGTTCTGAGCATAACATGCTCATAAATGCAGTCTGAGAGCATATCAGTGCATTCCTAACTATTGAATTCGTATTGTGTTTATTTTTTTAAACGTTTTTTAAAAAATATTTATTTTTAAATTTTATTTATTCTGGCTGCGTTGGGTCTTAGTTGCGGCACGCAGGATCTTCATTGCGGCATGCGGGATCTTTTTAGTTGCGGATGCATGCGATATCTAGTTCCCCGACCAGGGGTAGAACCCGAGCCCCCTGCACTGGGAGCGCGGAGTCTTACTCACTGGACCACGAGGGAAGTCCCTAGTATTGTGTTTATGGCTTAGTTAATATGTACAGTTTGGGTTATAAAATGCTTGGTTAACACCATCCCCAAGTCTTGCTCATGCATGTTGCTTCTTTCAGGCTGAGTCTCCATAATTCTGTATAGGATTTTAGTTTTTATGGATCCGAATGCAAGACTTCACATTTCTTGGGGCTAAATTTAATCTCATTAGATTAGCACATTAGCTCTACTGTAGCTGCCTTTCGAGAGATCTTTTTTCCACCGGATTTTCTAACAACTTACCAGCTAGTTTCAGGGACCCTGAAAATGAAAGAAAAATGTGTCATCAAATGGAAAGAAGGTGGAGCTGGGGGCTGAACTTAGATTTCAGCTGTTTGCTGGTTGTCTGACCTTCGGCAGATTACTCAGGCCTGTGAACTTCCATCCTGTACGCTACCCTTGGTGTGAAATGGAAACCTCTGTCTCTCCCAGGCTTGTTATAAATAAGGGTGTGGTGAGTCCACGCACGGCAAGCATCTAAAATGGAGCTTTGCACATCGTAGGCTCCCTGTGGAGGAGCATCAGTGTCTTATACTCATTCGTTACAGCACTGAGCGGTGTGAAGCCTGACTGGTGCCCCGTGGTCACTCCTGCAGTTGGATGACATGCCCACCGGCCAGCGATCTCTGAGTTGACCTAGATTGTTCCACCAGTTTCCAATCCCCCCCGTTTTCTCTTCAGCTCATCCCTCCATTGGTCCAGGGCACCCTAAGAGGTGTTCCCACATACCTTGGTGAATTCCAGATGCTCTATTTAGAGACATAGGAGATGATTCAGGATGCAGTATTACAGGAAAAAGGCAAGATGTTGGAGTGTACAAATCACAGTTTGATGAAACAAAAAATTTCAAAGTGGAATAGGTATGACCAGGGGAGAGAAGCATGAGGCAACACACTCAACATCACACTGATGTTACGGGCACGTCGGCTGTGTTTCCATATCCAGGGTGGCGGCCACACAGAGCAGCTCCTTAAAGGGCTTGTTGGCTCCTTTGCTCTTTCTTCAGGTGCCAGAACTTGTTTTCTCTCTGCTGTTCAGGGAGCACTTGGGCATCTGTCACCAGCACCAAGCTTTCTTTGAACAACTGAAAGAAAAATGATTTTTTTCCTTCCTCTGTGCCTGTTGTAACCTGCAGAGTGGAGCCCTCACTGCAGAAGGTCATTTGTGTCACCGTCCCCTGGGTCCCCGTGTGTCTGCCGCGGGCCCTGGGTAACCAGCCTCACTGGCATCTGCTTTTCCTCTGCGGAAGGAGCTGGGCATGACTGTTCTGGGGCCCGCTGCAGGCACTTTTCCTTCATGGGCCCCTTCCTTCATAAAAATATTACCAGCTATACTTTATGAGTGTGATATATAATCTTATATTCATTTTCTTTCTTTTGATCTTAAATGAATATATTTTTGAGCCCCTCAGAGTATCCTGGGCCCTCGGCACCGGGCCTCCTAGGTTGAAAGGCTCAGGAGTGCCCCCTCCACCCTGAGTGCCACGCGGTTTCTGGTGGCTGTGCCTGTCCATTTCGTATCCTCATTTACTCTGAGAATACTGGGCGGTCCCGATGACCATCTGAGAAGTCACCACTTGCGTTTCCCATCTTCATTTTCTCTCTCTGCTCTTTTCTAGGTTGTCGGGCCCTGGCTGCCTTTCTCAGATTTTGTGCAGACCTCTGTGCTATTAAAGACGGCTGTAAAGGGGACATTTTTTTCAGTAGCTGTTCTGGCCCATTGAGAGGCTGACTTTGGGAAGACTCTAAGGTTAATGCTTTGCCTTCTAATGCTAGGCTTTTAAAACCTTAAAAAAAATTTCTTTTCAATGTTGTGAGACCATTCTGTTCTTTTCCTTTTTGAGTGGAGCGTGTCAAACATATTTAGGTTTTTGTCAATAATTATTTTGAACTAAAACTCGTGAAAGAAAATATAATCACTGCACTTGTCATGGATTGAGAGACCGTTTGCTCTTGGTTCTTAACCCAGCTGTATATTTCTAGGTCCTGTTAGGAACAGTGCATCCACCGTTCAAGTGTCAGATGGCTGGTGAGGGGTACGGCTCCTTGACAAGAAGAACATAGCAATTGAGGGAGGAAAATTGCAGAGGAGTTGGGAAAGACACAGCAGCAGCAAAGACTCAGACACCAGTGAGAGAGCAGGGAATGTGGTTTAAACTTGCTTGTTGAGTGTCCAAACAAATGGGCGACACTAAAATAAAGGCCTGCAAAAAGCTAGAGCCAGTACCCTTGAATGAAGTCCACCCTCGGACTGGACAAGGTCAGGGAGAAATAGGACGAGGCTTGTTCTGTGTCTTGCTGTGGCCTAATCAGGAAGGTGGCTTTGGCATTTTGAGAGCCAGAAACACTGTTGGCATCTCCATTGTGCTCTCAGGTAAGCGACCTGGAGCAGTGAAAGCGTGTCCTCCTGAAGGCGCTGGGGAGGGCGAGCGGCCGGCCAGCGCTCGGGTGGTTGCTGGGCAGCATCCAGGTCCTGCCGGGCTTGTGGACGGAGGAGCGGTTGGTTCAGTTTTCTGTGGTTCACTCAGGATTAGTAGACAAATGGCCACCTGGCCAAGTACCAAAATCTCATTGACTAGAACTAAATGCCCTTTCGCTTCTTGTTTGCATCCTAGGTCCTAGTGGAATGTGCTTCTTTATAATGGGCGGGAAGAATGGCTACACAAGGAATTCATTCTCTCTTCTTCTTGTTCTTGTTCTTGTCCTTGCAGACGTGTAATCCATGTGGGTATTCTCGGGAGACATGAGTGTGTTCTCGGCAGTGGGGAAGGTTGAGCCCAGTTTAGGTGGGAGCCTCTGGGCACTGGAAAGGGCTTGAGCAGGTGCGGTTGTGTGAGGTACTTTCTGGCTTCTCCAGCTCAACCATCACCAGTATAAGGATGGTGACTGGATGCCAGGATGCATCTCCCAAGGTCAGATTCCGAATTCTCCGTGCCTGTGACCCTTGGGGTTATCACGCCAGCCTTAAGGCTGTGGCCCACCTCACCTGGACCTGCTATTCTGTACTAGGGAAGGACCGTAGTATTCCATTACACATTAATCACTAAAGGGATGTTGCCTATAAACTTAAATTCTACATAATGGCCCATGTCTGGGAACCCTGCCTCCCAGGTAATGAGCGTCAAGCTAAAATACCTTTGTTTAGCTCACAGGAAACGTCCTGACCAGGCCCACCTGTGAATGAAGGACTGCAGGAAGGGAGGAATTAACACATCCCCTCTGGAGACTGACCAGAACCAGGAAATGCTTGACTTGACCCCCTCCCTTTTAAGTATAAAAGAAGCCTGAATTCTGACTCAGGCAAGATGGTTCTTTGGGACACGAGTCCACCATCTTCTCGGTCTGCTGGCTTTCCGAATAAAGTCACCATTCCTTGCCCCAACACCTCATCTCTCGATTTATTGGCCTGTTTTGTGGCAAGCAGTGCGAGCTTGGACTCAGTAGCAATTCCCACTCATAATGCTATTTTCATCTATGAGGTCAGATCTTTGGATTTCAAAACAGAACAGAAACCTCCTATTAGCATGGAAAGTATTGATAGGAATCAATTAAAATTCCGTATTTTAAAAGTTCTTTGTAACTCCTGAGGGAGGACACGATCCTTTCTTGAAGAACTTAGTATATTGACGCCCGCGTCCTTGTGAAGAAGCCAAGTTGGTGATTCTGTCTTGCCAAACTCTTTCTTTTCTCCTTCCTTCCGATACCTGTGAAAAGTCGTGCTATGTTTTTGCCACCTGACTTGGTCAGTGCTTCCTTAGTTTTCTTCTCATTCACCAGGGGCTGTGACATCACATTCTGACTTGAATTTTGGATGCTGAATTCTGACCCCAGATAACGAGACATTGCTTTGCTGCCTCTTGCAGACACTGTACTTGGTGCTAGCTAATTACAGGCCAAAGCGCGTGTCACAGGCTGTTATCTAAGAACCTGGGTAGATTTTGAGTGGGAGAAAGAGCATGCCGAGGGAAATTGAACTTGCAGAATCTCGGGGTCAGACAGGCACTCTCTAGATCCACTTCCCATCTAATCCATCAGTTCCCGTCAGGAAACCGCACTAAGCAGACTTTCAAGTCTGATTCTTTAACCACGTGATAGGTCTTCAGATACTCGTAAGCTGTTTGACAATCCCTGCAAATCTAACTCCCTTTCGGTTCTTCCTGGGGTGTGATCAGGCTCATCACCAGCCTTGCTGCTCTGGTTGCTCTGTACTGAGCTTGTTCCAGTATCCTGTGCAGTTCTCGTTTTTGCCTGGCAAGCATGCCTGGGAAAGAGTGTGACATTGTCCTTAGACCTTTGGTCTGTGTGGTTCTTAGATGTATTGATGCTTCGTAATGGCAATCAGTGCCAAATCTTGTATATGTGGTGGGAGAGGAGTGCACTTTGTTCTTTTTAAATTGAAGTGTCATTGATTTACAACGTTGTGTTAGTTTCTGGTGTACAGCGAAGTGGTTCAGTTATACGTACATATGCGTAAATGCATATTCTTTTTCATATTCTTTTCCATTAAGGTTCATTATAGGATATTGATTGGGTAAAAAGGCTTTCGAGAGGTTGTGACATTTGGGCTGAGTGAGCTGTTGCTAGCCGGAGAGAGGTGCTGGAGACAGTCAGTGCCTGGTGCGGAGCAGATGGTTCCCTGGGGCTGTGCGTGTGGGGACTGAGGTCAGAAAGGCCACTGGGCAGTGGAGGGCAGAGGTTAGACCAGACACCAGACTTGCAGCCAGGGAGGCTGGATGTGAGCTGTGGCTCGGATGCCTTACGTACCATATTGTCCTTCTCAAATTCAGCTCGAATGACTGATTGCTCCCTGGGCGGTTCTGTGGGTGGCGTGAGATACGAGGCAGCACTTTGCAAGCTGCCAAAACCTATAGAAAATGTTGATGCTGTTAGTAGAGGATGCCCAGGTTAGGAGAGCCCCAGTTGTGCCCCTCCGGGGCCTGTGCCTCGTTCTGTAAGCAGTGGCCAGCTGCTGGAGGCTTCAGGAAGACACATCCAGGCTGCTGGGGGTCGAGCAGACTCGTGGGGTGACCCGGAGACTCGGCCACATGCGCAGTGTTGCCCCCGTGTGTGCAGTGATGCGCTCTGAGCTTCCACCGCTGACCTGCAAGTACATGTTTGGAAGCTGACCCGTTTGAGAGGTGGAGGCTCTCGGTTCAAGGCCAAGGGGGAGAGACGTGGGCAGTTGCATCACCCGCTCGCCTTTCTTTCTCATAATTAGACTCCCAGGCTGTGGGCCCTGGAAGAGAGCCCGGAGCCCTAATTGAGTCCCTTTGGCATCTGGAGTGCCCAGGCCTCTGCTGCTGGTCATCACAGTGCCAGGCCTGGAGGAGCCGGGCCCCAGGGCAGCACCCGCGGGCCTGAGCCAGGCAGCCCTTGAGGGGCCGCTTCCCAGAACCGGTCTCTGCCTGCGTGGGCTCAGCCCTCCTCCTGGGCGGGCCTCCTGGCCTCCCCTCCCACTTGTGTGCCTCTCAGGACCAGGCTCGGCCCACCCTGAAGTCTTGACTGACTTTGCCCTTGCCAGGTCACTGAGCTTCCCTGAAATCCTTCCAGCCCTTTCATGTATGTTTTAGTTCACTCTTGCTTTATTTTGTTTTCGATGATCTGATGAGTAGGAAATACTGCTTTCGAATTTACTTGCTGTGTTTGGATAGTAGCTTGAGTACTGGGTAGACTGGGGTGACTGGACTTGTTAACTAACATGTAACGTTAACTAACACGTAAGGACCTCTCCAGGTCCTGTAAGCATTTGGTCTCAGCAGTCTGTTGATTTATGTGTAATAATGTCTTTTTGTTTGTGGTCTTTCTCTGCTTTTGAAAATAACAGAAGTCTTGAAATGTATGGGCATGGTTCTCGTTTAGCACTTAGCTTCATCCTAACAGTATAATCCAAGGGCAGCAAGATGTTATAACTGGATCTTCATTTCTTACACTTGAAAAGTTTAAGTAGCTTGGATATATAGGAGGGAGTGCTTTATGGTGAGATAATAGTAATAATTATAGCTAACATTTATTAACCATTTCTTATATGCCAGGCAGTGTTCTACGTATTTGACCTCGATTCACTCATATAATTGTCACTGCACTTCTGTGAGGGATGGGTACTATTATGACCCCCTTTTACAGATGGAGAAACTGAGGCATAGAGCAGTTAAGCAGCTTGCATGAGGTCACACAGCCAGCCAGTAACTTGGGGAGCCAGGTCTACAGACTTTGGACTCCACAATGCTTCTTGGCCTTGCTGTTTATAGTGGACAGGTAGGGACTTTGAACCTGAGTTTGAATCCTGGCACTGACACACCTGTGTAAATGGGACCCAGGTGTGTACCCTCCCTGTGCTGCACTTTCATTATTTGTGAAATCCTGGTAGCTGTCAGGCTCAGGGTGGTTTTTAAGATTAAGTGAGGTGATGTTTACAGAGCCCCTAGCCTAGTACCTGGCACCTTAGAGGCATCTCTTATTTAGTTTAGAGCTTCTTTGGTGAAAAGTGAAGTGCTGAAACTTGTTGAAATTAGACTTTCAAAGTCTACTCTGGTCATGTTGCATTTTAATTTTAAATTGCTTGGACCTATGCATACTTGATGCTCTTCCCAAGTCTTTGATGCGTAGTCAGCCGCAGTGCCAGGCTGTCGAAGATGCTTTCCAGAGAGAAAGTGGTGCTGGGTCGGGGTCAGCCCCTGTTGGTACTGATGGGGTGGGTGGGAGGTGCTGATGGGATTCCATGACAGGGATGAAGGGATGACCTGATGTCCTTTTATTAGACGCATCTGGCTAAAAAGCTGGACTCAGGGCTGGGAGTTGGAGGCTGGGGGGCTGGGGAAGTGGTAGCATGGAAGCTACTGGGACCCTGGAGCTACTTCAGAAAATTACGCCAAGAACTTACGGGGGATGGTCCATGCCATTGTGTCCAGACACCTAGTAGGTCTTGCTTGTTTCCTGGGGTCCAGGAGCTGAAGGAAGGTGGCTGTCTCTTCTACTTCGCTTTGGGATTCATCCAGGAGTTCCCTTTTTCTCAAATGTCCTTTTTGGTCACGTGCCGAAAAGAGAGGTTTCCGATCCAGAACTCTTGAGGTGATGAACTGAGTAAGCACTTCTCCCAAGGAGGCGGCTGGTCAGCGGCTCGAGCACACTGCGGGGACCTCTCTGTAGGGCTTGGTGACGATGGAAGAGCTGAGTCCTTAGCTGCTGAGCTGAACAAGTGGAGTGGCTGATGGGGCAGCCTCGGGTCCCCACCCAGCACCGCTGTACTTTGCAATGTTGAACGAACACCAGGAATGTGTGTGTGGCCTCTGACCAAGGTTGTTGGCAAACAGTAGCAATAAAATCTAAAGAATGTCCAAAAGAGCAGCTTAACGAAGTGGCTGGGGGAGAGCTTTGCCTGTCCTCTCCACACACAAAGCATTTACTCAGATGGAGACCATGGGGGTGCAGCATGTTCTGGGAGACACTGATGGTTTCTCTTGTTCCTTACACGGTAGGCAGTTCAGACAGTTTTCAGAATTAGGCCTTGTGTTTCTTCGTCTGGATTAATATTAGAATTTAATATCTCGTTCAGCTCGTGGAGCTAAAATGCAGGGATCGGCAGGTGCTCCGTTATGTTTTTGCATAACTGTGTGGGAGTTGCCAGGGAATCTACTCTCGGGTCTTACCATCTTGCTTTGCACTTAGCTGTTTGGGGCGGCCGGAAGGAAAAAGTATGCATTGAGCGTGTGTGAGAAGCTTGAACACGAGAGATGATCTCTTTTGAAGATGCAAGGCCACTCTCATAGGAGCTAGAAACACTTTGGAACCCAAGCCTATCTAGGTGGAGAGACACGCTCGTCCTAAAGTTCCTGAATTATGCCATTTTAATCTTAAATTGCGATTACAGATGCCAAAGTACATGTTGTAGCTCATGCATATTTAGAATATATTAGAAAATGTTTGGCGGCAAGGTAAGCCCTTCTGCACTATTAAATTTGACAGCGATCACTATATTTCTAAATGCCTGAAATCTGGCTGGGGCCTAACAGTGACTTCTTCATCTATGCAAAGACCGAGCTGCAATATTTAAATTGTCTGGAGTCTTGTGGGGCCTCAGCAGATGTGCGTCCCGTGCTTGGGTTATTTCTTCTCTTGAGTTTACTCTGGTACTCGATGATGCGCGCCCCTCCTCTTGTGGAAAAGTCCTTTGGCAATTCCTCGACACAAACTCTCCGAAATAAATATGGTACATGAGTAGCACTGCAGGGCTCAGCCCCTGCAGCAGTTTGTGGGACACAGATGCTGGGTGGAAATACATCAGATTCACTGGTGACTCAGGTCCCTCGCCCACCCTTCAAAAATCTCTCGATAGTGGTTTATGACAGTTTGGTCATCTTAAGTGTTATTGAGGATAAGAGATAAAGTCCTTTTCTTTCCCTTTACTTATAATGAGTATGCACCAAAAGTGCCATTATATGTCACCTTAGAAGATTAGGAGCCATTTTTTGGTCTTGTTTTGATTTAATTTATTTCAAATCACATTGATGGGCGTTTTAAAATTCCTCCCTGGGACTTCCCTGGTGGTGCAGCGGTTAAGAATCTGCCTGCCAATGCCGGGGACATGGGTTCGGGCCCTGGTCCGGGAAGATCCCACATGCCGTGGAGCAACTAAGCCCGTGCGCCGCAACTGCTGAGCCGTGGTAGGCACATTTTCTATGTAGTGCTTGCTACTGCTCTAGAGCCTGGGAGCCGCTACTGCTCTAGAGCCTGGGAGCCACAACTGCTGAGCCCACATGCCACAACTACTGAAGCCCGTGCGCCTAGAGCCCATGCTCTGCAGCAGGAGAAGCCACCGCAATGAGAAGCCCGTGCACCGCAACAAAGAGTAGCCCCTGCTCGCCGCAACTAGAGAAAGACCGTGTGCAGCAACGAAGACCCAATGCAGCCAAAAATAGATTAAAACAAAAAAAGGATAAAAAATAAAATTCCTCCCTTAAAATCAAAAGTCCTGTGCATTGTTTTCAGTGCATCTCCTCCTTTGGGTATCCCAACCCCTTCTCTATTAAGGGCCTTGAATCTTGCCCCAGCACCTTACATCCTCTGTCAGCATCAGATCAAACACGGGCTCTCATGCCAACCAGAGAGAAAAGCCAGCGCTCTTAAAGGTAAGTGTGGCATGAAGGGCACTGGGCAAGTAGTGTACGATAGCCCAGGATGTGCTGTGTTGACCTTCACACTTCTTCAGGCTTCAAATCCACGGCAGACCCTGACATGGTTTTATATTGACATTCATATGAACAATTCTAAGATATTCTGCGTATGTTACAACAAAAAGTCACACAATGACTGTTTTCACAATGTGGTATCTCCAAACAAAATATTCCCTTGTGGAAGGGCTTGGAGTCTTTGTGACGTTTCCCTAATGGACACTTCCTCCATCTTAGGAATCAGGCTGATTTGGGGCATCGTGGAGTTGGTAGTGTGGTTTGACTGGGGACGGTGCAGAATATTCAGGGGGAAATGACACAGTATAATGTGATTTGTTCAGATTATATAGAAAAAGACTCACAAATTAGGCCTGTCATTACTCTAAAATTGTAAAGCCAAAGAGGTATTGATGAGCTTTCTGGTTATACCAGTTTCTTGGGTGATTGTGATCTGGTAACTCAGATTACTTTTTTTTTTTTTTTTTTTGCGGTACGCGGGCCTCTCACTGTTGTGGCCTCTCCCGCTGCGGAGCACAGGCTCCGGACGCGCAGGCTTAGCGGCCATGGCTCACGGGCCCAGCCACTCCACGGCATGTGGGATCTTCCCGGACCGGGGCACGAACCCGTTTCCCCAGCATCGGCAGGCGGACTCTCAACCACTGCGCCACCAGGGAAGCCCCTCAGATTACTTTTTTAAATGCTGTGTCAGTGACTGAGTTGCTCCATTTCTTGCTCTTTCTCAAGAAAGATCAATCCTTGGCTAGGGGTGCTATTGATTTATTACTATAGAAGATGGAAAACATTAACGAATAGGCAGTTGGCCGTATTCTCTTCATCCAAGATATGCGTTCATTAGTGTTGCCCATATCTTTTTTCTTAGCTGAGCCTGGAAGAACTCAGAGCATTGATCTAAATGTTGGTGAATTTCCTGAGAAAATTCAGAAACGACCTTCTTAACAGTTTCTCTGAATAATCCATTCTTAAGTGATGTCTCATAGGAGTCTTTGATCTTATTGGTGTGGTGTGATTGACCATAAAATAGCCTAATGGACCTTTTTTTTTTTTTTAAACCTGAAGGAGCATAATAGATGTAGTTTCTGACAAGACGTTTATTATCCTTACTTAGTATTTTGAGCCTCACTTGTGATGATTTGCACTTTCTCCCTTGTATTTTAACTACTTGATCTACCTGTTTGTATCAGCCCCTGGGTGTCCCTTGAGATTAAGGACTACACCTGTTTGATCACCTTTTCCTCCACTTCAAAACCCTGCACGTGGTAGGCACATTTTCTGTGTAGTCCTTGCTACTGCTTGTTAGCTTGCATAAATTGTATTGAATCTAAGCCAAAACATCCCCCAAACACAGTTTATTCCATTTGAGTCATGTAATGCCTTGGTGAGTACAATGTGTGAAAAATTCAATCTTATTCAAAATCCTGTGTCAAAATATAATAGAAAACCACTTTAATAACCTGAATTGAATACCTGTTTGTCTTCTTGCTGGAAGAGCTGTTTTTTTGTATGTAAGCTGGTTTTAGCTCCTTCCTTTCAAGTTTTGCTTGAAGTTGGTTCAAGTCTGAAGGAAAAACAACTCTTTCTTCAGATAAATAGTCTTTGGTTTTCTGTGGTACAAAATATCAATACCCCAAAGTTGAGTGATCCTTAATCATTGAATTTAAGTTCTTTTTTTCTCAGCAGATTTACCATTTTAAAGTTGTTTTTTAAAAAAATTAGGGATCAAACCCATGTCTCCTGCATTGGCAGGTGGATTCTCAACCACTGAGCCACCAGGGAAGCCCTTAGTTTTTTCCCTAAAACTATATTATATATATATTTTTAACATAATAGGGATTGTATAGTTTATACACTTCTTTTTTTTTTTTTTTTCTGTATGCGGGCCTCTCACTGTTGTGGCCTCTCCCGTTGCAGAGCACAGGCTCTGGATGCGCAGGCTCAGCGACAATGGCTCACGGGCCCAGCCACTCCGTGGCATGTGGGATCTTCCCGGACTGGGACACGAACCCGTATCCCCTGCATCGGCAGGCGGACTCTCAACCCCTGCGCCACCAGGGAAGCCCTAGTTTATACACATTTACATTGTTTTTAACTAGCCCTAGAACACTTGGATTTATTGTAGTGTTAAACATTCTCCAGAAACATTTTTTTTTTTTTGCGGTACGCGGGCCTCTCACTGTTGTGGCCTCTCCCGTTGCGGAGCACAGGCTCCGCACGCGCAGGCTCAGCGGCCATGGCTCATGGGCCCAGCCGCTCCGCAGCATGTGGGATCTTCCCGGACCGGGGCACGAACCCATGTGCCCTGCATCGGCAGGCGGACTCTCAACCACTGCGCCACCAGGGAAGCCCTCTCCAGAAACATTTTTAATGGCCATACAATAGTTCATTGTTTGACTTTACCAGCCTGTGTTTAATCCTTTCCTTTTGTTAGTGTTTCAGGTTGATATCTTGTTCTCACCATGACATGTTTGACCCTTCCCATGCTGGACCACTCCTGCTCAGTCCGAGTCTGTCCCTTCTCTCTCTATGCCATCAGCCTGCCCTCCAGTGACCCTGGCTTTCCCCTCATTCAGGTTCTCAGTAAAGGAACGCTGTCCTAATCCATCGTACTTTCAATGAAGGTTTCTCTTCTCCAAGCCATTGCAATACCAGTCCCAGCCTCATCCAGGCTTCTGATCATAGCACCATAAATGATGCATTCCTGGTTTTATGATTTTTCAAATTGATTCACACCTGAGCTGTTTTAATTACCGGGGGTGCACCCTTGAGGCATTCATATCCTCGTTAGTGTTCATTCATGATGCCAGCTTGATAATGTAATGAAAACACTGTGAAAGTGTGATATATTAGCAAATGAGAGAGGGTAAAATGATTAGTGGAGACCAGAGACAGAAAAATTGGGAAGAGAAATATTCCAAGCAAAGTAAACATCCTTATTATAAATGCTCAAGTATACATGTCAGCACTCAGTGGGAAACTCATTTGCTTCTCTGAACTTTGATTTGCCTGTGACTTTCTAGGGCCACGCAAGGAAAAGAATCCGCACTCCTTTTGTTGCCAAAAGAAAAGGTACCTGTGCTGCTCAATCAGGAACTGATTAAACATTGTATTTTAGAACAGGAGATTTTTTCCCTGTGGTCTATCTCATTTATTTGTCTTATGGGCAAATCAGTAGGCAAGGAAATATATTTCTCCCTGCTTTGTATTATAGAGGAAGCGATTAGTTTTACTGAGGGGATTGAACCTTTTATCTCATTTCATGTTTATTATCTGTACCCTGGCCCACGCAGTAGTGTGTGGATATAAGCTTCCCATTTTGTGAATCAGCGTTTCAAATTCTTTAGTATCTGTGACTCTCTTTTGAATTCCATTCTATATCTATCTGAAAATCGTTCAGAAAATTCGAATTGCCAGTTGAGTAGACAGTGTAGTCAGTCTTTTTTTGAATTCCACCAGGGCTGCCCTGCTGCTGGGTGATGTTTCCTCCTTTGCCTCCCAAAGTAGACCAAGCCTTTCTTCTTGATGAGCCCCTTTTGCTCTGTCATATTATAAACTTGTATCACATTCTGTCTCCTGGTTTCCTGTCTCTTTCAGCCTTTCCCCTGGCCTTAGGCTTTATCTGGAGTTACCTCTCCAGGCCCAAGATCCTCTAGAAGTTACTCACTTTCTTATCTATCTAGATTTCTTCTCTTTCACGTCTGCTCTCTCTGCCTGGATTGAATTGGCCACAGCGCCCCTGCCACGAGGGCTTGTTAGCATGTTCTTTTCTTTCCTACAGCGCTGGCAACATTTTAGTGTAATACCTATCCTAGCCCCAATTTCCCCTTCCCATGACTTTGTTTCACTTAGCTCTTTAGAATATAGTTTCACAAATGTTTTTTGTTTGCCAGTTACTTGAAAATTTATTATTCTGTGGTCCTCCAATGCTGTTATGCCTAGAAGAATGTTATTAACTAGCAGCGGTATCAGGGAGCCGTGAAACGTTGCTGAAACCTCACTTTCCTCATCTGTGAACTGAACATAAAAAACTTTACCTCACTGGCGCATATAGGGATTTGATTAAATAAAAGTGTCTAGGAAAACTCTAATATGAAAAGATGTATGCACAATGTTCATTGCAGCACTATTCACAATAGCCAAGACATGGAAGCAACCTATTATAAATGTCCACTGACAGATGAATGGATAAAGAAGATGTGGTACGTATATATAATGGAATATTACTCAGCCATAAAAAAGCATGAAATAGTGCCATTTGCAGCAATGTGGGTGGACCTAGAGATGATCATACTAAGTGAAGTCAGTCAGACAGAGAAAGACAAATACCATGTGATATCACTTATATGTGGAATCTAAAAAAGTGAGACAATTGTACTTATTTACAAAACAGAAATAGACCCACAGACATAGAAAACAAACCTATGGTTACCAAAGGGGAAAGTGGGGTGGAGGGGAGGGATAAATTAGGAGTTTGGGATTAATAGATGCACAGTACTATATATAAAATAGATAACCAACAAGGACCTACCGTATAGCACAAGGAACTATATTCAATATCTTGTAATACCCTATAATGGAAAAGAATCTGAGAAAGAACATATGTATATATGTGTATATATATGTAAATATAACTGAATCACTTGCTGTACACCTGAAACTAACACAACGTTGTAAATCAACTATAATTCAATTTAAAATAAAACGTCTGTGTGTTCCTAGCTTAGTCTTTCATTACCAAAGGGGATTCCTTCTTTATTGTCTACCAGTTCTGTGCGTGATTTGACATCTTTATTAAGATTAATTCACAGGCTATACAATTCCCCCATTTAAAGTGAATGATTCATGGTTTTAGTATATTCGCAGGGTTGTGCGGCCATTACCACAATTAATTTTAGAATGTTTTCATCGCCCCAGAAGGAACCCCATACCCATTAGCAGTCATTTCCCGTTTCCTAGGCAACCACTAATCTACTTTCTGTAATTTTATGCATTTTTAACTGCATGCTTATTGTATTGCACGTTAATAGGATTTTCATGTTTCTTATGGTACATTGAAGGTATTTTGAAATGCAGTCCTAATATTTTTAGAACTAAAAACAGCCCTTCGATCATTTAATGCTTATTTTTTACACAGGGACACAGAGGACCAGGGAAGTCAAGTGATTCACCTGGGGACATTACCATTTCATCCCTCTGTACTAAAACATATTAGAAAAAGTATCTTATTGATGCTTATTTCATCAATAGTTCTTATTTTTGAGTGTTTGCTGAAACCCTTTCAAATTCAAATTCTGGACATGGGATATGATTATTTGAATTCTCTGCTTTAGCCAATGGATCTTTTAGCTATTCTGTGAATATTTCTTGGGCTTTTCCTTTTATCCCTAACTTTCTCGTGTATCAAAAGTCATGTCTTAACCAAAGTTTATTCAGTATATTATCATATTTTCTGTTTAAATTTCCTTGGGAAAAATCATTACTGTGTGATCAACCATAGAATTTTCTAGGATAATCTGTGCAGTTTTTATATGTGTTCTTCTGTGGCACCCCTGAGGCCCCTACCTCATTTTGCGGTGGACCATTTAACCTACCAGATTTCTCCCCTCCCATGCCTCTTTTCAGTGTGATTTTTGCTGCTCTTTCCATCTGCCAGTGGAGACTATTTCTCCACTCCCCTGACTATGGACTGAAATGACATGGTGCAAATTTTAAGGTCTTGTCCCCAAGAGTCCTCCCAGACTCTTTGTCCCTTTTGAATGTTACTCAGAGACCTTCATGTAAGAAGCCACTCAATCGTAAGGGAGAGGAAAGAGACCTGTGGAGAACAGAGGTGCTCCAGCTGGGTGCTGGCACTAGTTGCCAGACCATAAGCATGAGGCCAGGGTGGTCTTCCAGCCCTTCCAACCCTCCAGCTGCTTGTAATTGCATGAGTGAGCTCAGGTGAAAACAGCAGAGGAACTGCCCAGCTAATCCACAGAAATGTGAGAAATTTCAAAAAATCATGTTGCTTTCGAGTCACTAAGTTCGGGATGGTCTGTTATGCAGCAGTGGCTGACTGATACATGTAGGTGTTAGCACTGTGGTGACGTTGAGACGACTAGAGTATGTGATCCAGGTAAAGTCGTTAGCTCACTGCTGAGCACAGAGAATCCCTCAGTAAAGGTTGACAGCTATATAATAACGGCTACAGAATGATCATTCTAACGTTGTTGTTTTGGTTACTATTGGTCGTTTTATTTCTCCTCCTCCTCCAGACATAATGCCATTGCTTTTTATTATCATTAACTCTGATGAGTTAAAGACTTTGATGTCATGGTGCTAATTGTCTGGTATTTTTTCTTCCTGATTAGTAAGTAGTTTAAAGCTTTAAAAAGACTTTTCTTGCTGTGAAATAAAAATATTTCACATATACTGAAAAGTGCATAAGGCATAAATGTACAGCTTACAGTGTATAACAAATTATAAAATGAATACTCGTAACTGCCACTCAGCTTAGAAGGTTTAACATTGGCAGGCCTCCTAATGCCCATTGCATGACCTTCCTGATCATAATGTTTCCCTCACACCTAGAGGTAGCCACTAACTTGATTTAATAGTAATCACATCTTTGCCTTTTTAAAAAATATTTTTTACCGCCTCTGTATGCATCTCTAACAAAGCAGTTTAGTTTTGGTGATTTTTCAACATTATATAAATGGATTAATACAGTATGCCCTCTTTTGTGTCTGGCTTCATTTGCTGAATGTTATTTCTAGATTTCTCCATACTATGACTAAGTGTAAGCTTCCATTTTCATTGCTGTGAAAAATTTTATTACAAGAATATACCTCTGTCAGATGGGTTATTTACAGTTTTGGGCAATTACGAACAATTCTGTCAACCACGTTCTTGTATATATTCTGGAATAGAATATGTGAGAGTTTTAAAAAAAATTATAAGGTATATACCTAGGAGTAGAATTTCTGGGTAATAAAGTCACAGTTACTTTTTGTAAGTCTCGTAGAAAAGAACGTTGCCAGATGATAAAAATGATAAATACTGTAACAAGTGTTATTCTCACCTGGAGATTAGAACCATTGGTTTACAGCATCTTTACCAAGGAGGTTGACCACAAAGGCAGTTCATGTCTTTGGGGACAGGAGTAGGGATGTGATGAGAGTTATGTAGGATGGAAAGGGGTCAAATTTAGTTGAAGGGTTAGAAGACCCCCAGAAGGAAGTCTGTGAGTAAATTTGGTGTCATGACAGCTCAAACAGTTTTTTCAGGAGTTTAATAACATTCTTTATATTGTCATCCCCCAGGTGAATCTGTAACAGTGGTTCATGTTTTCTCCACCTTATGGGGACATTTGGGCAGTGGGGGACAATTGATCATTGGCCATATAGTGATAGCAAAGGACACAGCTCTCTTAGGACTGAGAATTCCTAAGAAGAAGGGAGAGGAACTCACACTATCAAGAGAAGGAAAAAGAATCTTGCCAGAAATGGAGAATGGGAAAAAGAAACATTCTGTTCAACCAGATTAAAGACTCTGTATCTACTAAAAACAATGGTGGCTATAAGAAGACTGTGGTGTAGCAAAGCAAGCCAAGGCAATTTGGGTTTCTTTCCATGTCACTGTACAAAATGTGCTCTAAGTGGGCCAGTGCGCTGTAATCAACATGGTGTGGTTGAAGAATGGTGTCTGTGTACCCCGTCACATGATCACCCTGCTGAGGCATCCTGCCAAGAGGGCTACAGGAATTGTTCCTCATGTGCCCTGGCTCATCTCAGAGAGAAGGCAGAAGGGTTTATAAGCTTGGGGAGTTTTCTTCCATGACGATCTGCGGAAGTTGAAAACTTGAAGATTTAATCAGTCTTAGAGGCATTGTGTCTATCTTATAGAATGTAGTTAATTTAAAGCATTTGGACACCAAACTAAGATCCCATCAGGATAATGAGGGAAGGATTGAGGAATCACTGTTTTCGTTGTGGGATGCTGTCAGATAGGGTTGTTTTTCCATCTGGTGTGTGCCTCCCCAGTTGAATAAAGTAGTATTTGTGATAGGTTCTTTTTGAGGATGCTTTTACTATGCAGAACAAAACTTAAATTTGCTTTGCTTTAAATTAGGATTTAAAATTAGGATTAGGATTAAATTAGGATTTCTGTTGGACGTTGGGATTTGCGGGTTGTCATTTCCACAGACATACAACTAGCTTATTATTCACTGTAGATCTAAGTCCTTGGTTGACTTGGTTTCTTGTATTATTTCTGAACGGTCCTTGAATGTATGGATTTGGTGATGGTTTTTGTGCTGTTGCTGTTATGCCTTTCCTGGAAAACAAAGTGAGCTTTTCATGCCTGAGTAAACACATCGATGCATTATTAAACTGTCAGACTCTTTGAACAACTGGCATAAGCTCAGTTATTCAAATGTGACTCTTTTGAATGGCTTTTGTGTCAGCTAATGCTTTAGTATAACCCACATAAAGAAATTTCAATACCTTTCCTTAAGAAATTAAATTTCAGCCCTATGATTAAAGAACTCCAGAGGATTAGTCCTTTTGTTGAGCACGCTCATTGTCATATATAGCTAATTGGTAGCATTCATTTGCTGAGATTCATAGTTCGTTTTATTTTAAAACATCTTTCTTTTTTGTTAAAAAAATAAAGTTGTTCATGCATTTCCCTTGTTGCCTAGCATAACATTTTTTCCCCCTGTTCCCTTTTCAACAAGCACACGTGCTTTTTTCCATAGAGTACCTGCCATTTTGTCTTCTTTTAAAATTATATTGGCGTCGTCAGTCTTTTTCAAGTTCTCTGGTCTTTACAGTAATCGTTTTTGTTGTTTGCTTGGTATTGAGTTATTAATAACATGCTAATCATTTCCCTTATTTGACATGCTTTTCATTTGTAGTGATAAGAATGCAAAGACATATTGTGCACCGTAGCTGGTTTTTCTTATTTTCAATTATGTTAGGAGAATAGATGCCCAAAAGTATTGTTATGATGTCAGTGGACTTGAAAACTTTTTACGTTTTGTGTATTGCCCAACTGGTTGTCAAAGATGATGCCTTCTTTTTGATTGTATAAGTTACAATCCCTTTTACCAAAGGAAAAGAAATGATGAAGCTTATTAAATGTTACCATCCTTTGCAACTATCGTTTGGAGCACCCTGTCATCTTAGTAGAGACTTTTTCCTTTGTAAATTCAATTTCTATTTTTAGCAAGGTAATATATGCAAATAATGTTTTAAAAATCCAATAAGCCTTTTGCCCTCCCCCTCTCCCACTCCAATTTCTGGCTTTTGCGAACCCCCAGCTCTGGGATATTTCTATTGACATTAGCTTCCACGTTGCTAAATGGCTTGATTTTACTGTTTGATTCCCCCCCCCCCCCCCAACACACACTTTTTAGTTATTTATTGATTTCCTTCTATGGAAGATGAGTCTTTAGCACTTGCAGTTTCTTTCCCATCCTCTCAGTATTGACATAATATAAATTTTGTTTTTGACAGTATATAAATATTAAAATATTATGACTGTATAAGTATTGTTCATAACCAAATTTTATATTTATATTATGACTATATCTTCTTTTACTCTGTATTTTTTCTGGAATTAATAACTCCCTCCTTTTTTGCTTGCTTTGTTTTCTCTGTTTCAGTTTCTAATTTCTCACCAAATAAACCTTCCTGATACTTCCAAAACATGTCAGATAACTCCTCACATGTGTTTTTATTTTTAATTTTTTTTATGGGAGCCCTCATATTTTCTTCAGTGTAGACAGGTTGCTCTTGGGACCTGCTCCTCGGTTGCCATCTTGGAATTCCTTCACTGTTTTGTCCTTTGTCTCTGTTTTGTTGATTCTCTGATTTCTGGATCTCAGATCTTCCTCCTTTTAGATTTATTGGGTTGACCAAAAAATTCATTCGGTTTTAAGTGAAAATAAGAGACACGTTTTTCATTTTCACCAAGAATTTTATTGAACAGCATAGTCACTAACCAAATGAACTTTTTGGCCAACCCAATACTTCCACATTTCGATGGATTCTGGTTTTTTTTTTTTTTAATGAATTTGTTTATTTTATTTATTTATTTTTGGCTGCATTGGGTCTTCATTGCTGCGCGTGGGCTTTCTCTAGTTGCAGCGAGTGAGGGCTACTCTTTGCTGTGGTGTGCGGGCTTCTCATTGTGGCGGCTTCTCTTGCTGCAGGGCATGGGCTCTAGGCGCACAGGCTTCAGTAGTTGTGGTGCGTGGGCTCAGTAGTTGTGGCTTGCGGGCTCTAGAGCGCAGGCTCAGTAGTTGTGGCACACGGGCTTAGTTGCCCCGCGGCATGTGGGATCTTCCCGGACCAGGGCTCGAACCCGTGTCCCCTGCGCTGGCAGGCAGATTCTTAACCACTGTGCCACCAGGGAAGTCCCTCGATGGATTCTTGAGAAAGGTCCAAGGAAGATAAATTTTTTGAGACCATGCGTGTCTGAGAATGTCTTTGTTCTGTCACATACCTGACTGATGGTTTGGCTGGGTATGTGATTTCAGGCTGGGAATAATGTTTTCTTGGAGTTTTGAAGGCATTGCTCCATTGCCTTCTTACTTTCAAGGTTGCTGTTGAGTCCAGCACCATTCTGACTCCCAGTCCTTTGTTATGACCTCCCTTACCCCCCCAACCCCTTGGTCTCTGGAAGCTTTTAGAATCGTCTTATTTCTGGAGTTGTGAACTTTTATAATATTCCTTGGTATCCCTATGTGTTTTGTGTCATTCATTTTATTGTCCACGTGTTGGGCCCTTTCAGACTAGAAACTCATGCTCTGTAGTCCCTGTGTTTTCTTTCTCTTTGGAATACCCATTCATTGGATATAGTACCTTGAGGACTGATCCTCTAATTTTCCTATTTTTTTCTGTCCCGTTTCTCCACCTCATTGTCTTTCTTTTCTACTTTCTGAGGGATTTCTGTTAACTTTATTTTTCATCTCTTTTATTGGATTCTTATATTGATGCTGCACTAGTTTTTAATTTCTGAGAGTTTATTCTTTGAAGCTTGCCTTTTATGGCATCATGCTGCTTCACTTCCTCTTATTTCTCTGTGGGTATTAATTATATTTTTTTTGGTTGGTGAATTTTTTCCTGCTCCCTACATCACATTTGTTTCTTCTGAGATGTGTGTGGGTGCCCACTCTCTTGCATGTAAAGGGCTTTCCTCAAGTGTCTGGAGAACCTTGGCTCTGTTTAAATGAGATCCAGGCACTTGAAGTAAAAAAGGAGAGAACTGAAGCTCTGAGTGCATGGGTGGGGCTTGTAACCTGGGGCTTCCCTATTGTATAATCTGTGTCTGTAAGTCTGTCTGTTTCCCCCGCTGGGAGCCTGGCTGCAGGGAGAAGGGGGTGGATCTCAGTGAGCAGGCTCTGACCCCCTCCCCCTGTTTCCAGTTGGGTGCCTCACCCCTGCCCTTAGCTGTGCTTACAGTCAGCTCTTCTGGGGGAAATTTCCAGTCCCCTGCCTGGTTGTGCAGGGGAGAGGAGGGCTTATGGGGGCCTGTCTTTATATCCATTTTCAGACAGTTCTCCTTCCTTCAGAGGTACCTGGACCTAATCTGCTATTGGCTACTCACTCCATAGGCTTAAGTTTCAGCTTTGTATCAATTCTTTCGTTAGCTGTCTTTAATTTATCTGTTTTCTAGCTTCAAGGATTTTGTTGCATGTCTAGTTTGCTTCTCGTTCCCTCTCATCTTGAATTGTCTTCATGCCTTTATTTCATATTTTTATATCTATATCCATCTCCCTATAAATTCCTTTAATGCTATTTTAGTACAGTTTTGAAAGGGTGTGGCGCAAAAGGCACCTCTGTGTGCCGTGGTTAATGGAAGGATCCAGTGCAGGCTCTTTTTTAGATTGGCCAAAAATAATTTTTTTCTCCTCCACACATTTGTGGGATATTTATGTATTTTCTAATGCACAGTAATTTCTTTTAAAAATGTTTAAGAAATATTTTACTCTAATTTTCAAATATATTTAACATTGCAGATTTCATATCAGGTTCCATAAGTAGAAAATGTGACCACCTACTGGATAATATAAAGGAGTCATTACTATTCTCATTGAGTTACTTATTCATTGTTAAAAAATTTTAAGTTTGAAATAATTGTAGATGGTACACAGAGATGGCCTGTGTACCCAGTTTACCCTGTTGGTGACATCGCCACATGACTTTGGTACAATATCAAAATCAGGAAATTGACATTGGTGCAATCGTCACTAATTTTTAAAAGACATATTGTTTTTAAATTTCATATTGGGCAGAAAGTTTACACTGCAAATAGATGTGAGACCTACGTGAAACTATTTTGTCTTTCAGCAATTTTTCCAGCTAGTCAAGTTACGAAAGCTTGGACTTAGCGATAACGAAATTCAGCGGCTCCCTCCAGAAATAGCAAACTTCATGCAGCTGGTGGAACTTGATGTGTCCCGAAATGGTAAGAAAAAATGATTCCACTTGAATTGTTCATTTGTCTCTTCTGATGCTTGTGCTTACAATTTTTAGTAAATATGGCTGGATAAATGTTCTTGGAGGAAAGCTATGTATATGTTTTGGGATGAAATTAATGCCGTTATTGAATACTTTAGTCACCTCATATGTATTTACCCAAAATGTCATGACAGTTTTTAGGCGATAACTTTCTCAAAGTTGGTTCAGTCTGATTCACAGCGGTGGAGCTGCGGACTGGCAAATCCGCAGCTTGCCCCCACGTTTGATTGGAGGTGACATTGAGGGCTACTAGTATGGTCATTTGTCCAGATCTCGGGGGACTGCTGTGGCGGGGAAAGCGCCCTAGGGAAGGGTTGGTTTCTCCTGGCTATGGCCTGGTTGCCTGGGCTGCTCCCCTGAGAATCTGTCTCCCTGCTGCAGTGAACAGACCTGCTTGCCGTCCAGATATTTCTGTCAGTTTCATTCAGTTCTGATTAGGCCCCGGGTAGGTCTGCCTAATTTGTGTGGCATATTTGTGAGTTTATTTTGATTTTCAGATTTCACTGTAATGTTGCTTCCTTTTAAGTGAACGCCCTAGTAGGATGTTTATATCCTGTTTAACCTTTCACTTTTAAATGGGTACCCTGGTTTTACCTTGGGTTTTATAGCCCTTAGAGCATTCCCCGGGCAGACTGGTCCCATGGCTTGTTGGAGCATGTTTGATTAATTACTTCAAGTTAAAGTGGCAGCTCCCAGGGGTCCTGTCTTTAGTGATGGAATTCAGTCCTTGCAAGAACTCTGGTTTAATGTCCTGAGGATAAGCCCATATGTAATCTATTGTTTATAAAAATGATAATCCTTTTCTGTCTCTCGTATTACACACCAGCATTGTGTTTTGTTTTGCTTTCCTACAAAAATCTGTAGGTTCCTTCTCAGTGACCCTCAGGTCTGGCTCTTTCAATCTGATGTCCTCTGCAGAAACCCCAAGGCCCGGATAATAGTATTTTCCTGTGGGTCATTGTTATAAGGCAGCAATAATAATCAGTACTTGATTGAAAACATGGTGAAGAAAGAATGATTTTACCCTCCACTTTTTAAATTGCTACCACCTCTCAGATCCCATCCATTGGAAACTGTCTTTAGGCCAAGCCATATGCTCTTGATATAGCGTCTACCCTTATTTGTCATGAGAATTATTTCTTCCCTTGCAGGTACTAGAAAGAGTGAAAAAAATTAGTTTGGGAGGCTTGTTTACAATGGCTTACTTGGTTGCAGGGGGGGTCAGCTCTGCTAAAGTAAAAGGGATTTGATGGTAAGGATGGGGTGTGGGGTGGAGCTGACTTGCTAAAAGCATTGCCCCGGGGTCCACATCTGACACCATTTTAGTGGTTTCTTGGCCTCTCTCTTCTGTTTATGGGTGCTCTGTTCTTTGGAACTGGCCTCTGCAGACCTGGTTTGTTGTGGTTTCTCACCATGCACTTCTGGGCCTCTGCCCTTGCTGTGGCATCTGGCTGCCATTTCTAAATGAGGCCTGGTTGACGCAACTCATCTTTTTAAGCCAACCGTAAGCCATAGCTGCCGGTCACTGGGCACTCTAGGTATTGGCTACCCTGGTACAGGGGTGGCAAGCAGTACAGAGCGCGGCCCTGCCCTCATTGCAGAAGTTGTTGATGGGCAGCGTCCCCTCACACTGCAGGTTGGCAGGGGGCGGACCTCTGAGGCCAGCCTTGCCTCTAAGGCTGTCCTGTGTCTCCCTTACCAAAGGCGTATGTGATTGAAACTGCTCTCTCTTGTCTTAGCGATGATCTCAGTTGTAAAGACTGGCTGGCTGTGAACTCTGCAAGGAAGCAGTGACTTTGAAAAATGGTCGCTGAAATCACACAGTCCCAAGAAATCAAATAGTCATTTTGAAATTGGCATTAGGAAGGAAGAGAAGCAGGGGTCCAGAAATATTTGAGAAAGAGGAGAAGTATTGGCTTTAATTATCTGGGAGCAGAGAACGCATAAAGCTTGAAGGTTGCAGTCCTATTATTGACTCTGATGGGAAGAGATGCTCTGTGGGAATCCAGCATTGTCAGCGGCCAGTTTTACCAGATTCCACATCAGCTGTGTCTTTTCAAATATTCAGAGGAAGAAAGAAGGGCTACATGCCTCTTTCCACATGTCCATTTATACCTTCCAGCATGTTGATAAGAGGAGGTGAGCTTTCACTGTAGTCGTGTCAGGTCACACAGTGTTTTATCTCCCTGGGATGCCTACCCTCCTTTTCTCCCCGCCTCATTTTCAGCCTCTCCTTCTGCAGGTGTTGGACTTTCGTGATGGATCCCGCAGATCTGCTCCCTTTTAATCAGGCTCTTGTAGAAATGCTGGGGGAGTTAAACTCCCCCTTCGCCTATTGGCAAAGCCTTCCTCTGGCTCGTGTGTGTGGTGGGAATGGGCTGGTGGTGGTGGAGGGGCCTTTCTTTGTGGTTGTGAAAAAACTGCACAGATGACAGAGCAGAACAAGGTCATGGTTTTGCTATAACCAACAGGAACGTGGGTCTGGAGCTGTTTCCAGGTCAGGCAAATCTCCCTATGTCTCCTCTCTCATTCTTCTGGCCCATAAAATCCCATTAATGTGAGTTTCCTAGGCAGCTGAGTAGGTGAATCCAGGTTACAGAGTCTGCAGCCTGAGAGGCAGTGGGAGGACCCGCACTTTGCGTGGATGCAGGTGTTTGTAAGGGTTTGGGGCTCATGTCTGGAGCCCCGTGTGTCTTCTGTAGCCCCAGCGGAGAAGGCCCTCTCCGTGATCAGAGGCTTTTGCTGCCCAGTCCCTGGGTTGTAGCAGGGCCACGGCCAGCACTGGCCACTGTCGTGGTAGGACCTTTGTTGCCTTCCTCAGTTCCTGATTTTCCAGAAAGTGTCGCTTGCCCATAGAGGAGGGAGGCCAACGAGATGTTGGTGTCAGACCACTCAAGCCCTTTTGGATCAGTGCTTGTCAAACTTGACCGTGCCATGAATTACCATTGGATTTTGTTAAAATGTAGATTTTGATGCAGTAGGTCTGGGGTGGGTCTGGAGATGCTGCATTGCTAGGAAGCTCCCCAGGGATGCCAAACACACTGATGAGGAGATCTTAGCCGTCCCCACCCCCAAGCCCGCTCCTAACAGCCCCTCAGCAGCTTCCTGTGGCTTTGAGCCCAGATTCGCTGTTTCTCTTGGTCCCGCACCTGCCCATGTGGAAGGTGGGAAACCTCCAGGATATTCCTGGCTAAAGGATAAGAGGCTAGAGCTGACTGAAGTTCAAGTCAGCTTTGATTCCAGGAGCAAAATTAGACGTTTCCTAATGTTCCCTGCTCAAGGGAGGGAGATAATACTATAGGCTTCAAGTTAAGGTCTGACGCAGTTTTCTGTGGTGAAGCGCATCCGCTTTCATGCCCGGACTTTTTGTGTTTCCTCTGCTCACCGATTCTTAGCTCTTGGAGACAAATGCTTTCTGGATACGTGAGAAGAGGTACTACCCCAGAGTACTATCTCGCTGTCCACAAGTGTAGGGTGGACTTTCTTAGTGCATCATGAGTCCTGCCCAGAGGGTTCGTAACTTGAATTTTATAGCCTATGCTGTAATTTGACTTACATCACAGTACTGTATCGTTATCTGTTTAGTTCAGTACTTTTTCCCCCAAAGTGTAGGGCATACGCCACCAGCACTGCTAGAGAAGATTTTAAGTGGTACTGCAAAACAGCAGTTTTTAATATTGAATCAGAGCGAGGTAGTTATCCTCTTTCCTTTTTATTTAAAAAATGTTTTACTCCCTTTAGGTTGCTTTCTGTAAAACTTAATAGCACTATATTGTATTGATTGTTACATTTATCTTTTATATCTGGTGATGATAATGGCTTTCTATTCGTGTTAGTGATTTAAAAATAAATCTTACTCAACAAAGTTGATTTAAAAGAGTGAGGTAAATAATAAAGAACGCAGGTGCTCTACCAGGATGACAAAAATTGTGAAGGTAGAACAGGGGTGGATGAAGTTAAGGAAATGCTATTAGTATTAGCACAGCCAAAGAAGTCATGAGTTTATTTCTCTTATGGGGCAAATAATACTGCATGCGGAACAAACATGGCCAGAGACTGCACATTCTGGAGAATTACTTTGCAAACATGAGTGAACAAGAAACTAAAAGACAGTTTTAGTACAAAACCCTCACTGGCACTGGGACAGAGCTTCAGAGTTAGCAGATGGACAGCTTATCCAATCCGTCAGCAGGATCATCGTCCCACAAAGTCGAGAGGCTAGACTTGGATTAAATGTTTGGGTTAGTCTCCCTCTGTACAGCTGCAAGATGGGGATCAGTGTCTGTGCTCTGTGGCAGTGGGTTTGTTTAATGAAATCTAAGATCAATTTTGAAGCCTGCTGAAATGCCCTTGTATAACAGCAAGTCTTGGTGCTTCTGAGTGTGCCCTGAAAAAAAGCTCTTTCTGGCAAGCCAGGCATCCAGTGTGCCTAGAAGTCCTCCTTCTTGGTTGTGAACAGTTAGTGTTTTTCGGGGGTAATAACTACATACACCCACAACAGAAGTGTGACAGAGGCCAGTTCTCGCCCACGCAGACTTAAGACTTTCCACAATCAGGCCATTGTTCCCTTCTCTGTCTCTGCCTAATTCAGGGCCAGGCTTAGTGCTCTGCCTAGCACACCGCTCCGGTATGCTGGATTAACACAGACGTAATCTGTGTTATCAGTCGGTGAGTTTCTTTGTCACAGTCACTGTGAAAATGGTACAGGAGACACCCCTCAAAGAGAAGCCCCACAGTGCCACTCTGCCCTGTGGGTGGAGAGCTGACAGTTTCTACCCCAGACCTGGCTTGGTTGTCTTTACAAGTACTGCCACGTTCCTATCACAGGCCCTTTCTCTGTCTTAAACTTTTTACCTGTTCTTTTGTTAGGGAGAGGGGTTAATAATAGAAAACATATAATTGCCTTCCACTCACATTTTAATTCCAGATAATAATAATTATTTTCAAAGTGGAGGTGGAAAGAAATTTGGCGTCTGTGACGTTTTCTAATCACCTTTCCATTTTAAACACTGAAAGAGTTGGAATAAACTATGCAAACAGATCCTTCCTTCCTTTTTTTTTGTGCCATAAAGAAACATCCATGATATTTTATCAGATAAACCTGAAAACCTATCACAAATTAGTGATGCAAATTGTTAAATCTGTAGGGAAATTTTGACAACAATGCCTCTGCTCAAAATGATTTTGGAACTCTTTCAGAATTTGTCATTTTGCGTATCCTCAGACCAGTGGTTTCACGTTTTCTAGTGAATCAGTTTTCAAAAACAACCATGCATTACTTAAGGCCGACTTAGGTAAATAAACCAGGACACTGATAATTTTATAGTACTCAAAATCTGCCTCAGATGGCAATTTCAAAAAAGTATAAAAGAGTAAACTATTGTTACTCTTTATTAATTCATATGATTCTCTCCCACTTACCAGAAAAATTGTGGCTGTGCTGAATAAGTTGTAGGTTTATATAACTTTCTCTTTCTTGTTTTCTCTTTAATTAGCAGGTTGTAATAGAGATGGTGCCCTGAGTTTGAGGTCAACACCTCTGAATATATTTTTTAGGTCAGTCAGTCCTGGGTTCTCTAAATGTTTAGAGATTGTCAGTAGCTCCTCATCCCTCCTCCACCCCTCCCCCATTCAGTCATTCACTCAGTCCTGCACTGCTCTGTGGCTGGGTGATGAATTTTCCAAAACAGTGTTGGATTTACACAGAATGGGCTAAGACGAAGGCACATAATTGTAGTGTTTTCTCCTGAAGTAAAACAAAACCCTGGGCATATATCCAGAGGAAACTCTAACTGGAAAAGATACATGCACCCCTATGTTCATAGCAGCACTATTCACAATAGCCAAGACATAGAAGCAGCATAAGTGTCCATCGACGGATGAATGGATAAAGAAGATGTGGTATGTGTGTGTGTATATATATATATATATATATATATATATATATATATACATATATATATACACACACACACACACAGGGAATTATTACTCAGCCATAAAAGGAATTGAAATAATGCCATTAGCAGCAACATGAATGGACCTAGAGATTATCATACTAAGTGAAGTAAGCCAGACAGAGAAAGACAAATACCGTATGATATCACTTATATGTGGAATGTAAAATATGACACAAATGAACTTATCTATGAAATAGAAACAGACTCACAGACATAGAGAACAGAGCTGTGGTTACCAAGGGGGATAGGGGTGGAGGAGGGATGGATTGGGAGTTTGGGATGAGCAGATTCAAACTATTATATATAGGATGGATAAACAACAAGGTCCTACTGTATAGCACAGGGAACTATAGTCAGTATACTCTGATAAACCATAATGGCAAAGAATATGAAAAAGAATGTATAGATATGCATAACAGAATCACGTTGCTGTACAGCAGAAATTAACACATTGTAAATCAACTATACTTCAGTGATAAAAAAAAAACCCAACATGTGGAATGCCAGTCTCTGCTCACTTTCTAATTAGGCAATTTTCCTTGGTATCAGGTTGACAGTTCCCAGCTGTAAAAGTGGTTGAGGGTGGGTGGCCATGGCGCTTCATTTTTGATTTTGAGGTCACCTGTTTTGTCACGTGACTTGGGCTGGAGCCAAGAGATGCTAAGCCTCCAGGTAGCTGAGGGCTGGGTGGCATCTCCCCGTAAGAATGGTGACAGCAATAGGCTGCCATGACCAGAAACAATGCTCTGAGCTTATTAAGCTAGAAAAGACACGTCTTAGAAAAGGATGAAGAAGCCGAGGAGGAAAGGGGGACTGAGGAGCAGGACTGAGAACTGAAACTAGAGGGTTATATATAGAAATGATTTGGTTTTTATTTTATTTTATTATATTATTTATTTATTTATTTTTAAATTAATTAATTATTTAACTGGCTGCGTTGGGTCTTCTTTGCTGTGTGCGGGCTTTCTTTAGTTGCGGCGAACGGGGGCTACTTTTCCTTGCAGTGTGTGGACTTCTCTTTGCGGTGGCTTCTCTTGTTGCGGAGCACGGGCTCTAGGCGCAGGGGCTTCAGTAGTTGTGGCACGTGGGCTCAGTAGTTGTGGCTTGCAGGCTCTAGAGTGCAGGCTCAGTAGCTGTGGCGCACGGGCTTAGTTGCTCCACAGCACGTGGGATCTTCCTGGACCAGGGCTCGAACCCTGGCTCGTGTCCCCTGCATTGGCAGGTGGATTCTTAACCACTGTGCCACCAGGGAAGCCCAGAAATGATTTGGTTTTTAAATTGACTTTCTAAGTATTGAATATATCCTCAGTCTAACACACCTGCTCCAAGCTAATAATAAATTTTGATTCTTACATCTTTTCAGTTTGAAAAAGCCTTGGATCCAGGCCATTTTTTTTTTTTTTTTTTTTACTGTTTGTGGTTATCAACTATAGCTCATAATTATTATTTTTTTAAATTCAAGCAACATTTATTGAGTACTTACTGTGTTTGTGTAAGGCTCTTTGCTGAATTCTTCTATCCCTTAAGGAGGTAATTCTACAGGCACAACAGACATATGTAAGTAATTTAACATTGATGGCTTATACAGTTATACAAATAAAGTGCTCAGGGCACACAGAGAGGTGTCAGTTACAGTGTAACTGATTTGAAAGAGACTTGAGAGAATAATGGGGATTTTTGGTTTGAAGTTGAAATCATGCAGTCTTTAACAATTCTTATACTTGAGTTGCAAATTTGGAGGGAGTTAAAGAGTGGATTCCTCAGCTGAGTTTTGTTTGTTGGAAAAATTTTTCAAATGTTTGTTATACATTTATGGAGTCAATGATATCATTAAAATGCAAATATCTCAGTGCTTGTCTGTTGGTTACTCACTGAAAATGTTAAGGTTCATCCAAAATCAGAGAAGAGGGAATTCCTTTGTGGTCCAGTGGTTAGGACTCGGCGCTTTCACTGCCTTGGCCCTGGGTTCAATCCCTGGTTGGGGAACTAAGATCCCACAAGCCGTGCTGCGCGGCTAAAGAATTCTCAAGGGCTCAACAGAATGAGAAATTTTATTGCTGATCAATTTACAGTCCCTTCCCGTGTGTGTGTGTGTGTGTGTGTGTGTGTGTGTGTGTGTGTGTGTGTTTGGTGGGGGTGTGTGGAATGGGGAGGCGGTTGTGAGAGGCTCTGTTCTATATATTCAGGGATATATATATCTTCCTCCTTGGATGCACATGTTGCTTCAACTAGCGGCCACCAGGGTCCTTGTGGGAGGGGAAAACGGGGTTTGTGCCTGGGTGATTTTTATGGGCTGTGTTGAGAAGCGGCCTACATTATCCCCATCCATGGTCTGCTGGCCAGTTTCATGTCCCCAACTTAACTGAAAGGAGGTGGGAAGTGCAGTTAGGTATTTACACAAGAAAAAGAGAAAGCCAGCTGTTGGTAAGGCGTGAGCAGCAGCTGCCCCAACTGGCATTTGATTGAATCGTGGAATTGTACGGTTTTATGTCACTGATCACATACAGGCCTAGTAAACACACACACACAGACACAGACACACACACGATTCTGTTGCACTGTCACAACCTTCCAGTGAGTGACCCATGTGCAGGAAATTGAGATGTGTGCCCCCAAAGAGGAAGGGTAGCCTCCTTTCCACATCTGCACGGAAATGTGTAAACCCAAACACGGATCGACATGATGGGTGGCCACCCATTTGCTAACTGCATAAAACCTGTGCAAGTATGCATGATTTTTTTTTTTAATTTGAATTTTTAGAAACTGGTTTAAAGTATATTTTGAAAACGAGAGTTTTATGTATGAGGGATGTTTGAGGCGCTTGCTCTGGTGAACATGGGGTCCTGAAAGATTTTCAGGACAGGGGTCACCATCTTGGATAAGTTATTTCAGTTCTCTGTGTCTCAGTTTCTTCATCTGGGAAATGTATTGTGACTCTTAAAAGAGGCTGTGTGTGTAAAGGGCTTAAAAACATGCCTTGCATGTAATGAACACTCAGTGTTGGCTGCTGGAATTAACCCTATTATTGTCCTTTGTTTTGGGTCATGAGGATCTGCACTAGGACTGCGAGAATAAGTATGCAGGGCAGGGGTGAGGACACGAGCACGTCTGAAGGCTAGAGTGACACAGGGAGGTTTCTACCTGAAGTGATGTCTAGATACTGTGTGCCTTACGCTAGGCATCGTGCTGTTTCATCACATGTGTATTTTATCTAATCAACACACCGATCTTGGGAGCCGGGTAGAAGCATCTCAGGATCACTGATGTGGATGAAGGAGCTGGGGCTTGAAGAAGTTGTGGTATGCCTCCAAGTTGTATTTCTAGTTAGTGATGGAGCTGAAATAAGAAACCCAGAGGGGTGGCACTTTTCATTATTTGGGGAACATTGAGCATGATAAAGGTAGATAGAGCTGATAGTTCTAGTCTATTCTGAGAGAAAGAATATAGGCAATATTTATGACTAAGTACTCTTTGCTTTTGGAGAGGAAAATAGGAAAAAGTCATCCTAAGACATTTAAACTCATGAAATTCTACCTAGTGAATGAATTCAACCACCAGTAGAACTGGTCCACCCTATGAGGTGATTTGTCCACCTTTTATGGCCAAAAAGGAAATATCACCTAATGAAAGAAAGTAGGGCTTTCTTGGGATGCTCTGATGTGACCCTTCTAAGGTCATCGTTGTGCTGTCTTGGCAGAAGACCGGTATGTTGCCAGAAGCGTAGAACAAGGAAAGCCAAAAATGAAGACTGTATGGGGCTTTACCTTTGAAAGAAAAGTAAAGAGATTAGACAATGTGAACGTCCCAGGTCCCTTGGAAGTAGGTGTGGCCCTCTCCTATGGATAGGACTTTGTCTCTAACTGCCAGTGGCTAAGATCATATCATGTTCTTTTCTCAGAGTGTGAATATTCTGCAAGCACTGTGATGGGGCGTTTAATTCTTGAAAAGGATGCTGAAGACAGGTGATAACGCTGACATGTTGACATCAGTACCTGGCTCCATCGGCATACAGATTGATCACTGGTCCCACGTGAATTTACTTAGCGTGGCACACATTTTCATAGCCTTATCTTCTCTGAGCACACTGTCACTGACCTGGCGACTGGGTGACTCACCTGCTTAACCCACGGACATTCATCTCGCCCATGGAGTACACCTGAGGCTCTGCCTGGGCTAGCCAGCGGGTTTCCCTCTGGGAAATTCTTCTTTGCAACATAGAGTAGCCCCAGTTTAGCTGGTGTCCTTTTTTTTTCTTTTTTCTCCCTGTACTTAAAGTGAATTCCATTTGACCTGTCCTTGAGAAAACTGGGGAAGGGTAGAGCAAGGACTTATCAGGATCATTGCTTTTCCAGCTTATGTTTTTTAAAGCACATGTTGCTTGTTGAGAATTAATAATAAGGAAACGTAAAGAAACACTGTTGAAAAACCAAGAGAACTGTGTGAATCTTTATCCTCAGAATACTTACTGAGGGCTTACTGTGTACGAGCTGTGAGGCCAAGCAAGCGCGTCGTGTGTTATCGCCTTTAATCCTCAAACCACCTCCAAGAAGGAAGTTTGCATCCCCCCTTTTTAACAGGTGAGAAAACCGAGTCTCAGATTTAAAAACCTTGTCTTTGGTGGCAGGGTGAGTGAGCAGTGGATCCAGGTTTGTTAGATTCCAAATCACAATTCTGTCTCCCCAGTAGAAAAATGTTCTATCTTACTACCCAGAAATAGTCATCATTAATGTTTTTATGTATTCTCTTTATCTTTTTCCTTTTCATAACCTGCTTCACAAAAATTGGGGTTATGCACCACATAGATATTTCTGTCTTGCTTTCGTTCACTTCACATAGGTTTGCGAACATTTCCCAAACCTTTATTGTTAAATATTTAACTGTTTTAACAAGGCAGATTCATCAGTAACTCTTGCCTTTTCGTCTTTCTGGAGTAAACACGGACTGATCTGTAACTTTAATACCAACAGGAAGCTATAGGTTTCAAAGATAGGATTGGTGTAGATAACCAACAAGATGGAGACATTTCCAGAGGATGTGATAAGTCAAAGGCAGCCAGACAGAATGAGGTAAGAGGTGAGTAAGCAGTTTAGAAGTCTCTACCTGACTTTCTCGTGCTGAAATCAGTCAGGGAGACACAGCCACCCCCAGGGCCATGCGGCTGCAGAGAGAGGTACACGGGAAAGAACGTGGGCAGAAGCAGACCCGGCACTAGCGCTCCGCTGCTTTTAAGGTTCTGTGAAGCAATCAGCTCCATGTTTACCTAACATATGTTTTGTTTGTGAAGGTGCTCAGTGGAAGTGCCATTGCACGTTAAGGGTTGATGCCCTGCAGTGTTTAACTTTGCTCTTCACCCTTTGTTTGATGGCGTTGCAGGATGTGAAAGCATAGGCTTCCTCCATTCAGTGGGGTGGATGAGTGGTAGACCAAGAGGAACAAGGGGGCCTGAGCAAGGTAGACAAACATGGGAGGGCCAGGTGCCAATGACTCCACACGCATCCCCAGCAAAAGGCGGCCTGGAGCTGGAGAGTGGGGTGGGGGAGCCCCAAGTAACACCACAGAGGCCTCAACTAAGTCGGGGCGGCAGCAGGCACCCCGGGAACTGAGTGGGTCACGGGTGTTCCTCCCTCCCTCACCTAACTCGGGCCTTCATACCTTTTTTTTAAATTTAATTTTTATCTTGTATTGGACTACAGTTGATTTACAATGTTGTATTCGTTTTAGGTGTACAGTTAAGTGATTCAGTTACACGTATACATCCATCCATTCTTTTACAGAGTCTTTACCCATATAAGTTATTACAGAACACTGAGTAGAGTTCCTTGTGCTTTACACCAGGTCCTTGTTTGTTGTCTATTTTTATATATAGTAGTGTGCATATGTTAATCCCAAGCTCCTAATGTATCCCTCCTCCTGCCACGTTTCTCCTTTGGTAGCCATACATTTGTTTTCTATGTCTGTGAGTCTGATTCTGTTTTGTAAGTTCATTTGTATCTTTTTTTTTTTTTTTAGATTCCACATGTAAGCGATATCGTATGTTATTAGTCTTTCTCCACCTGACTTACTTCACTTAGTATGATAATCTCTAGGTCCATCCATGTTGCTGCTAATGGCATTCTTTCATTCTTTTTAATGGCTAATATTCCATTATATGTATGTACCACATCTTTTTCATCCATAAGTCAGACCTTCTTATCAAGGTCCCTGCCTTGGGCTTTTGTCCTGGACCAGTCAGCCTTTCTATGTGACCCACTGGACCATGGCAAGGAGGCCTCCCTGTAGCTCGTTGGCATTTCCTAAGCAGATGCTCTGGTCTTCTGGAGACCTTCCCTGCAGCCAGCTGAAGTTATTCTTATTTCTAAAATGCCTCTTGACTGTGCTGGCAACCGTTCTGACCTTCCTCAGGGATCCAGATGGGAAGAGAGAAACTCAGATAAGCGTTCTAAATAACGGCAGAGCATTTCCAAAGGCCCAGCAAAGCACTGGTGAAGTCTCGGCTGGAACGCACACTTCACTGAGATAAGGGACAAGGGAGCAGGAACAGAGTTTTAGAATGAGGTGTATTCATTTCCTGAATTTTTAAACTAGCACCAGGTATTCGAGTTCTGTGCTAGGAGCCAGTGGTAGCTGGCTAGTGGTGGATTAGTGATGGCTCTCAAGGGATTTAGGGGACAGGAATGAAAGGACCAGGTCCATCTGCGATGACAGGATGGTGTCAGAGGTGTGCCTGAAGGAGCCCAGGGTGGGGTGGGGTCTCCATCATTCCTGGGGAAGGGAAGAGTATTAAGAAGGCTTCCTGGGAAAGATGACATTAACTCAAGCTCTGAGGAACAAGTTGAAGGTAGAGACGAAGAAATGACAAGAAGGACAAGAAGGATGTTCCTGGGCAGATGATATAGCATGTGTGTGTGGGTCTGAAGTTCTGAAATTTGGGAAACGCAAGATATTACTGTAGCGCGTGGCAAGAGGCGAGGCCGGAGAGGGGTGGATGGCGGCGGGATCACGGGGGCCTGTGGGCTCGGCTAGGGAGTGTTTTCTTGAAACCCGGGGGGTGGGGGTAGGGTTGGCGCTGTGCAAGGGTGTCCAGCCGGGGAGTGACTCCCAGGTCTCCTGGCACCAGCAGGGAGCATGGGGTTGAATGGGGGCAGCCTGGAGGCAGGGGGCTAGGCATCCATGTGGGTAATGGAGAGACTGGAGGGGGGGCAGGAAAAAGGGAGATACTGGACCAGGCGTGTGGGTGACAGATGGGGAGGGGATGTGTTGGATGTGGAGGGAAGGGCGAGTGAGAGGTCTGCGACTGGGATAAACTCCCACTTCCCACCGTGGGGAGACGGGAGACGCAAGACAGGACAGGACTGAGAGCAAAGATGAGGGGGAGATGCCTTTGGAAGATCCCAGTGGAGGTGTTCGGTGGGCAGCTGAGTATCAGGGTCTGAGGCTCAGGGGAGGTGAAGGTTTGGGAGGCATCCTTGTGCAGGGGATATTTGGGGCTGCGGGAATGAAGGGCAGGGGCGTGCAGGATGTCACCGTTTAAGGCAGAGCAGAGGAAGATCCAAGAAGGAGCGGTGGTTGGTCTGCTCAGCAGTGCTGGCTGGTGTCGTAGACAAGCCGAGCGAGAGCGTGGCTGACTGCCACCACGTCAGACTCCCCGGAGGACTGACCTCACGGGTGGAGCTAATGCTTGCAGATCAATGGATGGAGTTGTTGCCACAGATGAGACGGTCCAGGCACGGCTGCGCGAAGGCAGGACCTTGGGGAGCACCGTCGTGAAGGGACCGATGAAAAGGAGCCTGAGACAGAGGCTGGGAAGGAGCAGGTGGAGAAACAGGAGCATCCCAAGACCTTGCCTGGGAGCCAGATGCGGGAAGCACATCCGGGAAGGCTGCCTGGAAAAAGGGGCTGGATGGGAGTAAACGTGGGCTGATTTGGCATCTGGGAGGTCATCTGTGACCGGAGAAGCAACGCCCGAGCGGTTTATGGCATTCATTGCTTGTTGTTTTATGCCCTTCTCCGGACTCTCTTTGCGAGATCAGAGAAGTGCTTGAAAAACACCTGCAGCCCCCATTTCCGGGAGGAAACAACAGCCATCACGGTTTCCTGCTGGATCTGCCAGTTCTAAGGCATGGGAGCGACCCTGACGTGATGTGTGTCTTGGACGGCTGACCGTGATATAATTAATGGAGGAGTTTCATAAGTTGGATCATAATGTGTATGGGTTTGATGGGTGTCTGGCATGGGAATGAGCCGTCTCAGGCACACCCAGAAGGCAAAAGGTGGGGGAAACCAGTCACCAATATTCTTTTTTCTGGAGTCTGGCCGTCAGCGATGGTTGGGACGAGAGTGGACTCTGGCATTTTAAGCCCGGTTATTCCATGTTAAGTGTTGAGGACCACAGACAGTGTTTCTCCTTCTAAGATCTTTTAATGGTTGCATTTACCCATTGTATTTCCAAGTTTATTTCACCTTGGGATTTTTTTTTTTTTTTTTTATAATTAGGAAAGCAGTATATGGTTCATTATAAAAAGTCAATGGAGGCAAAGTTTAAGTCATCAACCTGCCCTTCCCGCTCACAGACTCTCCCCGCCCTGGTGAGGTTGCCCGTGTTGGGTGTCACACTACACTGGGCTTATTTTTATGACACCTCTCTTCCCCACTGCATTTTAAGATCATTGTGGGCAAAGGCCGTGCCTCACCTTTGCCTCCTTAGCTTCTGCCACATAGCCTGACATAAGTCACCAGGGTTCACCAAGTATTAGCTGCGTAAATAGTCTGATATATGGACACGTGAATGAATAGGGTGCTCTCTTAGGCTTTGCCCTTGCTTCCGTTTTAACTTCAGAGAGAAACTGGATACAAGAGGAGAGCCCCTGTTTTTGTCACTTTTTGATTTGTAGGAGCGCTTATTCTCTGAATGGTGCTTTGTGACAAGGTGCAGGGTCTGCAGCCCCTCTATCCAGCTTTAGGTGCAGATTTCTTGAATTATGTGAATTAGTTCAGAAACTGGTAGATGGCTGGCAGAGAATCAATGAAATGTGAGGTTTAGCACTTCCATGGCATTATAAGGTGTGATCTTTATAACGGATTTTAAGTTCTTGAAAAGAAGCACATAGGAACTTCGAGAAAATTTTATTGTGCTTTCTCTGCACGTCAGGAACTGGGATGTTATCACAGATAGAGCAGAAGGAAGAATCCTGTCCAAGAAACGACAAGCTACAGCCTCTCCGCAGAGGCCTACAGACCATGTGGGCAAAACCATGCTTGTAGGTTTAAAAGGGAGGATGGAGAAAAAGATGACAAAGTCCAGCAAATCAGAATGTCCTGCTGACCATCAGACCACAGAGAAAGGGGATTTCAGATATGATGGGAGCAAGAATTCTTTCTACCTGGAAAGTTAGACTTTGGATTTTGGTCTTCCTTCCTTCACTTGGAGCAGTGTTTCTCCAGGTGGGCTCTGGGACCGCCTACGTCAGAATCTTTGTTAAAATTGCATATTTCCCACCTTCCCCAAGGACTACACATTCAGAATTCCCAGAGCAGGATCCCCGGAGTCTGCATTTTAATCTCCAGGGAAACTCATGTAAATTAAATTGGAGCCAGGAGCCACTCATTTAAGAACCTAACCGTAACCATAATTTGAAAAGATACATGCACCCCAGTGTTCATAGCAGCACTATTTACAATAGCCAAGACATGGAAGTGACTTAAATGTCCATTGACAGACGAATGGATAAAGAAGATGTGATTGATATATCTATCTATCTCACAGATACACAGATGTATATATATATATACCCCCATGCACACGTACACATATATACAATGGAATACTACTCAGCCATAAAAAGAATGAAATAATGCCATTTGCAGCAACATGGATGGACTTAGAGATTATCATACTAAGTGAAGTAAGTTAGACAGAGAAAGACAAATATATGATATCACTTATATGTGGAATCTGAAAAACAAAAGATACAAATGACCTTATACAGAAAACAGAAATAGACCCACGGACACAGAAAACAAACTTATGGTTACCAAAGGGAAATGGGGGGGAGGGATAAATTAGGAGTTTGGGATTAACAGGTGCACACTACCATATATAAAATAGATAACAAACAAGGACCTACTGTATAGTACAGGGAACTCTACTTAATATTCTGTAATAACCTATAAGAGAAAAGAATCTGAAAAAGAATCTGTCTGTATATATCTATATGTCTGAATCACTTTGCTGTACACCTGCAATTGTTACTAATATCATACCTTTTCATCTGTGAGTTGACAGCTTATATATTTAAGCCCTTAAGCTCTTTTTCTACAGTATTTTTTGGAATAGCATAAACATGTTTTTGAGCCCTTTTTAGAATACTTTTGCACTCCGTTTTCTAGTTTAACCTCTTTTCTTTTTAGGGTTAGTGTTGAAAAAGTGTGCTTGTATTACAGGTAGAGGGAGTTCTTAAAATTTGATTTTCTCTAAAAATGGGAAGGAGGCCGTTAATTAGATTCAAACAGACCCCCTTTGCATCTTTACCCCACCTCTTCCCCCTACTCTTGTCCCCATCTTCTTCCAAACAACAAGACAGCTTTACTTTACCTCCCATCACGGTTCTGGCTCCCTTTGAAGCAGTCTGATCAAGCAGGCGCTCAGCGCATGTAGCCTTACGTGTTGTACACTGGGCTTCCGTCTAAGAGCAGAAATAGCTTTACTCTGGAGGTGGATGGTGGACAGGAGCTGTGAGTAATTGTCGGGTAAGTTGGGTACCACACCAACACAGCCAGGGCCTCATCATCAGTGGGCCCTGACCTGGCTGCATCTTAGATTCACCTGAGGTAGGGTTTTTTTTTTTTTTTTTTATTGCCATATAGTTGATTTACAATGTTGTGTTGGTTTCTGGTGTACAGCAAAGTGGTTCAGTTATATAAATATATATTCAGTTATAAAAATATATATGTAAATAAATATATTCAAAATATATTCTTTTTCAGATTCTTTTCCATTATAGGTTATTACAAGGTATTGAATATAGTTCCCTGTGCTATACAGTAGGACCTTGTTGTTTATTTATTTTATATATAGTAGTGTGTATCTATTAATCCCAAGCTCCTAGTTTCTCCCTCTCCACCCCCTTTCCCCTTTGCTAACCGTAACTTTGCTTTCTATGCCTGTGAGTCTGCTTCTGTTTTGTAAATAAGTTCATCTGTATCATTTTTTTTAGATTCTACATAGAAGTGATATCATATGATATTTGTCTTTCTTCCTGGATCCCACGCAGGCTGACTTACTGGAATCTCGGGCGATGATGGCACCAGGTGATTCTGATGTGCATTCAGGGCTGAGAACCAATTAGGTTAAATGCCTCAGGGTTTCTCTGGGGCTTGAAGACCCTTTTACTCTGCATCTCCAGGAGAGCTGGATTAAAATGCAGATTCCTTCTCCAGACCCTAGACCCTGTGAATCCGTTGGCTCGGAGTGGGCCCAGCCCTTTCATCTAGTAAGCGCTCCGAGTGATTCTTCTGTTCTGTGAAATTTGGTAATCCCCAGCCTCTGGGATCCTCAGTGTTTTTTTTTGGCCCCGGGTTAGGGATGTGCCCTGGGAGGGGCTGGTGGGAACTCTTGACCCTCAGCGTTCTGGCGAGTTCCTCTGGGCCAGGAGGCTTCTCCCTGCACTTGTGGAGAACACATTGTCGCCCCCAGCCCTGCGCCCTGTCCTCTGTTCTCTGTGTTCCACAGAGCGTGGCTTTAGGAGTCTGAATGACTCACCCCAGCCTGTGGTCTGTCAGTTGGCAAACACCGTGTGTGGTGTGGTGGTGTGAGAGGATGTTTATCTCAGCTGATGGTCACAGATGCTAATTGGAAAGGTGAAGCACACTTATAAAGGTGTCACGAGCAGCACGGGGCCAGACCCACAGAATCCACGTGCAGGGGGGACCCTGACCCCAGGTGCTTATCTGCAGTTCAGGGGAGGGAAAGGGTGTGTGGTCTCAGAAGATGGAGGAGCTTGGGAGAGAGCAGAAGCCTTCATTTCTGGATCATAGCATCCTGGATCCATTGGAAGACCTCATTTCCCTAGAGAATTTTGGTGCATAGATACCAGGAGTTGTGATTTTGTCCACATTAAATGGGAGTAATTAAAATGAGCGGTAATTTTGAGTGACTGTTAAAATAGCTGATGAATGCAAATATTGTTTTTTGGTTTCGATATTTAGTTGCTGTTATCTTGAGGTTTAAGTAGACATTATTTCAAAATCCTATATATTTTATTTGGGGAGGAGGGCAAATAGAAAGAATGCCAAACTGTCCACATTCCCCCCAACCCCCCTTCTCATTCGGTATGAAACCTAACATTTACTTTTCTGTAATTCTTTCTTTCTGGTGATTTTTTTTTTTTTTTTTCCAAAACAGGAGATCTTGTATCTCGGGACATATTTGTGTTTATTGAGCCAACTCTGCTGGCGAGGAAAAGCTGAGGAGTAAAGGTTATTTTTGTAATTGTGGCTGGAATTAGGTAAAAACCGTCTGGGCTGGGAAAATTTGTTCCCAGCACAAGTTACCAAGACTCAAAATAAAACTTTGACAAAGGGCCCGTGTCCCACCTTCCCCATGCACCACGCAGAGGCCATGCCAGCCTTTCTGCCCTGCACTGTCTGTTCCCATTTTTCCTTCCAGATGCTGGAAAGGCTGCCGGGGCAGGAATCACGTCTTTTGTCTACAAAGGCTGGCTGTCTCCTGGGCGAGTCCCTGGGTGTTGGAATAATGTGATAACTGAGATGGTGCCTTTGAAAACAAAAAATGTCCACTTCACATTATTATTTTTTTCCCTGCACACCCTGAGGAACAGCCGGGGCAGCAAATACAGACTGGGATCACGCGTTCATACTGAGCCTTTCTTGACAATCCCAGGTATTTTTAAGCAGGATGGTATCAGGCAGCCAGCAGTCAGCCAGCCCATTTGGCACACAGGGCCCTGTTTTACCTGAGCAGTGAATAGTCCTCAGTGAAGCAGCACGATGGTACAGAGCGAGCCTGAAGTCATAGCATTCGGCCCGGCAGCATCTCTTTTCACGCGCTCATTCTGTTCACGGCTGGTTGTTTAGTCCTTGCTGTGTTTGAATCCTGTCTTTGGCCAGGCCTGCATTCATGGTGTTTATGCGTGACGGGAATCCCCCTCTCCATGCCAGAGGGAGCCTCCCGTCTTCCCTGCCCACTGCATGCAGCATCGCCTCGTGGATGCGGGGTTCACTGTTTGCTGAGGATGTTTCATGCTGGGGGTTTTGTCACTTGCCTCTGCTGTGGGAAGGGGCATCTCCCAGCCCTTGGGCTTCTCCCTCGTCTGCACCCGCGCCTCCAGGTGCCCCTTCTGTCTTTCCCTGTGGATGTGGACAGGGACGGGGTTCTGAAGCCTCCACCCTCAGCCTCCCCTCGACCCTGCGTCCCCTCCATGCTGCCTTCTGAGCAAAGATGGGCATGAGCATCCACGCTCCTTCATCCTACTTCTGTCTGCCTCTCCGCCCACCCCGCAGATGTCCCAAACAAAAAGATCAGACCCAAGCACGCTACAGTGAACTTTCCCCTTGACCTTGGTTTTCTCCTCAAGCCATAAACCCCTCCCTCCTCTTTCCCCTGAATTGCCAAGCTTTTTGACGGCACACTCCAAAGTCTCTAGGCTCGCAGACTTTCAGATTTAATGGAACAGCAGGATTTATTTTAGAGGGATTGTGACACAGGATTGCTAAGTCTTTATTTTGATAAGAAGAACTCATTGTCATTGAGTAAAAAGCCAGGAGATTTCGAGGCCCCAGTCAGGCTATAATCTCTGATTAAACAGAGCCCAGAGGACAGTGGCCCTTGTAAATACACACATCTGGCTTCATGGTCGGAAAGTCGTGCCACTGTCTCCCCGTTTCCCCATGTTGCTGGCCAGGAGCCCCGTGTCTGAGACTGGAGTCGGGCAGCTGCTGTATGCCCTCCGTCCCTCTCTGTCCACAGGAACCGGCAGGTGACCTGGCTTCTCCACCTTTGCGGTTTGATTTCCCTCAAACCACTCTCTCTGTTGGCACCTGTGGACGGTGGCAGCGGATCCCTGCGGCCCAGCCCGTGTCCCCTACCTGCTGGCCGCACCATAGACCCACCCCCTCGGGGACCCCTTTGCTCCCTCGACCTCTTGGCTCTGCCCCCAGCTGCCTGTTGGGGGCTCTCACAACAGAGTTCACCCACCCCGTCTCTGGGTGAGATGACTGCCCAGGCCTCTCTCGGAACTGCGGGCCTGTATTCCCACCTCGTCTGTCTCCCCAGGTGCATTTCCTCCAGCATCTCTTTCTCCAGCACGTTTGGAACCGATGGAATCTGACTGTCCTCTTCCTCGCCGTGAAGCAGATGGACCCGAATTTCAAAGCTCTGCTCCTCCACACGTGAGCACAGTGACCTTGGGCTGTTTAGTTAATGTTTCCAGGCCTGCTTCTGCATCTGCCTGCGGGACCACCACCATCCTTCCCACTCTTGTTTTTGGGATTAGATGAGGCATGAAGACCCTCAGAAAGGCATCTCTTCTTACCTGGGGCCACACGGTCAAGTGGTGTAACAGGGTTCGGAGGAGTTCCTCTTTCAGACCTGTACCTGTCACTTCCTGACCTTGAGTCTGTCCCCTGCTGTTCTCTCAGTGCCTGAGACCTGCTACTTGTGTCCAAGGTGGCGGTGACAACTGTCAGGTGACTGATTGCAAAGGGGGCTTCTCAGAGCTCCAGGCAGTGGGGAGCAATTTCAAATCTTCCTCTAAAGTAGAAGTACTGTGCTAAAAAGTATAGGTGTATATGTGGTTGAAGGGAGGTGTGTGTGCGCATGTCTCCATGGCGACCAGCACTGGCTGGTGGGCCCTGGTGCACATTTATTCCCAGGACAAGTCTCGAGGTGGCTTGTGGAAGGTCACCGCAGAGGCGAGGGGAGGTTAGAGTCTGGTACCCGGGTGCCTCTGGGACGGCCAGGTGGCTGTTGGGTCACCTCTGCCCCTGGATCCCTGAGGGCAGTTCAGGGGTGGCTGTCGTTGCCATGGCGCCGTTTGCTTGTGCTGTCTTATTTTCTGTTTGTTTCTGATGTGGTTTAGTATCAGTGATGCGTTGAGGTACTGCCCTCAATGCCTGACGGTTCGTGCAGCTGCACATTTCTCTGAGATGGGATACTGATAACAAAATGCTCAGGTAAAGACTCAGTTCCCTCTGTGCTGACAGAGGTCTTGAGGACAGTTTCCCCTCTGGTCGGAGTGTGTCGGGGTGAGAGGAGGGGGGGACCATGTGCCCCAGACCCCACACGTTGATAGAAAAAGTGACAAAGCCAGCCTGTGCCCCTCGGGGGAGAACACCTCCCCCCACCTAGTCCTTTACATTTGTGTACTTTACCACGTTACCCTGTACATCATCTCATCGTACCTCTCAGCGGCCCGGGATGGTGGATGAGGCAGAGAAGGCCAGCAGCCCTTTGTGAGGAGCAGGGGCGCCCGGCAGTGAAGGCATCCCTGTGCGCAGGGCCTGGAGTCTGCCTCTGGATCCCAGGCCCAGGGCAGTTGGTAGGTAATTCAGTAGTGTTGCACGCCTGCTGCGGGCCTGCAGACTTTTGTTCTGCTTCACGTTTCATGATCTCTTGGTGGAGAGAGCCTCGTACTGTAACTGCGGACCTCAGACAGGTCTTGAACCCAGGAGAAGAGATGCTGTTTATATAGAACCAGAAGAAATGCCAGTGAGTAACTCACTTATTCAGAAAGAACTTATTCTGCTGCGCACAGGGGCTGCGATCATAGACTGGACAGGCTGTTTGTGCACCATTCTCTGTGACAGGAAATGCCCTGGAAGGTTCTAAACTCCTTAGAAGGAGTTAGAAGGAAGGTCACACAGTCCAGCCTGTGTCTATCCCAAGGGGGGCCCTGAGATGGTGATAGCTTTTCAGGAAAGGGCGTGGTCCACCTTGAGGCTTCTGGGCATCGGATTCCTTATAGAGGATTGCAGGCTAAGGCTCTGTATTACTTCTGTGGGTTAGGGGGCTGGGGAAGGTGGAACCCCAGCCTGATATGTTAAAAATGGATGCTGAGAAGATAGCAGGAGTGCCAGGAAGGGCAAGCACTGTCCTTCTAAATCACTTTCTAAATGACAGTATCTGCGGTGAAAAGTGTATTCTCTCTCCGAAGCCCTTGGGCTCATGGTGCCAGGATGGCTGTCTGCTTGGTGGTGGTGAAGATTTTTGGCACTGCAGAGTTTAGAACTGATTATCAGTCGCCCGTATACAGGTGGTAGTAATGGTTATATTGGTAAACAACAGATTCAGTATTTTCATTTTTGAAGTGCAGCCACATCTCACTAACTCAAAGCAATTCTGATTCAGAAATGATGGTAGTTTAGAGCGGGTCTGAATTGAAGGTTATCTTAAGAAAATTGTAGGGAAGAGATTACTTAATTTTACAATCATTTTCAGACATTTCGTAAATATCAAATTTTATGCTTTTATTCTTGGACGTATATAAGACAAAGCCAGTTTAAGTACATGAAAAATATGAGTAAAGATTTTTTTTTGTTTCACCTTATATAGAAGCTTGAACTAAGCTGAATGTTGGCAGCTATAAGTTTGGGGGTGCCTTCTTTAATGAGAGGAAAAACCTCATGAGTTATTGCTAATATTTGTATGTAAATAGATGTTCATTCAGGGTTTTATTCCTTCTCAGATAGAAGCAAAAGCCCTCTCAGGCCTCTCATCTCTATTAATAACGCCACTCTTCTTCAAATTATTCGGCCTTCATTTGCAGCAACATGGATGGACCTAGAGATTATCATACTAGAGTGCAGTAAGTCAGACAGAGAAAGACAAATACCGTGTGATATCACTTATACGTGGAATCTAAAATACGACACAAATGAACCTATCTATGAAACAGAAACAGAATCACGGACATAGAGAACAGACTGGTGGTTGCCAAGGGGGATGGGGTTGGGGGAGGGATGGAGAGGGAGGCTGGGGTTAGCAGATGTAAGCTATTATACATAGGATGGATAAACAACCAGATCCTACTGTATAGCACAGGGAACTATATTCAATATCCTGTGATAAACCATAATGGAAAAGAATATAAAAAAAGAATATATATATGTATAGCTGAATCACTTTGCTGTACAGCAGTAATTAATACAACATTGTAAGTCAGTTATATTTCAATAAAAAAATTATTTGGCTTTGAATGGAAAATAGTGGTCCTCTCTACTGATCCCCCACCCAGTATAAAAAAGAGGTCCAGTAGAGTGTACCATGTGCTTTTATTTGTGTGACTCTCCTTTATTCTTGTGCAACCGTAAGCTGGAGCTGTGATTATCCCTCTTTTAGAGAAGAGGAAACTCCTTGTCTGGCAAATTAATTGTAAACAGCTCAGCCTGGCATTGGTAGTCTTCTGTCAAGAGATTTCTCCGGCCTCCTCTCCAGACACCCGCAAACTGATATCCTGAAGTTCAGGCAAACTGTGCCCAGGGCCTACCCTCTCCCCACTTTGCATCCAGTGTCACATTCCTGCCTATGCTGCTCCTCTACTCTTATTTATTTGGTTCAAAGCATAAGTGTCCTTCTTTGTTCCATTTTCTCCCTTCTCTGAACTTCTGCAGCACTTAAGGTATGATATACTGGCATTATTTGAAAATATCTGTTGATGACCCATTTTACAGGTAAGGAAATTAGGCACAGGTAGGTTAAATAGTTTATCCGAGGGTGCAGACCTCATAAATGCAGAAGAGGTTGGTGGTCAGCCTTGGCCTCATTGAGAAGTGGTTTTTGTCTATAGTTTTTCATATGTTTAGTCTTAAACCTCACATTTGTCCAGAGCAAAACACTTGGAAGACAGTTAAAGGGGATCGCAGCTGGGAATAACCTGCAAGCTTTATACTATCTCTTGTAAGAGATCTGGGACCAAGCAGTTTTCTTACTAGTAAAACAGAGATAATACCCACCCTACAGGGGATATTTCATGACTCAGATTAGAGAGCAGCTGTCTTTGCAGAGATTTAACAATGTGAGTTTCTCATTTATTCATTCAGTACCCGTGGGCTGTTTAAGCTTAGTACGGTCACCCCCTCGGCCTCCGTGGAGGACAAAATACCAAAATCCGAGGATGCTCAAATCCCTTATGTAAAATGGCATAGTATTTGCATATAACTTTGCATATCTTCCCATATCCTTTAAATCACCTCTGGATTACTTATAATACCTATTACAATGCAAACAGTTGTAAATACAATTTAAATACTATGTAAATAGTTGCCCAATGAGGCAAATTGAAGTTTTGCTTTCTTTGGACCTTTCTGGAATATTTTTTTTTTTTTTTTTTGAGGTACGCGGGCCTCTCACTGTTGTGGCTTCTCGCGTTGCGGAGCACAGGCTCCAGACGTGCAGGCTCAGTGGCCATGGCACATGGGCCTAGCTGCTCCGCAGCATGTGGAATCTTCCCGGACCGGGGCACGAACCCGTGTCCCCTGCATTGGCAGGTGGACTCTCAACCACTGCGCCACCAGGGAAGCCCCTGGAATATTTTTTTAATATTTTGATCCACAGTTGGTTGAATTCCCAGATGTGGAACCTGTAGGCCGACTGTACTATGTCAGCTTTGGGGAAACAGCAACAGACAAGGCCCACATGGTCTTTCTTCCCAGTGAGCCTAGAGTTCAATAAGGGAGATTGACCATCACCAAACAATTATTTAATTAAAACTGTAACAGATTTCAGGAACCTGAGAGCAGGGGGATCCAACCGAATCTTGGGGTCCAAAGGAGGTGTCCCTGAGGGTGTGATATTTTAGCTAAGTATTTAAGAAGGAACAGACGTTCCCTTCCTTAGTTTTCTGCTCTGATATTTTTAGTAATTTAAAGCAAACCAGTAAGCAGGACTCTTCTAGCCACACTGTTGCCTTCCTTGTCTAAAGCTCTTATTTTTACAGGCAAATACCTTCTTTTCAGTTAAATTAGCAACGTGCATATGGTAGAAAGAAATGGTCTTTGGAGTTGAGACCTATGTTCTGTTTGCCGATCTTGTGTACAAGCAGGTTTGCCTAGGAATGGAATGTCTTCCTACAAGGCAGCTCTGTCTGGACTGGGTCCAGCTGTGTTCTCTGGAAGTTGCTGTTGTTACCCTCAGATACCCTGACTCCAGACCAGCCCCGACCAGAGTTCATGTGTTCCTTGGTAGGCCCATCTTCCTGAGCTTCACGGATGTTTCTGATGGTCTGAGAAATATTAAAGACTTCTACCAAATTGATGTGCTTTTCCTCTTTCTCTGTTTCCTTGATCTTTTCCTCAGATCAAGCAGAAAGCTGCTGTACAGTGTGTGTGTGTGTGTGTGTCAGCTTGATCTTCCCTAGCACTTGTGAGGTGACGGGTGCAGCCCTTGCACCTCTTTTTTCAGCCTTATAAAAACTGCTCACTAGGACCTGAAATGGTGGCCGAGGAGGGACAGTCAGGAGTGCAGGGCTGACCAGCACCTTTTACCTGGGCAGGCCTCACACCCTGGATAGCTGTGCTGGTCCTGTAATGATGGGTGGATGTACCTTTGTTCGTTCCTTCTTTTTTTTTTTTTTTTTGGTCTTTTCTTTTTTTTAAAAATTGAAGTCTAGTTGATGTACAATATTGTATAAGTTATAGGTGTACAATATAGTTATTCACAGTTTTTAAAGCTTATGCTCCACTTATTATAAAATATTGGCTATATTCCCTGGGTTGTACAATATATCCTTGTAGCTTATTTTATACCTAATAGTTTGTACCTCCTGCTCCCCTCCCTCTATACCGCCCCCCACCCAACTGGTGACCACTAGCTTGTTCTCTATAGCTGTGAGTCCGCCTCTTTTTTGTTATATTCACTAGTTCATTCTTAATGTGGATAAGCCATATATATACACACACACACACATATATAGTGTGTATGTATGTGTACATATGCACGCAACATGTATGTATACATGCATACACGCATGCATGTATGTGTACACATGTATGTATATATGTACGTATGTTTGTGTGTATATGTGTGTGTGTGTATATATATATATGTATATACTGCTATCATATTTATGAAACTAGGATCATTAATAGTATGTATTCTTCACTACCTTATACGACCATGCAAGGCAGAGAATTGTGTGAGGCAAATGTTACCACAAATTTAAATACTTGCAGCTTTTAAATTTGTACTTGGAGCTTTTATGTAGCTTCTGATTACTTTGTGGTGTTGGAGCAGGGCATCCATTTTCCCCTTTATTTCTCCCGTCTCCTTTTCACCCCCAATTTAGAAATATTTGGTATGTTTTGGCTCTGCTTGCCTTTGTCGAGCTGGTGGAAGAAATGGCATGGGATCAAGAGAGCCTTTTCTATTTTAGCCCTTCTTAACATTAGTACGTCCAAAATAAATGTATCCTTGAAATTAAATGCTATGAACTAACCTTTTCCAGCCCTGAAAGCTGTAACCTCAGGGTTTAAACCAAGAGAAAGAGGAATTTAAAATAGCATTTTTGGTCATTTCAAGAATCGCAATGTTTAGTGGCAGGTAAACGTGGGGAAAAATATTCAGCCTCATTAGTAATCAAAGGAATATAAAAGAAAATGTTGCCAGACTATTTTACCAATAACGTGGGCAGTTTTTCAAATGTAAGAGAAAGAAAGGAAGAAGGGAAAGATGTTGAATTGGGTGGTGGAAGTATAAAGGTGTACCTTGCCCCCTCGAAGGCAATTTAGCAGTATTTGTCAAGTGCTGCAGAGGTGTTAGTGCCTCTGACACAGTGATTACACTCTGGGAGCTTAGCCTAAGGAAATAAGCAGAAATGGACATAAATATAATTATAACGTTAGGAACTTGGAAACAACCTAAATGTCCAACGACTGGGGATTGGTTACATGAAATATGAAAATGTGTGCAGTGGGCTTTTGTGCCACTAAGAATGGGAAACTATTTGGAAAAATAATGACAGGGGAAAAAGTTTGTAAAATAACATAAAGTGAAGCATGAACCTAGTATTTTGAAATATGATCTATTTATACACACACTCTGTATGTGTGTCTGACAATTAAAAACATACATCAGAATAAAATATTGTCTCTGGGTGATGGGAATGTTGGTGGTTTTTTATTCTTCACTGGAGTTTTCTGTATTTTCCAAATATGCCTATAATCAGAAGAAATTCCATAATTTTAAAATGCATACTTTAGAATACTTTGTACTGATATAACCATATGAAAACATAGGGGAAATAAAGCCTACAGGGAATTACCAACCGAATGCCCTCAGTGAGTTTTGATGAGGTGATGGGACTTGGTGGGGTGGTTGTTTTTTATGTTTTTCTTGAACGTGCTTCTGTTTAGAATATATCTTATATTAGGAAAGCAAATGTAAAATAAATGTAGAAAAGTACTTTAGGAATCCATGCCATGTTTGAGCAGAGTTAGTACTTTGTAGATATTCCCTTGCGACTGTGGTCCATCTTGAGGATGATGAAAACTGTTAACAGTGGTGGTCAGTGATAGACATTTTCTTTCCTTCTGCAGATATTCCTGAAATTCCAGAGAGCATCTCATTCTGTAAAGCACTACAGATCGCTGACTTCAGCGGAAACCCACTGACTAGGTAACCTTTCTGCTTGCTTTTCTGTCCATAGTACTAAGGGTACCCTTTTTGAACACGGGGACGTCAGGAGCCCCTCCTGTGGCTCCTGGCTCAGTCGTGAGCCCACTGACCAGTGGATTCCAGGCGCCTGTGTTGCCAGGGTAACTGGGTTGATGCCCAAACAGCAATGCAGGGACCAGCCCTCCAGAGTCCATTCTAGATGTCTCTCTGGGCCAGGTGGGCCCATTTATAAAATTTCTCAAGACTCTTTAAGCAACCTTGAAGAAAGGAAAGTACTCTTCCTTTCCTTTTCATTCCCTTTTTTTTGTTTTTTTTTTAAAGTGTCTAGAAAAATTGAGATTGAGTTAAAATTTGGGATTCATCTCATCTGTCTCAAAATTGCTTGGATCTCCTTGGGTATGGAGTGCTGGGGAATGCCCTATTTCGTTTTGTTTTTCCTGTATCTGCTTATTTTTAAGAAGTATAAATATGTCTTAAAAACAATTCTGGTTTTTCTCTTTTGAATTTTAGTTATTATGTTACTAGTAATGTTTATTTTTATGAAAAATAGTACTGTAGTAGGCTCTAGCCTGATAGCTTTCTAACTCACCACCGTTGTCACGTCTCGTCCTCTTTCTTAACCATCATCCGTACGGTTGTCCCTCTTTCTCAAACCTTTCTGTAGCTCCCCGTCCCTGTAAGATCAAGTGGGAGCTCCCGGTGTGCTGTGCAGCCTCCCCCCCGCCCTCTGTCTGACCTTGGCCGGCCTTTCCACCTGCGTGGCCCTCAATTGCCTTGTCTGATGTTGTGGCCTCTGTAATAAAGGGCTCCAGGTGTCTGATTTCACTCCCCCTCGTTTTGACTGTGCCAACTCTTTCGCTCTCCTTTAAGATGCAGCCTGAGCATCACATTTCTTCAGGAGGCCTTTCCTGACGACTCACCGAGGCCCCTCCTCTGGGCCCTGTAACCCCTCTCTGCATACTTTTCTCATAACACTCGAAACCTACATGTAAATGATCACTTTGACCAAGGCCCCCCAACAAGATGTATTCCTCTGTCATTTACGGTTCTATCTGCAGCCCTACTGTACTTTCTGGAATGGAGTGAGCCCTCAGTGTTTGTTGAACTGAACTGAGCTATTTGTGCTCAAGGCAGCTCGTAGGGTTGGGCAGCTGGGAAATATTATGCTTCTCTGGAGTTTTTTTGTTAACTCTTCAGTTGCTTAATCCCCTTGTCTACTTCTTTAGTGTTTTTCCCCTAATGTCTTGCTGATATGTGACTTTATCATCATTTCAAAACTCTCTTGACCAGAACACACTGCATCGTGTGAGGCCTTACTCAGTTTTCACCCTGGACTTGTTTTTGGCAGGTTTCTTAAAGGAAAGCCGTTTTAATTTGGGAGGTGTGCTCTTTTAAGAATTAAGACGATGTCTGTGAGTTGAAGGGACCTTAAAAATTATTCAGCGTGGCCTAGTGATTTTATGGCTGAAGAAACTGAGGCTCCAAGAGGTGAAATGACCTTTTAAGATCATGCAGCCTCTGAGCAGCAGCTCAGACTTGCTTTCCTCTCTCCCGACCTTAAGTCTGGCCTTCCTCTTCTGGTCACATCACTGGTTTGGCTCTTAATGTTAAGAGCCAGTGAAAAAAGCAAATCAGCCATTTAAAGATACAATTTCCTTATATTTACAATCATTTTAGCTAGCTTTAAAATTATATATAGTTTCTGGTAAAAACTCAGAACCGTTAAGTTGCATCTTTTGAAATATAAATTTAAAAAATCTTAGCCCTATTACACTATGGAAGAGGTTGCAACTTCGTACAAACCATTCCTGAGAATGTATTTCAGCGATTATGAAAATCCTAGTTAATACTCTCATCTTTCGGGGCCTGCATTTGGTTTTGAAGTTTGGAATTACCTGTATTAGATGTCAAACAGCATAGGAATTGTTTTTTAAAAAAGGAACCTAGAGGGGCTTCCCTGGTGGTGCAGTGGTTGGGAGTCCACCTGCCGATGCAGGGGACACGGGTTCGTGCCCCGGTCCGGGAAGATCCCACATGCCGCGGAGCGGCTGGGCCGTGAGCCATGGCCGCTGAGCCTGCGCGTCCGGAGCCTGTGCTCCGCAACGGGAGAGGCCACAACAGTGAGAGGCCCGCGTACCGCAAAAAAAAAAAAAAAAAAAAAAAAAAAAGGAACCTAGAAAGAGGAAAGAAATGAAAGATTCTAATCTAGAGACTATCACTAAGGCAAGAAGTCCTCACCACCCCCTGCAAAAAAATAGTTATGTGTTCTTTTCTCCATCTTAGCAGATTTATGTATAAGCATTTTAGATGCAATGAGATTTTTTTTGCAGTTTGTGATTTTTCCTCTCCAAATACTAGTAACCATAGAAATATTGAAAGTAAACTTTCTTTGCAGGTATTTAAATAATACTTTTATTTTGAATCCTTGCTCTTCAGTAGTCTAAGGGAAGTATACAGAATTTCTCTTTGTGTAGAACGTTGTGAAACATATAATCATCTCACATGATTGGCATATTAAATCAAATCAGAAGAAAAATATTAAGAAAGTAGCAATTGGCTGTCAGCTGATCAATTGTAAGTAATCCATAGCTTTGCTCTGGGTATTATAAGCTACAGGAAGAAAAAAAAATCAAGCAACTGCCTTGTGTTTTATTATAATATTGTGGACTAAAATTTCTATTTTCTGTTAATCAATAAAGTATTTTCACTCTTAGGCACTTTCAGCTTCAGGAACTATGTATCATTTTCTTTCATAGCCATACACTCGGTAGGCTCACAACATTGTTTCTCCTTTATTCTTACAGCTTGAATATCTTTCGTCTCTAATTATTTCTGGATCACCCTGTCAGCAAGTATTTATCATACCCCTGTACTGCTAGGTAGACCAAGTCCTTACTTTTTTCCTTATAAATAGAAAGACAAGACAAATGTGCCATACATAAAGTAATTTTAGGAGGTTATTTCAGTCAGCATACAGAAGAAGTCTTTATATTTATTTTAGTATGCACCATATATGCACTTCTCTTTTTCAACTATAACAACATTTTTTTTTTGTTTTAGATTGCCAGAAAGCTTTCCCGAATTGCAGAATTTGACATGTCTTTCTGTAAATGACATCTCACTGCAGTCTCTGCCTGAAAATATTGGCAAGTAAGTTTTTACGTGAAGTTTGCGTATACAGGGTGAAAGGGCGTTTATATCATCAACTCCACTTCCTTCGCTTTTACAGGTCTTGTTTTTCTCCTCAGAAAGCCGTTTAGCCAGTCTTCAATATCTCCCTCAAGAAAGCCTCTGCGTTTTTGCATCCAGTTGCCCCTAAATTTTAATGGTTAAAAAGGATGCTGCTACTTGTTACTAGTGAAAAACCTAATCTGTTTTGAAGTTTTCTCTAAACCGATGGATTCCAGAGTAGTTAATTGAAGCGAAGTAGCATGTGTTATATAGGTGGTTATTAAATACTGTCAGAAACGACTACTCCTAGTAATTTCATTGAAAACATAGGGCGTGTGCCCTAAACAGCAGCTCTGACAGCGTTTGTGTGCCGTGGACCTGGGAACGGGGAGTTAGGGTGGTGTGTCTGGAGAGCAGGCGTGGTGTGTGTGTGTGCGTGGTGGGGGGAGGTGGGCTGGGACGGGCACGTGTCCACGATGCTGGCTCGGAGGTCGGGGAGGACAGCCATGTCGAGAAATAAAATCCTGTGGAGAAACTGTATGCTGGTGAATCAGTGTTCTTTTGCACATTCCCACAGATGAACTGATTGATGGAATTATCTTAGTAGGTCTGCTCGTCTTCTCCATCCCTTCAGGACAGACATTGGCTTAAAGCAGTCTGGTGGCTCATGCTTGACCACTTAAAAGCCCACCGTGGCCAGCCGACACTGGTGGACCGGTGTGTCCTGCCGTCAATAAAGGATTTCTCTCGTCCTTACCCGTCCTGCCTAAGTTCTAAGATAAAACAGAAGCTCGCCTTTTGGGGAACTGCAGTGTATCTGGGTCTGTTCTGCAAAGGTTCTCTTGCCAGACGTCTGAAGCCCCCTGCGTCCCCTCCTTGCAGGAGGAGGACGGCTGGCTGCCCTGTTTCCGTCTGCAGGTCTCTGTTCCTCTGAGGTTCACGCTGATGCTTGGACACTGGGCCAGCACATGTGCTGATTAAGAACTGTGCCCCTTAGCTCTCAGGAAGGGACAGAGACAAGAGGGTCCCTGAGTTCATGGTACCCGTTGTGGAGGAAATTAACAGTGTTTTGCCATGGATTTCATGCACTGCACTCTTGCTGTGTCAAGTTTCATACGTTTCTAATTAATATAATAGCCACTGAAATACTGCTGCTGCCCTCCTCCTGCCCCTCGGGGGGGTCTCTGGAATCTAATTCCCTTGAGACCCTCCTCCACTCTCCCCGGCCTCCCACTGGCCTGATGGCTGCCCCTTCCATCCCCTCATTCATGTCTTTTTAAACAGGTTTCATGCTGAGAGAAAATATGTTCTTATTAAACCAGAGTTCCCTCTCACTCCCTACTGCATTGTTTTTATGGAAAATGTTACTTAACAATCCTTTCAGGATAATTTACGATAGCCTTTATGCCACTTTTCTGTTAATATCTATGTTTGTTTTTGTCAACGTTCAGCGTTTCTTGTGTATCTGCTTTTTTGATCAGTAATAAGGGCAGTTTTTTGTTTTGTTTCAAGTTTAGATTTAATCAGCTTGTGTTATTATTACAGCCTCATATATACCGCTTGTTTCCAAAATAAAATGCCACTTTGAACTTGAACCGTGTGGTGAATAATCACCCAGAAAGTAAGAATATTGGTTAGAGGAGTGAATCAACTGATTTTTATTAGGTCAGCTGGTGAAAATTAATGGGAAACGGGAAGTTTCCTATTCCTGGTTTTGTTACCGTAGCAAGAGACTCCATGGTTTCTTCCTGTTGGACTTAGGGTTTATGTGTCCGTTCTCACTTAGTAGAAAGAAACGGAGAGCAGACTCCTCCCTGGGGAAGACTGGACCCCTCTTGTGCCCTGGACGGTGCTGAAAAGGCACTTGAAACGGCTGAGTTGGTGACTGTCCAGGAGATCTCCTGTTTGCATAAGCATACTGTACTTTAAACAAATCGTTATTTGACACTTACCAACTTTCCTCTTGGGAGGGACTCTTCAGTTTCCCGAAGATTCCCACATGGTTGCTCTGGAGCATTTAACCAAATATTTAGTAACCAGAATACTTCTCAGAGACAGTATGGTATCGTAAACAAGGCACAAAGATCGGGTATTACAAAAAATACGAAAATGACATCGAATGGCCACTTGCATGACGGATACTCACTGCTGTCTCTGTGGATTCTGAAGTGGAGGTTTGGGCATAAATTAACCCTGCCTGTTTGGTCAGATGGGGCAGCTACCTCAGCATTGGCCTTTTGAGCCTCAGTTGACGATGGGATCTCGGTGTCTCCTTTCGGCACCTGGCACGGCACGTGGCCTTAACTGGGAGAACTGTGGGTTTCTCCAGGATCGGGTGGGCGTGTCCCGCCTGGAGGAGAGAGCCCAGCCTTTAGGACAGGCAGCCTTGCAGGGCCTCGGAGCTGAGGGTACCCTCTTCCATCCCGTGTGATTCGCTGACGGCAGTTTGAAGAGCATTCGGGCGTTGATGGCAGAGTTGGAGCTGGAGTCCGGCGCTCCTGGCCCCAGGCCTGCTTTTCCCCCACTCCACCCCCATCACCGTAGGACAGCCACCTCCCGCGGCCCTGAGGGGCTCAGCGACTTTCTCCTCATTCCCCTAGTGACACCTAACAGTCCATTTTTTAAGTAGTCAGGTCCAAACAACTTGATAAGCATTTTTGTCCTAACAACCTAGCAGCTGTTCGAAAAAGTAATAGTACACATTGAAAGACTGAATATTTGTATTTCCTTCTTAAACATCCCCAGATCTGTGCTCTGGGAGGTGGGTTACCCGATGGGCACCTGCCCAGCTTCTCAAAATACCACGGCATTTCCTTTTCAACGTCCTGGGCATTTGTCACCGCTTTGCAAAGATGCACTGTCCTCGACGGGCGTGCAGAGGTCCCGTGAGTTTGCCTCAGTGAGCAGTAGCTTGCTGCCGTCGGAATTGCTGAGTGCAATGTTTGGGTGCTTGGGAGTCTGCAGCATCAGCTGTTGGTGATGAGCAGCAGCCAGCATCGCCCAGGTGGTTCATGTCCTACAGGGCGCGGCTACGTGCCAGGTAACCGTCAGTGCAGTTACCTCGATAAAGCAAGTCTCTCAGGTAGTAGAATCTTTATAATACTTGTGGCAAGATGAGAAATGATCAGGAAAATCTTTTGAACCACAGAGAGTTATACGGGCTACTTCGTGCAAAAGCACACATTTTTCTTTCACTAGAATAAAAGTGTCTCAAATTTGCTGACTCTTTTCTGTGATGGCCCGTGAGTACATTCCTTGGTCCTTCAAAGGAAAGGTGATACCTAACAAAGAGCGGGAAACGAACTCACCTTCAATGGGTGTTTTAAAACCCCTTTGTTAACAATAGAAAAATACACCTTCTGATTTAGTCTTTGTGAGCAAGTGTTTGATGCTGGGGAAGATGGGAATTTATCAGCTGAATTTCAGCAAAGACCTTTCCATAATCAGAAGAAATTTGAAAAAATTGCTCCTAGGGTGGTTTAATAAGAGCAGCTGATAACGCAGTTCTTGGATCAGTGTAACTTTGCGAGGTGTCTTTTTCACCTGTTACAGCCATTAAACAAGTATCAAAACAAATCACTTAGAATCAGTTTTGTTCCCAAATGTAAAACAAAAGATTTACTACATAATACAGTATTTTCAGTCTCATTGCTTTCACTAATGAGAGCCAGAAAGATTTTTGTATCTTTAGTAAAATATTTAAAAATATTTTTTCTTTTGTTTTATCTTCTACTTAAATTTTTTTGATTTTAGATATTTTATAATGTGTACAATATAATGGCACATAGTGCGTCTATATATATTTTTTTAAATAAATAGAAGGATTATGAAGGTTTACTCTTAAACGTGTGGGGACCACCACTCTAGAGCAGACTGTTTGGGAGTCCCTTAAGCCAGAGACCAGTGGTTCTCAAACTCTGCCTTGTTGGGCCCCTAGGTGTTCCTGGGAAGCGTCTGCCGGGAGTTGTGGAGAGTGTGGACCAGTGCCCTGGTTCGTGGTCTCTGCTGGTCCCTGTTTGCACCAGCACAGCTCTGCTATTAGCTTTAAAGTTTTTTTTTGTTTTTTTTGTATCGGTGTTACATATAATATTTTCATTTAAAAAGTCTGCTGTATATGTGTTTCACTTGAAGTTTGGAGACCCCTGTTTCAGATGCTTGGTGGTGCTTGTTTATTGTAGCAGCCTGCATTGGGGAGTTTTCACTGGGTTATAGATCCCGCTGAGCTCTGCTCAAACCAAGCAGAGAGCTTCAAAGCCTTTTATGAAAGTGAACTTCAAAATTCTTTACCTGCCTCCTCTCTTTACAAACTGGCTGAGGTTTTTCCCCACCTAATGGTTGAAATTCTGCCTCTTTCATGAAACCTTCTCCAGTGATTGGAAGAGGTGAAATAGATCCCAGACTCAGATTCCCCGACCGCCCCTCCCCTCCCCCCACATCACGCACACAATCAGCCCTTGAGTGCTTTGTCTGCGCACAGAAGGCTAGTTCAGTGTTTGATTGTGTGTGTGTGTGTGTGTGTGTGTGTGTGTGTCTGTTAGCGTGTGCACCCAGGCCACCTTGTCTCCTGTAGCCATGGGGCTCTGGGTCTGAGACGCTCTTTGTGTCTCTACTGACCCTGCCATGGCTCTGACACACTGAACAAGTTCGTGGGACGAGGTGCACAGTGTTACCTCCTGCATGCTGCTGGTTTCCAAGCTGACATCGTAGATGATCCAGTTAGGTTCCAGACGCTTTGTGTTGGGACCTCGTTAACCTGTTCCTCCACGGTCACTTTTTGGGCTAAGTGCTACATAGGTTCTATAAAAGATTGACATAAAGAAACAACTATGAAAAGAACCTGCTTCCATTGCCCTGAAATCTTCTACTGAAGAATAATTATTATCCATTAATATTGCTTAATTTCCCCCATATAAGGAGCCACTAGGGAGAGATTTTTAAAATATTTATTTTTAGGGGGAAAAATGCCTCACCGGGAGAACTGTAAGCGTCTTCCTTTTAATAACAGTTCTGACATTTATCACATTTCCCTTTCTGCTTTTGTTGCCAGAAAGCTCAGAGCTGGTTCCCACGATCAGCGAGAGCAGCTGTGTTAGTTTCCATGGGATGAAAGGACCTGGAGACCTGGGAGCAGAGGTGCTGCGTGGCATGCACAGTGGGTGGGGGGAGGCGGGGCGGTGCTCTGATGGGCACACCTGTCCTGTTACAGCACCCTACTCACAGGTTAGCATGAACCATCCCTAGTTTCATTAGCTTTGTCTGTAAAATGGGGGTAAGTAATCTGCCCGTGTGTGTGTGTGGGTGTGTGTGTGTGTGTGTGTGTGTCGCTGGTGGGTGGTAGAGCGGGGGTTTGAACTTGGTTTCTCCCTGGAAAAAGCTGCATTTCCTTTGCTGCAGGTGCCCACTGAGCACACTAGTTTCCTCCTCCCTTGCCCGGCCCTCATTTTCTCATTCATGAAACTTTTTACATATTTGCACTTTTTAAAGACCTCTTTAAATCCCTCTTAGAAAAAGTTGGGGTAAAGTTAAGTAAAGGACTTTATCATCGAAGGTGACACTTAGCACAGAAGGGCAGCGGTGGAGGAGGAGGGAGACCTTCATAGGACCTTCGAGAGTAGAGTTCCAAGTCCGGGATGGGCTTTAAGAAAACTGTCCGAATAGAACGGATTTTTCAGATAGGCCCTTGAAAACAGTGCCAAGTGACAATGACTTTTTACTATCGCTAAACACACCTGGAAGATTCTACCGGTCAAGCCCGAAAGGATAATTTTGCTTTAAAGAGTTTTCAAACGTTGGTACGAAGTGTGAATGAATTTTTCTCTCAAAAGAGCTTGTTGATAGTGAAAATAGTTTTCTTGAGACCAGTTGTATCAATTTCTACTCAAGTAAATCACAAACTGCATTTTTTTGCTTATCAAAAGTGAGGTAGCCTGCAGACAGACATGATACTGTATATAGAGAATCCTAAGGAATCCACAGGAAACTATTAGAGCTAATAAATGAGTTCAGCAAGGTTATAGGATACAAGATGAATGTACAAAAATCAGTTGTATTTCTATATAATAGCACTGAACAATCCAGGATGAAATTAAGAAAACAATTCCACTTATAAAGCACCAAAATGAATAGAATACTTAGGAATAAATTTAACAGAAGAAATGTAAGACATGTGCACTGCAAACTACAAAACATTGTTCAAAGAAGTTAAAAATGACCTAAATAAATGGGAAGACATCCTGTGTTTATGGATTAGAAGACTTAATATTGTTAAGATAACAGTACTCCCCAAATTAATCTACAGATCAACTCAATCCCCATCAAAATCCTAGCTGGCTTTTCTGTAGGAATTGATGAGTTGATCCTAAAATTCATATGGAAATATGAGAGACTCAGGATAGCCAAAGCAGCCTTAAAGAAGAAGAGCAAAGTTGGAGGAGTCATGCTTCCAGATTTCAAAACTTAACTGCAAAGCTACAGCAATCAAGACTATGTGGTACTGGCATAAGAACAGACATACAGATCAATGGAATAGAATTGGAAATTCAGAAATAAACCCTTGCATTTATGGTTAACCAATTTTGACAAGAGTGCCAAAACAATTCAATGAGGACAAATAGTTTTTTTGTGTGTGTGTGTGTGGTACGCGGGCCTCTCACTGTTGTGGCCTCACCCGTCGCAGAGCACAGGCTCCGGACGCGCAGGCTCAGCGGCCATGGCTTACGCGCCCAGCCACTCCACGGCATGTGGGATCTTCCCGGGCCGGGGCACGAACCTGTGTCCCCTGCATCGGCAGGTGGACTCTCAACCACTTGCGCCACCAGGGAAGCCTGAGGACAAATAGTCTTTTCAACACATGCTGTTGGGACAACTAAATATCCATCAGCATGCAAAAGAATGAAGTCACACCCCTACCTCACACCACATACAAAAATTAACTCTAAATAGAGCAGAGACCTAAATGTAAGAGTTAAATCTTTGAGAGGAAAACATAGGGGTAAATCTTTGTGACATTGGATTAGTCAGTGGCTTCTTAGATATGACATGAAAAGTCTGAACAACAAAAGAAAACATGGGTAAATTGGATTTCATCAAAATCAAAGGCTTTCTTGCATCAAAGAATACTATCAACAAAGTGAAAAGACAACTTACAAGTGGGAGAAAATATTTGCAAATCATATATCTAGAATACATAAAGAACTCTTACCACTCAACACTAAAAAGATAAATAACCCAGTTAAAAAGAGGCAAAGAATTTGAATAATTTGTCCAAAGAAGATATACAGATGGCCAATAAGCACATGTAAAGATGGTCAACATCATTAGTCATCAGATAGATGCAAATCAAAACCACAATGATACACCACTTCACACCCATTAGATGACTGTCATCAAAAAGATGAATGAATGTTGGTGGAAAAATTGAAACCCTCATACATTATTGGTGGGAATTTTAAATGATGCAGCTTAGGGAATGTAAATTGGTGGAGCCACTACTATGGAAAACAGTATGGAGGCTCCTTAAAAAACTAAAAAAAGGTTTACTGTATGATCCAGCTGTCCCACTCCTGGGTATGAATCTGGAGAAAACTCTTAATTCGAAAAGATACATGCACCCCAGTGTTCATAGCAGCACTATTTAATACAATAGCCAAGACATGGAAGTAACCTAAATGTCCATCGACACATAAATGGATAAAGAAGATGGGGTATATATATACAATGGGATATTACTCAGCCATAAAAAAGAATGAAATAATGCCATTTATAGCAACATGGATGGACCTAGAGATTATCATACTAAGTGAAGTAAGCTAGACAGAGAAAGACAAATATATGATATCACTTATATGTGGAATCTAAAAAATAATACGAATGAACTTATTTAGAAAACAGAAACACTCTTGCAGGCATAGAAAACAAACTTATGGTTACCAAAGGGGAAAGGTGGTGAGGGATAAATTAGGGGATTGGGATTAACAGACACGCACTACTATATATAAAATAGATAAACAACAAGGACCTACTGTATAGCCCAGGGAACTATATTCAGTATCTTGTAATAACTTATAATAGAAAAGAATCTGAAAAAAGTGTATATATATATATAACTGAATCATTTTGCTGTACACCTGAAACTAACACAATCTTATAAATCAACTATACTTCAATAAAAAAGATGCAGCCCCTCATCTGAGGGAGCAGGTCCTTCCTCAGAAAGTTCAACATAGTTACTATATGACCCAGCAGTTCCACTCCTTGTTATGTTTACCCAAGATAATTGAAAACATATGAAACATATGTTTTCATATGGGGAAAACATATGTCCCCAACGCAGTGGACACGGGTTCGAGCCCTGGTCCGGGAAGATCCCACATGCCGCAGAGCAACTAAGCCCGTGTGCCACAACTACTGAGCCTGTGTGCCACAACTACTGGAGCCCATGTGCCACAACTACTGAAACCCGCACGCCTAGAGCCCGTGCTCCACAGCAAGAGAAGCTACTGCATTGAGAAGCCCGCACACCGCAACAAAGAGTAGACCCCACTCGACGCAACTAAAGAAAGCCCGAGTGCAGCAACAAAGACCCAGTGCAGCCAAAAATAAATAAATTAATTTATATTAAAAAAAAAGAAAACATATGTCTATAAAAAACGTGTGCGTAGATGTTCATAGCAGCATCATTCATAATAGCCAAAAGGCAGAAACAACTCAAATTTTCATCAGTGATGAACTGATAAACAAAATGTTCTTCTGTCTATGTAATGAAATATTATTCAGCCATAAAAAGTAGTGAGGGGGCTTCCCTGGTGGCGCAGTGGTTGAGAGTCTGCCTGCCAATGCGGGGAACACGGGTTCGTGCCCTGGTCTGGGAAGATCCCACATGCCGCCGAGTGGCTGGGCCCGTGAGCCATGGCCACTGGGCCTGCATGTCCGGAGCCTGTGCTCCGCAGCAGGAGAGGCCACAGCAGTGAGAGGCCCGCATACCGCAAAAAAAAAACAAAAAAAAAAGTAGTGAGGTACTGACACATGCTACAATGTGGATAAACCTAGAAAACACGTTAAGTAAGGAAGTCAGACAGAAAAGGCCACACGTTGTACGATTCCATTTATATGAAATGTCCAGTATAGGTAAATCCGTAGAGACAGAAATTAAATTAGTGGTTGCCAGGGGCAGGGGTGGGGTGGGCCAGGGTGAGGGGAACAGGGTGCGGATAAGGAATGGCTTCTGATGGGTCTGAAGTTTCTTTTTGGATGATGGAAATTTTCTGGAATTAGGTAGTGGTGATGTTTGTACAGCCTTATGAATATACTGAAAACCACTGAATAATACACATTGTAAAGGTGGATATTGTAGTATGTGAAATGTATCTCAGTGAAAAAAATAAAAAGAATGGATGTTAGGCAAACTTGAGCCTGGTGCTGCCGAGGGATGATGCTATACCTGGGAAATGGACCTAGGTTTATTCTTACAGACACTCCTCCCTGAGGTAGGCTTACAGGCAATGTGCTGAAGTCGTTTTGTCTCAGTTACTGGCACCTGTTGATCAGCAGGTCTGCACAGCCAGAGCCTCCAAAAGGTCCAGGTGTTGTGGAGGGGTGGGGGCGGGGTAGGGAGGATATAGAAGCCCCATCGGGAACTTGTGGAGGATTTTGAGAATCTGGGGAGGCTCTGCCTCCATCGGGAGCTGCTGTGTCTTGACTTTGTGTATCTGGCTCCATGAGATTCCATATCCTTTGCCATTAAAGAAACTGGTGCCATCAGGAAAAAACAAAAAAAGTTAAGTTAACCTCAATATGTCTAGACATCTCTACTCTGTTTAATTAAATTTTCTCCTGGAAAAAGAGCATTCTTTAAGAAGAAGAAATATAAGCAATGGACTGGCATGGTGCCCAAAACCCAGTGGTCAGTCACTAAATGGTTATTATCAATAAAGATTTGATTGTCACCATATGCTAATAGAAGTGGAAGAAGCAGATAAGCCCTGGGTTCTCTGGCAGATTGAAGTCAAGTGTGTGGTTGTGATTTTGTGTCTGCTGCCCTTGGGAATGGTGACCTGTTAGCACGTGCTGCCTGAGAGGAACCAATCTTTTTGAAAACTGTTACTGTATTTAATGGTCTTGTTTTTTTTTTTTTTTTTTGAGGCCCAGAAATTTCTGTAAAATATTTGTTGTTCCAAAGACAAAATGAACAATTTTTAGAAAAATTTCTAGAGCAAAGCCACCATAAGGAAGTTTGTAACTAGAGATTTCTTAAATACGAATCTGGTATTAAAAAAGCAGAAACACTGTGAATGTGTGCTTCTCCCCCATTCCAGTCAAATGTTATTGCCGTAAATGTTTACAGATTTTATATTTTAATGGTTTAATACTGTACTGCCATTTGTTTGCTCGGGGCACCTTAATTTATTTTATTCTTTACTTTCTTAATGATGTTGGCCACCGAAATGGAAAAAAAAATCCAAGTGGTTTAGAAAGGAATTTTTGAAATATAGTGGAGAACAGATGTAAATTTTTTTAAAGTAACCCCTCATCCAGTCCCTGAAATAGAATCCTAAAAATATAGTTGGCCTACATTCTGGCTTACAGAAGAGTATAACTCTTGTGCCTGCTCTCAGGGACCGTGTAGAACATTAAGATCAGTGTTCTGGAAAGAAAGCCTTCTGTGCACACTCTTTCTGCAGGAGCTTAGGTTAGGTGTTTGTCTTTCTTTTCTTTTTTTAAGCCCCATTTGGTGGTAAAAACGGCGGGAGTGAAGGGAGGATAGAAGATAGTGGTTTCTGTAGGAGGAGGATGAGGTCCTCCTGATGGTATCACGTAGAAATTTAATTTGCCAGAAATTAAAATTGAAGGGTAAAATATCTGTTACTGGGGGAGTGGTTAAAAAAATTAAGGTCTACATAGATAGAGAGATACTATGCAATTAAAAAAATACTGGGGTGTACAGATAAGAAAGGAGACAAATATCTGCTCTGTATAGGATGCTACCTTTCGTGTGAAAGAAAGGAGTTAAGCCTGTATATTCATACCTGTTTGTCTCTGCATAAAAGGCAACTCTGGGTGAACACATAAATATCTAACAAAAAGGGTTATCTCTAGTGAGAGGGTCTAGGTGGTAGGAAACCAGATAGGTGAAAGACAGAAGTAGGGGGAAACTTATTACTGAGTACTTTATTTTACATACATGTAGGCTCATGTATTACCTATTCACAAAGTTGACTTCACAAACTCAAGGGTTAAGATGGTGATTAAAAACGCAGATTCCCTGGTGAATCTTGGCTCTGCCCCTTCCCAGCTGTGGAAGACCTTGTTCGGGTCCCCTCTCTGTGCCTCCATTTTCTCATCCATAAAAGTTAATTCTTGGAAAGCGCTTGCACCAGTATCTGTTGTATAGTAATCTGCTGATATCATTATTAGAAGTCGGAGGATTAAAGACCAGTCATTCTCAATTTGCATCTCAGTGTCTAATCTTTGGTCACATATGTAAAAGTATTAGAAGTACCGGACGCTTTCTTTCATCTCTGTAACACCACGTGTTGACTGAGGCAGCTGGTAAATGCACGCGGAGTTTCTCTTGGCCTGTGGTTAAGAGCCTGGCCTCTGAAGTAGACAGAATTGCATTCAGGTCCCCCAAATGCATCACTTCTCAGCGGCGTGTCCTTTACTCGGTACTGCTGAAAGATATGCAGAGATGCTGGAGTGGAATTGACCAGGTTGCCTTGATGGGGACGGCTCCATCCTGAAATCTTTTTTTCCTAACATCTTTATTGGAGTATAATTGCTTTACAATGGTGTGTTACTTTCTGCTATATAAGGAAGTGAATCAGTTATACATATACATATATCCCCATATCTCGTCCCTCTTGCGTCTCCCTCCCTCCCACCCTCCCTATCCCACCCCTCCAGGAGGTCACAAAGCACCGAGCTCATCTCCCTGTGCTATGTGGCTGCTTCCCACTAGCTATCTATTTTACATTTGGTAGTGTATATATGTCCATGCCACTCTCTCACTTTGTCCCAGCTTCCCCTTCCCCTTCCCCATATACTCAAGTCCATTCTTTAGTAGTTCTGCATCTTTATTCCTGTCTTGCCCCTAGGTTCTTCATGACCATTTTTTTTTCTTAGATTCCGTATATATGTGTTAGCATACAGTATTTGTTTTTCTCTTTCTGACTGACTTCACTCTGTATGACAGACTCTAGGTCCATCCACCTCACTACAAATAACTCAATTTCGTTTCCTTTTATGGCTGAGTAATATTCCATTGTATATATGTGCCACATCTTCTTTATACATTCATCTGTTGATGGACACTTAGATTGCTTCCATGTCCCGGCTATTGTAAACAGAGCTGCAATGAACATTGTGGTGCATGACTCTTTTTGAATTATGGTTTTCTCAGGGGTATATGCCCAGTAGTGGGATTGCTGGGTCGTATGGTAGTTCTATTTTTAGTTTACTAAGGAACCTCCATACTGTTCTCCATAGTGGCTGTATCAATTTACATTCCCACCAACAGTGCAAGAGGGTTCCCTTTTCTCCACACCCTCTCCAGCATTTATTGTTTGTAGATTTTTTGATGATGGCCATTCTGACTGGTGTGAGATGATATCTCATTGTAGTTTTGATTTGCATTTCTCTAATGATTAATGATGTTGAACATTCTTTCATGTGTCTGTTGGCAATCTCTTCTTTGGAGAAATGTCTATTTAGGTCTTCAGCCCATTTTTTGGATTGGGTTGTTTGTTTTTTTGATATTGAGCTGCATGAGCTGCTTGTAAATTTTGGAGATTAATCCTTTGTCAGTTGCTTCATTTGCAAATATTTTATCCCATTCTGAGGGTTGTCTTTTGGTCTTGTTTATGGTTTCCTTTGCTGTGCAAAAGCTTTTAAGTTTCATTAGGTCCCACTTGTTTATTTTTGTTTTTATTTCGATTTTTCTAGGAGGTGGGTCAAAAAGGATCTTGCTGGGGCTTCCCTGGAGGTGCAGTGGTTGGGAGTCCGCCTGCCAATGCAGGGGACGCGGGTTCGTGCCCCGGTCCGGGATGATCCCATGTGCCGCGGAGCAGCTGGGCCCATGAGCCATGGCCGCTGAGCCTGCGCGTCCGGAGCTGTGCTCTGCAACGGGAGAGGCCACAGCAGTGAGAGGCCCGCGTACTGCAAAAAAAAAAAAAAAAAAAAAGGATCTTGCTGTGATTTATGTCATAGAATGTTCTGCCTATGTTTTCCTCTAAGAGTTTGATAGTGTCTGGCCTTACATTTAGGTCTTTAATCCATTTTGAGTTTATTTTTGTGTATGTTGTTAGGGAGTGTTCTAATTTCATTCTTTTACGTGTAGCTGTCCAGTTTTCCCAGCACCACTTATTGAAGAGGCTGTCTTTTCTCCATTGTATATTCTTGCCTCCTTTATCAAAGATAAGGTGACCATATGTGCGTGGGTTTATCTCTGGGCTTTCTATCCTGTTCCATTGATCTATATTTCGTTTTCTTTGTGCCAGTACCGTACTGTCTTGATTACGGCAGCTTTGTTGTATAGTCTGAAGTCAGGGAGCTTTATTCCTCCAGCTCTGATTTTCCTTCTCCAGATTGCTTTTGCTATTCGGGGTCTTTTGTGTTTCCATACAAATTGTGAGATTTTTTTGTCCTAGTTCTGTGAAAAATGCCAGTGGTAGTTGGGTAGGGATTGCATTGAATCTGTAGATTGCTTTGGGTAGTAGAGTCATTTTCACAATGTTGATTCTTTCAATCCAAGAACATGGTATATCTCTCCATCTGTTTGTATCATCTTTAATTTCTTTCATCAGTGTCTTATAATTTTCTGCATACAGGCCTTTTGTCTCCTTAGGTAGGTTTATTCCTAGATATTTTATTCTTTTTGTAGCAGTGGTAAATGGGAGTGTTTTCTTAATTTCACTTTCAGATTTTTCATCATTAATGTATAGGAATGCAAGAGATTTCTGTGCCTTAATTTTGTATCCTGCTACTTTACCAAATTCATTGATTAGCTCTAGTAGTTTCCTGGTATCATCTTTAGGATTCTCTATGTACAGTATCATGTCATCTGCAAACAGGGACAGCTTTACTTCTTCTTTTCCAATTTGAATTCCTTTTATTTCTTTTTCTTCTCTGATTGCTGTGGCTAAAAATTCCAGAACTATGTTGAATAATAGTGGTGAAAGTGGGCACCCTTATGTTGTTCCTGATCTTAGTGGAAATGGTTTCAGCTTTTCACCATTGATGATGATGTTGGCTGTGGATTTGTCATATATGGCCTTTATTATATTGAGGTAAGTTCCCTCTATGCCTACATTCTGGAGAGTCTTTTTTATCATAAATGGGTGTTGAATTTTGTCGATAGCTTTTTCTGCATCTATTGAGATGATCCTATGGTTTTTCTCCTTCAGTTTGTTAATATGGTATATCACATTGATTGATATGCATATATTGAAGAATCCTTGCATTCCTGGGATAAACCCCACTTGATCATTGTGTATGATCCTTTTAATGTGCTGTTGGATTCTGTTTGCCAGTATTTTGTTGAGAATTTTTGCGTCTATATTCATATATTCATCAGTGGTATTGGCCTGTAGTTTTCTTTCTTAGTGACATCTTTGTCTGGTTTTGGTATCAGGGTGATGGTGGCCTCATAGAATGAGTTTGGGAGTGTTCCTCCCTCTGCCATGTTTTGGAAGAGTTTGAGAAGGATGGGTGTTAGCTCTTCTCTAAATGTTTGATAGAATTTGCCTGTGAAGCCGTCTGGTCCTGGGCTTTTGTTTGTTGGAAGATCTTTAATCACAGTTTCAATCAGTGCTTGTGATTTGTCTGTTCATATTTTCTGTTTCTTTCTGGTTCAGTCTTGGGAGGTTGTGCATTTCTAAGAAGTTTTCCATTTCTTCCAGGTTGTCCATTTTATTGGCATAGAGTTGCTTGTAGTAATCTCTCATGATCCTTTGTATTTCTGCAGTGTCAGTTGTTACTTCTCCTTTTTCATTTCTAATTCGATTGACTTGAGTCTTCTCCCTTTTTTTCTTGATGAGTCTGGCTAATGGTTTATCAATTTTGTTTATCTTCTCAAAGAACCAGCTTTTACTTTTATTGATCTTTGCTGTAGTTTCCTTCATTTCTTTTTCATTTATTTCGGATCTGATCTTTATGATTTCTTTCCTTCTGCTGACTTTGGGATTTTTTTGTTCTACTTTCTGTAATTGCTTTAGGTGTAAGGATAGGTTGTTTATTTGAGATGTTTCTTGTTTCTTAAGGTAGGATTGTATTGCTATAAACTTCCCTCTTAGAACTGCTTTTGCTGCATCCCATAGGTTTTGGGTCGTCATGTTTTCATTGTCATTTGTTTGTAGGTATTTTTTGATTTCCACTTTGATTTCTTCAGTGATCTCTTGGTTATTGAGTAGCGTATTGTTTAGCCTCCATGTGTTTGTATTTTTTACAGGTTTTTTCCTATTATTGATATCTAGTCTCATAGCGTTGTGGTCGGGAAAGATACTTGATACGATTTCAATTTTCTTAAATTTACAAAGGCTTGATGTGTGACCCACATCAAGACCACATCATGGTCTATCCTGGAGAATGTTCCATGAGCCCTTGAGAGTAATGTGTATTCTGTTGTTTTTCAATGGAATGTCCAATAAATATCAATTAAGTCCATCTTGTTTAATGTATCATTTAAAGCTTGTGTTTCCTTATTTATTTTCATTTTGGATGATCTGTCCATTGGTGAAAGTGGGGTGTTAAAGTCCCCTACTATGATTGTGTTACTGTCCATTTCCCCTTTTATGGCTGTTAGTATTTTCCTTATGTATTGAGGTGCTCCTATGTGGGGTGCATAAATATTTACAATTGTTATATCTTCTTCTTGGATTGATCCCTTGATCATTACGTGGTGTCCTTCTTTGTCTCTTGTAATAGTCTTTGTTTTAAAGTCTATTTTTTCTGATACGAAAATTGCTACTCCAGCTTTCTTTTGATTTCCATTTGTATGGAATATCTTTTTCCATCCCCTCACTTTCAGTGTGTATGTGTCCCTTGGTCTGAAGTGGGTCTCTTGTAGACAGCATATATACTGGTCTTTTTTTTTTTTTTTTTTTTGCGATACGCGGGCCTCTTGCTGTTGTGGCCTCTCCCGTCGCGGAGCACAGGCTCCGGACACACAGGCTCAGCGGCCATGGCTCACGGACCCAGCCGCTCTGCGGCATGTGGGATCTTCCTGGACCAGGGCTCGAACCCGTGTCCCCTGCATCGGCAGGCAGACTCTCAACCACTGTGCCACCAGGGAAGCCCCCAGTCTTTTTTTTTGTATCCATTCAGCCTATGTCTTTTGGTTGGAGCATTTAGTCCATTTACATTTAAGGTAATTATCGATATGTATGTTCCTATTACCATTTTCTTAATTGTTTTGGGTTTGTTATTGTAGGTCTTTTCCTTCTCTTGTGTTTCCTGCCTAGAGAAGTTCCTTTAACATTTGTTGTAAAGCTGGTGTGGTAGTGCTGAGTTGTCTTAGCTCTTGCGTGTCTGTAAAGGTTTTAATTTCTCTGTCAAATCTGAATGAGATCCTGCTGGGTAGAGTAATCTTGGTTGTAGGTTTTTCCCCTTCATCACTTTAAATATGTCCTGCCAGTCCCTTCTGGCTTGGAGAATGTCTGCTGAAAGAGCAGCTGTTAACCTTATGGGGATTCCCTTGTATGTTATTTGTTGTTTTTCCCTTGCTGCTTTTAATATTTGGTCTTTGTATTTAATTTTTGATAGTTTGATTAATATGTGTCTTGATGAATATGTGTTTCTCCTTGGATTTATCCTGTATGGGACTCTCTGTGCTTCCTGGACTTGATTAACTATTTCCTTTCCCGTATTAGGGAAGTTTGCAACTATAATCTCTTCAGGTATTTTCTCAGTTCCTTTCTTTTTCTGTTCTTCTTCTGGGACACCTATAATTCGAATATTGGTGTGTTTAATGTTGTCTCAGAGGTCTCTGAGACTGTCCTCAATTCTTTTCATTTTTTTTTTTTTCTTTATTCGGCTCTGCAGTAGTTATTTCCACTATTTTATCTTCCAGGTCACTTATCTGTTATTCTTCCTCAGTTATTCTGCTATTGATCCCTTCTAGAGAATTTTTAATTTCATTTATTGTGTTGTTCCTCACTGTTTGTTTGCTCTTTAGTTCTTCTAGGTCCTTGTTAAAGTTTCTTATATTTTCTCCATTCTATTTCCAAGATTTTGGATCTTCTCTCCTATCATTATTCTGAATTCTTTTTCAGGTAGACTGCCTATTTCCTCTTCATTTGTTTGGTCTGGTCAGTTTTTACCTTGCTCCTTCATCTGCTGTGTGTTTCTCTGTCTTCTCATTTTGCTTAACCTACTGTTTTTGGGGTCTCCTTTTCGCCGGCTGCAGGTTCGTAGTTCCCGTTGTTTTTGGTGTCTGCCCCCAGTGGCTAAGGCTGGTGCAGTGGATTGTGTAGGCTTCCTGGTGGAGGGGACTAGTGCCTGTGTTCTGGTGGATGAGGCTGGATCTTGTCTTTCTGGTGGGCAGGTCCACGTCTGGTGGTGTGTTTTGGGGTGTCTGTGGCCTTATTATGATTTTAGGCAGCCTCTCTGCTAATGGGTGGGGTTGTGTTCCTGTGTTGCTAGTTGTTTGGCATAGGGTGTCCAGCACTGGAGCTTGCTGGTCTTTGATTGGAGCTGGGTCTTGGCGTTGAGATGGAGATCTCTGGGAGATTTTTGCTGTTTGATATTACGTGGAGCTGGGAGGTCTCTTGTGGGCCAGTGTCCTGAACTTGGCTCTCCCACTACAGAGGCTCAGCCCTGACGCCTGGCTGGAGCACCAAGAGCCTGTCTTCCACATGGAAGTTGCAGGTATATTGCCTGTCTCAAAAAATATCTTCTGGAAGAAGATCTTCAGGAGAAAGTCTTCTAGTCATGCACTTAAATCACTTTTTTAAATTCCATAAGACATCTTCTTAGTAGAATAGGCCAGTATCCATTTTTTAAGTGCTACAGATTACAATGGGAGTTCCATCTTTATATTCCATACACTATCGGAGGCCTGAGTAGTGGAAGCTGTGGACCCGTGTTCAGGGCCGGCTGAGGTCTCCAGTCTCATAAGGGAACCGCTGAAAAGGCACAGATGGCACCTGCCACCTTCAGACCAGTCCCAACTTCAGGTTAGGTAGCGGTAAACTCAGTAGCTGTAGCAGGACCTTCTTGGCAGCAGCCAGCTCTTCCTTCACGACCTCCCCAGCGTCTTCCCATCCTGAAGTCTTGATTGAAGATGCCGTGTTTGGAAAAGCCAGGAGGGGAGATCATTCGTCCATTCATTTTAGTCTTAATGTCTCTGGTCTAAACGTGCGTTCAAGCAGACCATGTTTTATGTCGGTTCTTCCTAGAACGGCCTGGAGAACCACGCTCTGGAGGGGCTGGTAGGATTCTGTGTTTGGTCTGGGACTGTCCAGGGCAAGTTACTGATGAGAACCAAACCCATGGTTTCATTCGAGAATCAGTTAATGATCGAACTGAGAACGAACAGTCCAGCTTACACTCTGAGGTTTGGGGTTACGTGGGAGGTGGGCGTCTGTAGTCAAACCACTGTCTTTGCTTTTTATTCATTGTTGTTCCTCGAGTCACCAATTATGGGTGATGTATCCTTAAAAATTGGCCAGTGCCAGCCGCTCCCCATCTGTAGGCCTGTCCTTGGAGGAGGTTTTGGGCAGAGAGGATGACTCCTGTGGTTGATAGCATCTTGTAGCAATCTTTTCAGATACCCTGACTTGGGGCACACGTATTTGTGAGGCCCCTGATTGAGCTTGGGCACTGGGCTATCTCAAGGAAGCAAGGTACCAAACTGGCTCTGTTAACTTGAAGGGAATATATATCATGCCCTATTTACTGCAATAGATATGATTGTATTCATTTTAGGGGAATTGAGGTGCTGTGGTGAAGCACTTCAGCCAAGCAAATCCAAGTAGTTGTGAGGGATGGCCCTCGTTCCTCTCAGACTCTTTTTAGATGACCTTTCATCAGTGGGTCCCTTGAGTCTGATTATAATATCCCAGTTTCTTCAGTTTAAATAGTTTAAGATAACGGGGAAGCATCACCCCAGAAAGGATATTATTTTATACACTTTATTTTAAATTAATTTTTGAGTTTTGAAAGGTTACAAAAATAGGATATTTTTTGTTGTCACTGTAACTAACACCCATGCATCCACATTTCCCTACTATCCCCAAATGATAGAAACTAAGAGGTTTTATAGTCAGAACCTTCTTACGTAACAGGGTGTTATATTTGGGTGTTAGCACGATAGGTGATGTTGTTATTATAAGTTCTGTATATTCACAAGCCTGTTGGTGTTTTTGCAGCATTTTCACTCAAGAATGATTTGCTTTCAGTAACTGTGGCCTGTGCCTTTTCCCCTTAAGACAAAATTTAGAGATAATTTCAAAATGTGTTATCATATTTTTAAAGTGACATAAATCAACAAAAACCCCAATGTCCTTGGTGTGGTTGAGGAGGTAAGATTTCTGTATTTGCCCCAAATTGACAAGTGTTTTTATTTTATTTTATTTTATTTTTAATATTTATTTATTTATTTATTCGGCTGCACCAGGTCCTAGTTGTGGCACGTGTGATCAGCATGCAGGATCTTCGTTGTGGTGTGCGGGATCTTTAGTTACGGCATGTGAACTCTTAGTTGCGGCATGTGGGATCTAGTTTCCTGACCAGGGATCGAACCCGGGCCCCCTGCATTGGGAGCGTGGAGTCTTAGCCACTGGACCACCAGGGAAGTCCCTGACAGGTGTTTTTAAAATGTAAAGTATAAAGAGAGAGTTCCAGAGAATGGTGTTCCCCAGGGCGAGGGCAGAGTCTTGGCTTTCACCAGATTTGAATTGTGGCTTTGCCGCTGTCTGATGGACCTCACTTTCCTAATGGTGTCATCCCAGTGGTATTGACAATGTGCTGGTTGTTCCTGGTCCAGAGATGACCCAGGTAAGGCGCCTCACCCAGCGTCTCCTGCCCCAGGTGGCGTCCCAGGTGGCGGGCGGGTCCCAGCTCTGTTCTGTTTCTGGCAGGAGGCCTCAGACCAGGGCTGCAGACCTTGGTGCAACACTCAGTAGCAGGGCCTGGGTGACACTGCTCCTTTGCAAGATGCTTTTGATGCTGCCCAGGGAGTAAAGATTTTGAAGCAAAGAAGGACGTTTCCCCTCCTTTCATTAGTGGATGTCTTTAGCGGGTCAAAAGAGGCATGAAAGTAATGACCATTAAACAGATAAAATGACAATTCTATCAGTGGTTTTGAAAATAGAAATGTGAAAACAGCCAAATGATGATCACCTTCCCCATAAAACTGGCTATAGCGGTTCCAGGAGCATTTAACATTGGAAACAAAGCCCTTTGTTTTTAAGTTTTTACTTTTACAGTGAGTTAACGCCCTGTCTCCCCCTTATCTACAGGTTGCTTTTGGGGGCAGACACTGCACCCTCTCCCTCCCATGTTCTATTTCTTCTACGTAAAGGCTTGGCCCCGAGGCAGTAGAACTGGGTAGCTGCGACTCCCACCTGGGTGCATTTTGGGGAGAGACAAATTGATATTAAATCCACAATTACTTATTAGCAGGGATATTGACTTTTTCTTTTAAAAAAAGTATGTTATAAAGAGTTGTATTTGTTTGCTCTTGCTTTAATTGTGAAAACCGTTACTCAGTTTCTAAATTTCTAAAATTAGTTTTAGTTCTCTAAAATTAGAGGAGGAGATACAGTATCTGTGCATTTCCTAGTATAGTTCAAATACGCTTTCAAGCCCCTGGGCTTTACGTGTGTATATGTATTGTTCCTGAAAATCAAATTGACATTTTCTGATATTATGAAACCGGCTTTGTCAGTGCCCGCGATTCTGGCTTTGATGTTGGAAGGAGTACAGAGGATTAAGACAGATGAGAGTGTTGGGATGATGTCTGACTCCCCGTGTTCTGTGCGCTCACACGTAAATGCCTTCCAAATCTTGTCGTTACTCTGGTGACATTAGCAAAAGCTGGAGTTCTCTGTTGGTTAGAGCTTAGCACAGTGCCTGCTGGAGAAATAGAGCAACCGATGATCTACTGAATCAGTACGTTGTGCCAGTGCTGACGTACTTGGACGTGTGGTGTCTGCTGATTCAGAATTGCCACTGCCACCCAGATCGTCGGCATCTGGGGAGAACATCTGTCTCCTTGCACCGTGTTCCTAGTAGACATGGATTACAGCTGAGAGGCAGGAGAATCTGCTGAAAAGAGTGCCATTCGGGGTTTATTAAGAATAAAAGCGGGCTTCCCTGGTGGCGCAGTGGTTGAGAGTCCGCCTGCCGATGCAGGGGACGCGGGTTCGTGCCCCGGTCCTGGAGGATCCCACATGCCGTGGAGCGGCTGGGCCCGTGAGCCATGGCCGCTGAGCCTGCGTGTCCGAAGCCTGTGCTCCGCAACGGGACAGGCCACAAGAGTGAGAGGCCCGCGTACCGCAAAAAAAAAAAGAAAAGAATAAAAGCAACATTACCACAGCCACTGCTTATTGACCACGGTCTCGCATCGTGGGCACAACGTGGAGTATGTTATTACTTGAGTCCTCCTGCATCTCAGTGCTCCCTTGCCCTGTAAACTTGTGGTCTTAAGTAAAGCATGTGGACTTTCTGGACCGGTATGCCCACTGCTTTCAAACGGGCATGGTTTCTCACTGATTTTTGTAAGAAGAGCTCCGTGAGATTAAAGGCTTTCCTGTTTTTATGGCAACAGCACATTTTCGACATTCTAAAGCCTAGAAGCACATATTCGGCTGCTATCTCGGTCCTGGGAGTGGTTGTCTTTCAAGGGCCAGAGAGTTATTTTCACATATCAACTGTACAAAGTATAGGCATGAGGGTGCCTTACTGTGATGACCCTGCTCTTTTTATTTTAATATTAAAACTTGGGAAGTGGAGATGATGCTGTTTTCAGTGGGGGTGGGGGTGGTCAGAGATGTTTTCCCCTGGGAAGTGACGTACAGGGTCTTATTAAGAGTTGCTCCTTGTGGAGTGTGTACTTTGTGGGGGGTGGAGTAGGAAGAATCTCAGGAACTTTCCTTATACTTTTTCCTTCTGTTCATTTCTAGTCTTTATAACCTGGCTTCACTGGAACTGAGAGAGAATCTTCTTACGTATCTCCCTGAGTGAGTCTCTGGGGAAAAGGAGAGGGGGTTATGTACTGAATGAACTTCTTGAAGCATTAAAAAAAAAAAAAAAAAAGTACTACAGTATCTTGTCAAAAAGAAATTCTGTGTCTTTTGGAAAATTTGAGAGATGCCAGCCTTCTCTCAATAGTCCTTCCTGTGCAATAATTATGACCATAAAATCCAGATGAATCTTATTTTGGGAAACTAGTCCAAGTGAGGAATGCCATACTGCTCAGCATTTCTAAGTCCTAAGAGCTCCCTCCCTTTGTTTTTTTGTTTTTTTTTTTAATAGCTCTCTAACCCAGCTACGGAGACTAGAAGAACTTGATTTAGGAAACAATGAAATATATAATTTGGTAAGTCTGTACTGAAGAGAGATTTGAATTTCACCTTGTCCTTATTTTGGGGGAGATCTGTATTTTGGGGGAGATCTGTAGGGATGCTTGTAAGCCAGTGTTTCCACGGATACAGCTTGGCAGCATTAGAGAATGTGCTTCAGTTCACACAGGTTAAGAATTATGATTCAGGGGTGGAGGGTCACGGCTAGAGATGATGGGTATCAGTGGAAACAGCTGGCATTCTTGGGGAGCATTGGGGCTACTTTTAGGAAGGGGGGCTGATATTGGAGAAGTACCAACAAACGACCTCTACAGTACCCCATTACTAACTGTTGAATTAGGGTTCTTTCTTAACGGAAGGCTTGAAATTGGAGCTTTGTTACCATAACATTGCTTTTTGTTTTAGCCAGAATCGATTGGCGCTCTCTTACATCTAAAGGATCTCTGGTTGGATGGAAATCAACTGTCAGAATTACCTCAGGTGAGTGGTAATTTCACACTGTCTCCCCCAAAATGTAAAACCACCACCACCTTCATGTGTCTCCTGCCTCTACATAAGATTTTCTGTAGGAGGGATCTTGAAAACCAAAACATTGGTTGAAAAAGCAGATTTGGAAAAATATATTGAGCATTCATCGTGCTGCATTGCTGTAGAAAAACTGAAAGCCTCAACCCACCGTTTCTAAAGATAATAAATATATCCTTTAGTGTGTGAAGTCTACATTTTATTTCATCCTTGCTTTATGCTTGGCTTGCCTGCTTGAAGCCCAGCAAATTTGGAAGTTACCAGGATGCCAGATTGAGATGGTAGAAGTTTCTGCCACTGTTTGTGATGTGCCAAGTGCTTTGGGATAAGTTGGCCCCAGTTTGCCCCGTAATAGTTGATGTAAAAGCAATGCAAAAAGCTTTTATTTCATATTTTTTCCAAGTGTTGCTATGGTTTAGCTGGAATGTCACACGCTCTTCATGTTTTTCCTGCTGTTACCAAGTGTGAGAACCATGTTCGGAATGAAATGGAGTCTCGTGTGGGCTTCTGAGTACGTCGTGGTCACCTGTGGGTCCCAGCAAGCAGGACCCACTTTCTGGTCAGTTGAAAGAGAAACTTGAACTAACAACAACACAAGGGCATTTTCCCCCTTACTTTGTTTTTCTCCAGCTATTACTGAATTTTACTCTTTGCTGTCTCTTACAGCCAGGGTTTGAAGTCAGAATATATTTCATGATGGTCTAGGTGTGTGTATTTTACAGTAATTCAGAAGCTGTCTGCTGGGCTGTGTGAACCTGTCGTGATGGGACCGTGCACTTCGGGTGGGAAATGTGTTTCGGTGCAGGGAAGCCTAACACTAGAAAAAAGCACTTAAGTAAAATTCTAATTGTTGTAGTTATAGCTGGAATTACCATTGACATCACCCACGACTAATGCAACTAAGGAGCTAATTTGAGTGTATTTCTGAGCTCTTGGCTGCATTTGGGAAAAGGATAGGACAGAACAGTAACTGGTGTGGGCAAGGGTTTGATTAACACTCAGATTTCTCTAGGAAATTATGAGAAATCTTGATTGAGAGGATTCTAGTTACTTAAGAGTCGAAGGATGGGGGGAAGATGCCAGGAAGTTATTAAGAAAGTAATAAAACATCAGCTGTATAGGATGGATAAACAAGGTCCTACTGTAGAGCACAGGGAACTGTATTCAATACCCTGTGATAAACCAGAATGGAAAAGACTATGAAAAAGAATATATATATATATATATATATATATATGTATAACTGCGTCACTTTGCTGTACAGCAGAAATAAACACAACATTGTAAATCAACTATACTTCAATAAACTTGAAAATATCAGCTATTAGACACGCAGGGGGAGAGTATATGTGTAGACAGATGTACATAAACAATTATGTGCAAAATGCCATGTCCCAAACACAAAGAAATGAACACGCCACTGGTCATGTTATTAATGGTTATTTCAACATCTCATTTGCCCGCTTGTATAACCTTCTATTAAGCCAGGACTAAACATATCAGACAGTCCCAGATAATCAGAATTATTTTCCTGTCTTCACAGATGACAGAAAGTAAAGGAGACAAAGCCATTGTTAAAAGGAATGAATGAAAAAGTGGAAGAACCTCAGGGGCCTGGCATGAAATTAGTAGAAGTGTAGTCTGATTTCCTACAGGCAGAAAATGCAGGGGTGAGGCTCACAGGATGTATGTTAGGTGGGAGATAAACTTGGAAGAATCGACCAGGCCCAGTTCAATGCCGGTTGAGGAGTTTGTGCTTATGTAGCCATCAGGGAGCCACTAGAGTTCGAGGACGGGTCTGATTCCGTGACTGGAGCGATGTTTCCTGGAGGGAAAGGTGGAGGCGTGGTTTGTGAACAGACGTGGGCAGAGGATGCCCAGACAAGTCCGGGTGGGAGGGTACTGAGAGTGGGAACGTAACAGACTGGCAATGGCACGGAACAGTGGAGGCGGTTATCAGAGAGAAACTGTGCCCTTGGAGAGCGGAAGGGCACGACCTCTCTTGAATGGAATGTGAGACTCATAGAGGCACCTCCCTCACTCATGGGTTGGCTCTTCTGCTTCAAAGCAGTCTGCCTTTCTTGTCTCGGGTGTTAACGGTGTCGGCGGGCCTGTGTGCTCCAGTTTGGCTGGGGAGCAGACGCACCGATGTCGTAACAAGCACTGTCTGTCATGGGAGATAGAAGGTAGATGGTTTCCTTCCAGGACATCTCAGGCTCACTCTCAAGTGCGAGCTGCCTTCTGAGTGATTGAATCCAAACTTGGAGAACTGGATTCTAGCCTCCTTTTTTTTTTTCTCCCCTAATCTGTGGGACCTTAAAAAGACTCATCTTCTCTTGGTGCCAACCTCCTCATCTTATTAAGGGAGTGATTCCTCACCTGCGTGACGTCGGAGGGCTTGGCGTCCCTCCCAGCTCCGTGTGTGTGATTCACACCGCTTTCGGTTTTCATTGGAAGGGGGTCTGGAAACTTACCCCTGCCTTCACACTCACACCGGCGCTAAGGAGACATCCTTAGGACCACTCTGGGGTTCGATTTTGAAAAATCGCTGTAACAAATTCCAACAAATTGGCAGGTTCAGGCATGACTTTCTTTTCCTGTGTCGTTGATGTAGGAAATAGGAAATCTGAAGAACCTGCTCTGCTTAGATGTCTCTGAAAACAGGTTGGAAAGACTTCCCGAAGAAATCAGTGGCCTGACTTCATTAACGGATTTAGTCATTTCCCAGAACTTGTTAGAAACACTCCCAGATGGCATTGGTGAGTATTGAAAATAACTAACTACCAAGGTGCTGGCTCTTCTCAGGTGCTGGGGACGTGATTCCTTCAGTCATTTGTTTTTAAAGAAGGAAAGCAAGGAATATTTAATACAATTAAAGTTTCTCCATATGCAAGCGTTTCTGTCGCCCTGGTCTGGTAGCAGTTATACGTGTTGTTACTTTTAAGTGTTGGCCCCTGTCTACTTCCTCCGCATCTTATTTCCATGATTTCGGTAGGGATCAGCCCAAATCACAGAATGTGTTTCAGACATATGAACAACCACTAAGACATTTCTAATTGAGCATCGTAAATAGTTTATGGGAAACGACCTTTGACCTTATGGTGTGACCCAGGTAAGGGCTGTTACAGGGAGAGTGGGTGTTGTATGGAACCTTTTCTGGCCTATCGAGAATCATCTTTTCCTTGAACCATTCTTTGCCATTTCCTTTAAAAAACCGTCCAGACATTTCCTTTACCGTAAAGGAACACAGCCCAGGGTGAGAAAATAAATGCAAACAGAGAAGATATAAACAGACATACGCTGTCAGCTCCACTGTAGCCAAGCTGCCTAGAAATTGTAAGAAATTATATTTAACTGTGTGGTTGACATAGGATAGCTGTCTTTGACCTTCACTTAACTTGTATTCAGAACATCAAAGGGAGTTTGGGGAAGGTTTTCAGTAGTTGGAGAAGCTGTGTGACAGAGGACCCCTTCCTTTCTGGTATTTGGTCCAGATGATAATAGCAACCTGGCAGAAATACAGGCTCTGCATTTTGGTTGAGGCTGGTTGGGAAATTGATGGGGACTTTGACTCCAGGTAGAAACATTTGCTGAGAATCATATATGGCATCGGAAAGCAGTTGTAGGGACTGGGGATGTTTTGTCGTTGGGAAAAGGGAGAAATAGGAGTCATGAGACGGTTTCAAGCCTTTGAAAGGCTGTCAGGTAGAAGGAGATTTATTCCGTCTTCTAGCTCAAGTGGGTGAAAGGAAAGGGTTGCTAATCTCAGTTTGATTTAAGAAAGAGCTTAAAATGCATCTGTTATGAATCAGTTTGGGCTGCTTAGTGAAGAAATGAGCCTCCCATCACTAGAAGTATTCGAGGAGAGGCTGTCGGACCACTTGTCAGTGACGTTGTTGAGGAGATTCTTGGAGTGAGCTCTGTCAGCTGTAGGGTTCCATGCCTCGCAGAAGGATATGGGTCTCCTGGCCTGAGGACTGGGGGGGACTCTCTGCGGACAGTGTTAGTTGGTACTGATGATGCTAAACAAGGAGCCTAGCAATCGGTGAGTTCCTCTGCCTTGCCCCGGGACCACACGCAAAGCGAGTTCATCCCTTCAGCGTCTCCACATCTCCAGCTTTATGTCTCTTTTATGATAGAGGCTGTTCTCCGATTTTCCTGGGGACAGTGTCATCATGCCGGCCACTCTCTGTGGATAACAAGGACCTCTGCTCTGTAAGCTCAGCCCCTGACGAAGTAGTAGTTGAAAGTGAGAATCTGGTGATGCAGGATCTCCTCCATCCCGCGGGGGCTGAGGAGGCTGCAGTAAACACCAGTTCCTTTGCCGTGGCCTGAGGGCATTGCCCGTGAGTCCGTTTTCCCCACCCAGAGTGAAATAGATCAGCCTTAATGTGGCTTTTCAAAGATTACCATCTTTTTTTCAAAAATTTATTTCTTTCTGGCTGCGTTGGGTCTTCGTTGCTGTGCGCGGGCTTTCTCTAGTTGTGGCGAGTGGGGATTTCTCTTCGTTGCGGTGCATGGGCTTCTCATTGCGGTGGCTTCTCTTGCTGCAGAGCACAGGCTCTAGGCGCGAGGGCTTCAGTAGTTGTGGTGCATGGGCTCAGTAGTTGTGGCTCGCGGGCTGTAGAGCGCGGGCTCAGTAGTTGTGGCTCGCAGGCTGTAGAGTGCGGGCTCAGTAGTCGTGGCACGCGAGCTCTAGAGCACAGGCTCAGTAGTTGTGGCTCACGGGCTTAGTTGCTCTGTGGCATGTGGGATCTTCCCCGACCAGGGCTCAAACCCGTGTCCCCTGCATTGGCAGGCGGATTCTTAATCACTGCGCCACCAGGGAAGCCCAGAGATTACCATCTGACTCTGCATTGACAGAAATACTTCATTGTACGGATCTTCACGGAGTCATTGTCCACAGGTGATAGAATAAACTGCACTGTGCTGTCTTTTGTTTTTAGTGAGGATGATTGTTAGAGTAACATTAAAGGCTCTCCTCTGTACACGAGACATTTCTTGTTCTTAAAGATCCATCAAGAGCCAGCTGTTTTTTTTTTTCCTGAAATCTCTGGGCTTTGACATATTTTTAGGTAGTGACTTTCCAAAGGATTTGCCGCTAATTGCTGACTGTTTCTGACATTCTGAACAGATGACTTTAACTCTCAACTGTTCGTGCTCGGAATGAGAATGGTACAGTTTCATAATCTGAAAAGCTGGGTGAGGAAATCAAATGAGCAAGGACAGCCGATAGGAAATACCAAGCGGTGATCAGGAAGACAGTGATAACTAACGAGTTTGAATAACGCTTTTACAGGAAAACTAAAGAAACTGTCAATCTTGAAGGTGGATCAGAACAGACTCACCCAGTTGCCCGAGGCGGTTGGGGACTGTGAAAGCCTCACGGAATTGGTTCTTACGGAAAACCGGCTCCTGGTGAGTGTGGTTCCAGGGTCAGAGGGAGACTTATGTTGTGGGTTCTGTATCACAAAGGCTCCTTAGGTTCGATTCTACTTATTTGTAATTTGGGTAGACCAGATGGAAATTGCCTTACATTGTAACTAACAAAGGGACCTGAGAAGCAAGCATGTGACATAAAGGTGATCCGTTTTGACGTGTCCAGGTCCCCCATCAGAGAGTGTGTCCCCATTGTGATGCTTAGGGTACAGGGACTGAGCTGGACACTAGGGGGCCCAGGGAGGCGGGGGCGGGGGGCGGTGGGGACCGGCCCTGTCAGTGGAAGTGCTGATGCCTCCATCGGGGAGTCCGAGGACGGGCCAGAGGGGGAGGGAATGGTTGTTGTCTCGGGAAGCCTTGGGAGCACTGGGGGTGGGGGGATGCTCTTTTGGAGGAGCCAGAGCACGGCCTTGACCTTGATCTCGCCCCATCTGAGAAGCTGGGTGAGGCAGTTCAGGTTCCCCGGGCTTGGACCAGAGAGAGGCCTCCGCATCTTCCCGGGGCAGCACCTGCTGGGGCGGGTTCCCAGGGCGACGGCAAACCTCAGCTGCTTCTCGCCTCTTGCTGCTTCCTCTCCGTCCATCGTCCTTCACCTCCCACCCCATCTGTTCCCCTTTCTCCTCTTGTCGTTGTCTTGTAGCCGCTGTTTTCTTTAGTTTATTTTCCTGCCATTCTCTTTTCTCTATATTTTGTCACTTTAGTTTTTACTCTACTTTCCTTTTTCCTCTTTTCTTCCCTTTTCTCCTCTCTTTATAAACAGAGTAAGTAATGCTCTTTAGGTGAAAAGATCAGAAGAAGACAGCAAGAGTGAGTGAAGGATGTAGAGTTGGTAGTGCGGGGTGTGCCGGGAGCATCTCCCCTCAGACAGGACAGCGGCCTCCTCGGGCAGGTTGGGTGGGAGGGACTAGGCTCTCCTTCCTTGTTTCTGGGTTTAGAATTACAGATGGTAGAGACTTCCCTGGCGATCCAGTGGTTAAGACTTCGCCTCCCAATGCAGGGGGTGTGGGTTCCATCCCTGGTCGGGGAGCTGATTTCCCACATGCCTCACGGCCAAAAGACCGAAACATAGAACAGAAGCAATATTGTAACAAATTCAATAAAGACTTTAAAAATGGTCCACGTCAAAAAAAAAAAAAAAGAAAAAAGGAATTACAGATGGTAGTCATAACAGTCAGAAAAATAATATTCATCCCTGATTCCATCAGGGTTGAAGACCCCCGCATCCCCATGGGCTCCCACACCAGCCCGGGTGGCCCCCCTCCTTCCCCCAGCCTCATGGCCCCCCCGCTCGGGTTCTCACTGCCTGCTGAGCTCTCTGGCCTCCACAGGCATCTAAGCCACCATCTCTTGGAGTTCTCAGAGGTGCAGGCGGGGGAGGGATGAATCTCGAGGTTGCAGATTTCACTTCGTTGACTTAAAGAGCCTTCATTACCTCTTTTACTTGGTGTTTCTCTGTTCCCAGGCCTGTGCCTTTGACCTCATTTCATTGAAACATACTGTCATTTCTACAAAAATACAAAATATTAGATGCCACATCCCCCAAATGAGTGTTACAAACACCTGATATTCAGGAAGAACCGTCACTTCTCTTACTGGATGAGATTAAATTCTCTCAGCTCTTGAAAAGATCTGTTTTACTCTGAGCTGTGTGAAAAGTATGCAGTAAGTTAATAACAAAAATGTTACTTTAACAGACTTTACCTAAGAGCATTGGAAAACTTAAGAAGTTGAGCAACTTGAATGCAGACAGAAATAAATTAGTGTCTTTACCAAAAGAGGTACGTGCTTTTAAGAAAATAATATAATGATAATTATAAAGAAATAATAACACATAAGGGGTCAAAGATGTCAACTACTTTAAAAGACTTATGTGATGCTTTTTAAAGGTGTAAACTCTCATCTGTGGATTCAGGGATGGTTGGAGGAATTGTATGAAAGAATGACCATCAGTAACACTAAGGAGAGTAGGTGGGTCCAGATGGTTGTGAGCAGAGTTGGGAAAGGTGAATTCGTTGGGGGACAGAGAGAACGACATTTTGGGGTTGACCTGGGAGAACAGTGACACCACGGACAGGAAGGGGTGATCTGGGAGTTGGGCAGAGGAAGGGGATGACTTTGGGTTTGACTGGGTTTAATGAGGAGTTAAACTGCCCCATAACCGTTGGAGTCATAAAAATGGATCTTGATGGAGCGTCTTCCTGGGCAGAGGCTTGCCTCCGGGAGAGAGGGAGTGAGCCCTCTAAGTAGAGGAGGATGCCCGGGAAGGTCTGGCCAGGTTCTTAGGATTTTTTGGTCAGTGCTCCAAGCAGGAGAAAAGAGACAGTCACCATCGTTTGCAGGCATAGCTGTGCAGCTTAGTGGCATTTCAGTTCTGGCAAAGGAGGTGCCAATACTGAGAATGGGGAGGAAACCTGAGACAGATCACACAGGGAGGCATCTGGGCCATTGTTTAAAAGGAAGACTCACTTTCTGTTTGGAACCAGAAGAACCTGATTGGAAATGGGTCGTACTGAGCTTGATTTTTTATTAGCAATAGAGCCTAAAATAAAGTTTAAGATGCCATTTCTCCACTCTCCCCACACCCTGCCTCCACCCATCAAGTGAGCCGTTGGTGAGCCCCTCGCCCTGGCCAAGGCCTCATATGAAAAGGTGCTGTGTCCTCTGATGTGATGACCACTGGCCAGGCACCGTTTCCTCCTTATTTCTCTGTTTGACCCTTTCTAACATCTGTTTTGGAATAGTTTCAAAGCTGCCCTCCAACCAGCCAGAGCTCGAGGGGTTCTTATGCTCCCAGGGCCGCTTCTCTGGGTGTCCGACTTGGCTTGGTCTCTTCTTTCCCTTCCCCATCTGGGTGTTCTACTCTCGGCAGCCCAGGCTTGTCCCTGGGTGAGAACGGCCAGCCTTCCTGAGTGGAAGCATAAGGATGTTTGCTATAAATGTGACTACGTTCTGTTCCCAGCAGAAAGACCTAATTCTTCATCTCAGCTAAACTGGGACACCAGAGAGTCTGCTCATCAAAATGTTTTGGTTCCAGTCTCAAAGCAATAAACCGAAACACAGAGCTGGTGCTCTGAGCATTTAATTGTACTCCTGCTGGAGAACACGTGTGGGTGGGTGTAGATCGGACGCATAAACGCATGCAGAGAGAAGTAGAAAAGATTCATGACTTCCTTTCTCAATGTCCTGCACTACACTAGGTGCTGTTGTGTATGTTCATTGAATCGTCACAGCAGCTTTTTGAGGCCATGAGGATTTCCTCACTTTACAGATGAGGAAACTGAGGCTGGTGAGAAGCTTTCCCCACCGGGGCTCACACAGCTGGGAGTTGGGAGAATGGGTTCCAGACGTGTCCCCAGATGGCCAAGCCCATAAAAGCAGATTGAACCTACCTTTTCGTTGCTGTGACCTTGACGTAAGGCAGGACCTTGATTGGGTAAAGGAAGGTCAAATCATCTTTAGTTTGGACACTTTAGAAAATTAATACATTTGAGGAATAGTTTCAGTAAATGCCAAAGAGAGGGCTTCTGAGTATGATGTTAATCCCCAGCAAGGTCACCACCCACCTGCCATGTCCCCATCCCTCTCTTTGGATCTGCTCTTTCAAAGGAACACATTTTAGACAAGAATGTGAGGAGTTTCTTCTTGTAAACTGTCCCCATCATATTAGCATCAGCCCTGTTGGCACTCTGAGAGAATGACATTATTGATATGATCGCTTCCCTGGCATTTGGAGTTTCATCAAGGAATGAAGTTTGTGCCTTTTCCTTCAGCTGCCCAAGAAAGCAGAGCTGTTTAGGACCCCAGGGACTGGCTCTTTTCTAGCCCATTTCACTCCGACTCACATACTCTGAGCTCCCAGGCTACGACGTGTCCCAATTCTGCTGTGGGTCCCAGCTTGGTGACCCTGCAGAAACGGGCAGTGCTGGCCTCTGACCCTCGGGCTGAGCTGCCAAATCATCGATGGGCCCCTCACCTTGAACGGGGTCTTGTTTGTTGGTCTGGTGTGAGTGTGAGTGTGTGTGCAGGGGGAATGCCACGTGTGTGCATACACTCTGCCTCCAAGCTTGATACCGTCCCATCAAATCCTGCACTCTCCTGATTGGATTCTTTTCTTTCCAAACGTGATTACTTCCTCTTGAACAATTAAGTCTCACGCATGACACATCTAAACTGAAATGCTGACCAATTCCATTTATATGCCCCAAATCCATAGTTGTATTAATGGCCTTTGGTCTGGTGTGCTGTGTAGTTCTTCCTCTTTTTTGTCTTTTTTCCCCCCCATTTGATAGTATCACATATTGTCAGTTTTACAGCACAGTTCCTTCGTCTATAGCAGCATTTATTTGCATTTTTTCCCCAAATGGTTGAGGGGAAAATGTTTGCACTGTGTGGGTCACAATAATAGATTCTGTTTGTGTTGTGTGGTGTTATGTGTAGTAAACATTTGCAAATCAATGAATGTCTCTTGTTTTCTTAATTGTTAGCTGCTTGGAAATTTAGAAAAGTCAGGTAAACTTGCAATCTTGTAAGTATTGTTCAGACCACAGTTGCATCTCTGACTTCCATTCTGCTTCTCAAATGCATGAAGATTCAGATCGGCTGACAGCTTTGTGTGCTCTTCATTGTAAAACATTGGACATTTTCCTCGAAACTCAGTTTTTTTTTTTGTTTCTTTAAATGACTGCATGGCCTGGAACCTGGTTTTGCTATGTGTTTGTCAGATTTGTTCCGATTACTCTCTCTCAAAAGAATGCTTTTCTGTGAATTACATCTTAAGTTATTCAGAAATTCTGAAAGGCATACGTTGGGGGCTCATCTGCCTTCACCAAATTCTACTTTGTTGGCACGATTCTGTCTCTGAGGGACAGGCTAGATTCGCTTTATTTGCTACATGTGGCATGCTTCTGATTTTTCAATCCACTTACTTGCGTCTTTTATTTCTCATCCCGTTGCTCAAGTGTGTATGTTTCTGTGATAAGGAAGTTCCCTAAAAAACCCTGTTTTTGGTGGAGGGAAGAATTAAGGGGAAGAGGCTCTGCTTCGTGGATAGACAGGACGTCGGTGTATGTGTGATCATGGGTATGAAGATAGACACAAACTTTATAGTATTTCCAGCCACATCTTATCGTTAAATGACCTAGACCACAGAGAGTTTCTGGCTGGAAGAAATGGAGTATATATCCAAGTTCAGGGCTTAGTCTCTTGTCTCCATTAGGTCAAAATGGAAGTGACTCTACCTACATCATACCTGTCCAGTCAGATGAGACAAGGGAGGATTTGCAGATCATTCGTCAGAGCTTTCCTTTAGCAGGCAATCTGTAAACACGAATCACCCACAGATATTGTGCTATTCAGAAATGTCCATGGTGATAGAGTATTCATTTTGTAGACAGCTTTCTGCCTTCCTATTAGTACAATTTAAAATTCTTCTAGAGTAAGTTCCCATGATGTTCTAAAGTGAATTATTGATAGATAAAAGAGATATGACCAAACCTAAAAATGCTAGAATTAAAAAAAAAAAAAAAAAAAGGCTGACCGTTGGGTTTCAGGATAGAGAAGGCATTCCTAAACTTGAAAGAGGAAATAACTCATAAAAGAAACAGTTGATGGATTTGTCTACGTGAAAATGAGATTTGTGACCTTCAAGAAAATAAAGACAGGCTGGGGGAAGGGTGATGTTTACAGCATCACACGTGAAGGCTGTCTTTCCTTACTCTGTTAGAAATTCTTTCACATCATTGAGAAAAGAGATGTACCCACTCTAGAAAAGTGGACAGAAAGAAAAGCAAAGAACCCCCCCACAAACACCAGTGATTCACAGGAGAAAAAAATAGAAATGACTTTTAATGCGAAATCATTATTCACAAAATGTTAATTGAAGCATTTTCACCTATCAGATTTTCAAGATTTAAAAAATATAATAATATACCAAATGTTGGTTAGAGTACAGGAAAGTGCCTGTTATCATGGAAATATAGATTATTATGGCTTCTCTGGAAGGGAATTTGGTAGTAGTATTAAAAATTTGAAAAATAGGCATACCCTTTGATTCTGTCATTCCACTTCTAGGAATTTACCCTAGGAGAACAATTATGGATATACACTGAGAATCATGCATGAGATTATTTCTCCCAGTGTATGCAGGAGCGTCTAGCGTGTTCCAGGCACCATGCCAAACATGTCCGGAGGCAGCTGACATGTGCCAGGCCCTGTGCCAAGTGCCTTCAGGCTAATTCTTGTCTGATTTTCACAACAATTCAATGAGATATAGGTAAATCATCATCAGCATCCAACAGATATTGATTTCTAAACTAAGACTCAGAGAGGTTAAGTAACTTGCCCAGGGTCACACAGCAAAGAAATGGTAGAACTAATTAGCAGTGTCTACAGTGGTGATCTGCTAAGTAATCTGTGATACATATGTAGAAGGAAATAACTATGTGGTGAGTAAAAATTCTGTTGGAAGCAAAATGACCTGGGAAGACATTCTTGATTCTGTATGCAAACAAAGGTGCTAAAGATCATAGGGCTGGTTCTAATTCTGTTGAAGTGCATATTTATAATCACAAATGCATGGCATTTGAACCTCAGAATGTTAAGACTGATTATCCCTTCGTGGCCGGATTTGGTTTGAGTTATTTTCTCATTGTGCTTTCGTGCGTGTGTATATGTGGTTTTTATTTTCCAGTCAACTAAGTTACTTTCTTATAATTAGAAGAATGCTGTCGCTGTTAGTGGATATTTTGATGTCAGTGGCCCAACAATTCAGGGAGTCCCAAAACCACATGGTTTCCAAAATATTTCTGGAGCAGGGAACATTTGAATAATATGCCACAGATGATCATGGGAAAGGCAAAAAATAGTCTTTGGTTTCTAAAATTATACCTCATGTTATTTCTGTTCAAATAGGATTTTGACCAGATTTTGCTTATTGTACATTTTCCCTCTTGCCAGTGAAATGTGGGTTCAGTTCTGTTACAAATAATATTGAAAGGAAGATGCCGAAGGAAAATGAAAGTTCCTTTCCACTCGGGGCAGGTATTCACAAGGCAGGCTATAGGCAAAGGTGACCAGTACAGGCTTTCTCTTTGAGTCGCACAATCTGATTATCTCCTTTAAGCTGTCACCTGCAGGCTGTTACTACTCAGGGAAAGTTGACCTTACTGAAGGTTTGCTCAGTGATCTGCAGGTCCCATATCCTTGAGACGGATCAGATCAGTGCCAAAGAGTTAAGGACAGTATTGTCTTGAATTAGGAGAACACAGAACAGCTCAACAAGGATCCTTAGCTACGTTCTGTAATTCTCGGAGAATCCAAGTCCAAGCCCTCGTATTCTTTTCTCTGGTGCTGCTATCCTTGTGTGCTATTTTGTGGTTAAAGGGAGTTTGAAAATATCCGCTTCCTACGTAACTGGTAGTAAGTTATTTAAACAGTGACTCTGCTTCCCGGAATTTCTAAGTGCTGGAGACATTTTATCCTGTTGACCCCTAAGGAGCCTGTAAACTCTGCCTCCTGAACCCAGAAGAGAAAGCGCAAGTACATGCGAATGATGCAGAATGCAATACTGAGCTCAGGCCAGTTCTTCACTCCTATGAACACAAAATGTCACTGTGATGCACCGTCAGGGAGACAGTATTTTAGGAGGTTCTGGGGCATCCAGGGCAGAGGTGGGCAGCCTCAGCACAGTTCCAGCGGCATGGCAGGGGCTCAGGTGTGGACAGCCTGTCACTGGGACCTGGGACTTGCACTTCTTGGAAAAACAACAGCTACGTTTATTTGGCAGCAGCAATAGGCCAGGTCCTAGGATAGGGGCTGTGATAGGTGGTTTCGTTCAATCTAATGCTTATTGTTACTTTTGCTAAAGTAACATATCCAAATCCACAGGACCTAGGACGGAGCCTAAGTTCCACCCCTGGTCTGTGAGACCCCAGAGCCCCCCCTCTACGTCACCCCGCATCCCCCTCTGACGTCTGTGAAGAACTCTGTCTTTTGAATCATGGCTTTGACTGCTCTATCATCTTTTCCAAAAGCCAAAGCTTTGCGCCATGCCCTCCCAGCTGGCTTGGTGTGAGCGTGTCCTTTGCTTTTTGCCCTGTTAGGCAGCCCTCACACATTCAGCCCAGATGGACTCTCTGTCCTCATCGTTTCCTGAAAACATGGCCAGTGGCACTCAGAGGCCACTCACCTGCCTTGTCCACCCAGAGCGCCTGAGGCTCTTGGATACACTGCCTTCCTCCTCTTGACCTCTCAAATGGCGTGAGAGTAGAGCGGGGAAGGAAAGAGAAAAAAATAAATCACAGGCTGTAAGCACATAGGCAGTGCACACCCTCCACCGGGAGTTCCCGTTCTTTCCCCCAAAGTACGTAAGCGGTGTGAACTTGTCCGGAACTTTTATTGCACGGGCGACTTTCAGAGACCTCTCTGACCCACTTTCATTAGTTAATTAATGTTTAGGAGTAGATGGTATAGGCACACGGTACAAACTGAAAATGTTCACATGGTGTATGCAACTGTAGGCCCCCCAAACAAAGACCCCACCGGTGGCGGGGGCAGTGGGCGGCTTCCTGACAAAGCGAAGCCCCAAGTCGCGATGCAGCCTCGGCTCTGTGTGTAAATAACCGATACCTGCTTTGCCTCCCCGGAGTCCAGATAAGCCCTGTCTCCTCAAAGCCAGGCCGGCATGAGGCGTGACCGGCCTCAGCCACGTGCTGACCCAGTAGGCGCCCCTTCCTGGCTCGCAGACCCGGTGCGGATCCCCGACCACATGGATCGGGGCCGGTCCCCACGGGGACCTCCGCATGGGTCACCTAAATTCATCAGAGCGAATCTAATCGTGTCCGTCCTTACACGATCCAGGGTGTCCAGGGTTTTGATTCCTTTCCTTCTGGGAGGTGCCTGGGCACCTGGGTTAGACTGAGCCCCTTCCTCAAGGGAGGGAAGAATGCCAGGCCCCACAGAAGATGTGCCTCTTTTAGGACATGATATTTACAAAACGTGAGAGGCCGCCCTAGTAGTTCTTATCAGGGAAAAGAGTTTTGCGGTCTCCATTGTTACACATAGAAGCAGATGACAACTTTAAGTAGCAGCCTTTCAGTAGTAAGTAAACAAATACAAGTGTGTAGACATACCTTCATGAGGAATGTTGGTAGGTAGCTGGGCTTCACCTTTGGGCAGAGAGGATGCCAAACACCCTGATGACATGTAAGCGTGCAAATTAAACAGCCCCATCAAACGATCTGTCAGAGGGTTTGTATGGACCATAATTAGAAAGGAAACGGATTGACGTGGACCAGGGGTTCTGGGAAGGCTTTTCGGGGTAGAGGATGTTTAGCTAATTGGGGGTGATGGTAAGATTTAAAAAAGACAGAAAGAAGAAGGGTGTATCTATAAGAAACAGTGTGACCAAAAATACAAGATGTCTTTTAGAGGACAGTGAGCAAACCAGTTTTTCTGGGGTGGGAAATGTGAATACTGAGAAACGAGGGGAACAGTACGTCTCTGGGTGTTTCCAGGTGACCAGAGAGGAATGTTAGTCTGTGTTTTCTTGTGTGTTTAGTTTTCTTTTACATTCATTATGGTTACATGCTGTGGTTAAATATATTATTTCAAAATCCTTATATTAACTCCTAAGGGAAGACATAAAAAGATTGTGCACAAAGGTAATTATGTAGCAGTTTCATAAATGTGCATTCCGCTTTTTAAGATACACACGTATATTTAACACAGAAGTAAATAGAAAAGGGCAGAAGGCATATTCAGATACTGACGAAGAGCTGGGTGTCTTGCTCCTCCTCTGGTGGAGGCTCTGGGGTATTTTTCCATGTATCAGAATCAATAGGTCCCTTCATCAGCCCTTTTCCCCAGCCGCCCTGAGTCAGAACAGCGCATGTGTGGAGAGTGTAGCGTGGACGTGGGCCTGCGGGATGTTGTGTCTGGGACCCAGCAGGTTTTGCAACCCCTTCGTTCAGCTTTCCTGACTGTAGAAACCACAGACAGCTTATTCAAGAGAGTCCTTGAATTCTTTTGCGAAGACTAGACTCTTACTAAGCTCAGTTACCTTTGAATCGGTTACTTAAAATAAAAAGGGAATCAAATTTGGTGTGGACACAGATATTGACGTGTGCTTTCAGCAGTAGGTCATAGCCGACCAAATTCACTTTTTGCTAAAAGATGGTTCATTTTGCATTTGTCAAAGGGCACTGAATTTATCAAATTAAGTTGTGAATGACCAAAGGCTATTAAAAGATGTATGGTAGAAATCAATGTATCATCTCTCAGATGTTCCTCGTTTTCTTTTATTTTTAAAGAAGCTGGAACACTGAAGTTAACATAATGGGCAGGTCTTCAAAGGGGTGTGTGTGTGTGTGTGCGTGTGTGTGTATCACCGTTGGCCTGACTTTTGAAACCTAGAATTCTTTTTTTTTTAATTTAATTTTTTATTAAAGTATAGTTGATTTACAATGTTGTGTTAGTTTCTGGAGTGCAGCAAAGTGATTCAGATATATATATATCCTTTTTCATATTTTTTTCCAACCTAGAATTCTTAAACTCCCATATTACCAAAAACTATATGTCTGGACCTGTGTTGTCTGGTTAACATATTTAAAAGATGCAGTTGCATTAGGTAGCAGTAGAAAATGACTTTCTGTTCAGAATGCAGTTTTTGAACTGTATTGTTTATTTTCTTGACTTAATTTAGAACATACGTGTTTAATGTTTTGCAGAGATTTTTAAGCTTACTGGACGACTCAGTGTTTTATATGATTTAAATCAATCATAGCTGGTCATCAGTGAGACTTAAAATCGTGTGATGTTATTTTGTGCATCCTTTTCATGCCATTTGATGAACAAGACCCTCCAGTCCCACCCCCATCTCCCAGAAAAACCTGGAAAACAGTCATGTTTTCTTTCCCATCATAGATCGGCGGGTGCAGCAGCCTCACCGTGTTCTGCGTGCGCGACAACAGGCTGACTCGGATCCCTGCGGAGGTGTCACGGGCCGCTGAGCTGCACGTCCTGGACGTGGCAGGGAACAGGTAAGCCTGAGACAAGCAAACGGTCATCCACCCCAGCCTTGGCTGTCTTGCCTTTGCTCCACCTTGTAAAATATATACTGATTGGTCACATTAGCCAGGCCTGGAAGCTCCCAGTGTGGGAGCTGGAGTGATGGAGCCCGATGGAGTGGACAAGGTCAAGGGCAGCCAGAGCGTGGAGTCCTTTAAGGTTACGGTGGGCACGGCCGGACACATGCTTTCCAGATGACGGTACCGCGATGGAAGGGGGAGGGAGACCTAGGTCTTGGCTTTTATAACTGGCTTCCGTATGTCATTGTGGACCTTGGTTTCCTCATCTGAAAAAAGAGCTCCCATGAGTCTGAGCTAGATTTTAGCCAGGGGTCTTGATGTGTCTTGCCCGTGACTCAACCCCCTGACATTGTGAACAAAATTGTATTCAGGGACACTTTGCTGGTGAGAAGATCCACAGCTAATGTCAGAATTGCCAGGTGTTTCACAGTCTAAAAAACCTGATGGGCCACCAGTCGGTGTCCCCAAGGTCACAGCATCGCCATCTCTCGAGTTCTGGGTCAGAGGCCTGCGGGCTGCTTGCCAGACTCTGGAATGTGGACTAGAGTCATTTCAGCCATTCTGAACCAATTTCATCACTGCGGATGTCACCGCACTTTCCTTCCCCTGAGCCCTCCTACCCAGGCTCTTCTTTCCACCTCTGACACCTTCTCTGTTTCCCCACTTTTATCCTTTGGCACTCATGTTCCTCTTTTCTCCAGGAAGCCTCCTCTCTGGGTCTGCATTTCTGAATTACCCTGATGATAATTGCTTGTTTACCTGCATGCGACCCTCCTGAAATTAAAGTTACCTAAAGTTAGATGTGATGGTTTGTGTGTCATTGTGATTTGTCCCTTCAGTAGATGCCTGGTGGATATCTGTCGACTGAATGGAAATGTTAAAAACGTTCATTTTGCAGAATGGCTGGCAGGCCACTGCAAAGGGCCTGATATCACAGGCTATGTTGCCAAAAGGAATTTAAAAAATGCTTTTGGGTGTTATATAGTTAGATGGGAGAGAACGTGCTGGACCAGGGGAAGATGATCAATGCTTCAAAATGGTAAAGGCCAGCGATCCAAAGAGTGTCTGGGGGATTGTGGCCTACGTGATTCGCTGCTCACAGGTCAGGCACGAGGCACCATTTTTCACTCCTGCTAATGGATCGTGGACAGCAGTGCTAAACAAACAGCAGGACACGGGGGAACCTGGTGATGAGCTATGGCCTCAGGAAACCCTCACCGTTTTAAAGTTGATGCTTTCAGGACATCTTGATAGATTCTTAAGGCCATTCACTGGTGACTGGAAACTCAGAATTAATTTGAGCTAGATGTTGAATTTCTGCTTGGATTAAGCCCAACAGGAGGCATGCAGCTTGAGAAGGGCCCTTCCCTCCTAACCTCTCCCTACAGCAGTAGAAGCTCAGTGATTCCAGACCCGCCCCAGTTCTTGCCACTTTGGGGAGCACGGATTTGCATCACTAATTCTTGAGCAGAAAGATAGCTCTGACCTCTAAAAACTGTTTTTCACACGAGTGAAGACCCCATTCTCAAGTTCTCAGGAGAAGGGAAACGATATTTATTATGCCTGGGCCAGGGTGGACCAACACCAATTAAAAAGTCGAGTGCCATAGCTGTCATCTGAGTCAGTTAGGTGTGTCCTTTAGTCCATTGTATATATAGATGCATAACCAGATTTTAAGCTTATTAAAATATTTAATTACTACTTATTTAAAGTATCAGTAGAGAAACTGATACCCTCCAGGTGAAAAGAGGCTACCGTGTTAGCTTTTCAGCTTGCAGAAATGTCACACCATGGGAAGTCCTACCAAATACAACAGAAGTTTCTGCCTCTCTCCCCAAGCATATAAAAGTAGCAAACGGCACAGGGAGGCTGCATGTCGGTTCCCAGAAATTGTTTTTTGACACGTTTGATAGGAAAATTATAGCAAGGATAACGCTAAAATGCCACTTGGAGACTAAAGCACCAAGCCTTCTGGTACAGTAATAGAGGAGGTGCCTTGTATCAGCAACCACCTCTGGGCCCAGAATACAGATGTCCTTAACTCTTAGGTTCTTTCCCATATGACTATCCACCAAGTACACAAAATCGGGTATTGGAGCATCTTCCTCGCAATATTACTAGTACCAAATACTGCAAACCATGGCTGTCGACGGAGAAATCGTTTGTAACTTTGAATTTCATGATCCAAAAAATAAACTAAAAAGCCTAAAAGGTATCACCTTATACCTATTAGGATGGCTTTTTATCAGAAAGACAAGGGGTAACACGTGTTGATGATGACACAGCAAAAAGGGAACCCTTGTGCAGTGTTGGCGGGAATGTAAGTTGGTGCATCCACAGTGGAAAACAGTATGGGGTGTCCTCAAGAAATTATAAATAGAACCACCATATGATCCAGCAGTTCAGCTTCTGGGTATATACCCCAAGGAAAAGAAAACAGGATATCCAAGCGGTATCTGTACTCTCATGTTCATTGCAGCTTTATTCACAGTAGCTGAGATATGGAAATAGCCTAAGCATCCAACAGGTGAATGAATAAAGATGTGTGTGTGTGTGTGTGTGTGTGTGTGTGAGAGAGAGAGAGAGTGAGTGAGTGTGTACACACATATATACGTATATATGAAATGGAATATTATTCAGCCATGAGAAAGTCGGAAATCCTGTCATTTACGACAACAAGGATGGAGCTTGAGGGCATTTTGCTAAGTGAAATAAGTTAGACAGAGAAAGACAAATACTGTGTGATCTCATTTTTATGGGAAGTCTAAACAAGCTGCACTCATAGAAACAGAGAGTGGACTGGTGGTTGCCAGGGGCCAGCGGGTGGGGGAAATTAGGAGATGCCAGTTAAAGGGTACAGATTTCCGGTTAGCAGACGAATAAGTTCTGGGGATCTAACATACAGCATGATGACTGTAGTTAACAACACTGTATTATATCCTCTAAAGGTGCTAGGAGAGTAGATCTTAAATGTTTCCAACACACAGACACACAGACACACACACACACACACACTGTGGTGATTATGTGAGGAGATGGAGATACTAAGCCTACTGAGGTAATCATTTCCCGAAACAGTCATCCCTCTGTATCCCTGGGGGGATTGGTTCCAGCACCCCCGAGGGTACCAACATGGGCAGACGCCCCAGCCCCTTATATAAGATGCCGCGGCAGAGTTGGCCCTCCGCATCCGCAGGTCCTGCATCCTCGGACACTGAACACCAACGTTATATATCAAATCATCACATTGTCCACCTCAGATTTACACAGTGGTGTATGTCAATTAGATCTCAATAAAGCTGGAAAAAATATTAAAAGACAAAACACAACACAAGTGTAGCCGGACTGTGGAATACTGAGCAGCTAGAGAATGATCTGTTTCTCTGCGTTGTGACCCACGATGCTCAGGGCAAAGAGCAAGTGTGGACAGTGCCTGGTGCTCTCATTTTTGTTTTTGTTTTTAAAAAGTCTTACCTATAGAGAACACCAAAATATTAAGTGGTTCCCCTAGAGGAGGGCTGGAAACTTGAGGTTACAGGGGGCTTTCACTTTAGATATTTTGGGATTGTTTACACTTTAGATATTTTGGGATTGTTTACATTTTTTCACTGATTATGTTCTCTCTGTGTATCTCTTTAAACATTTTTGAAAACGTTGCTTAAAACTAGCAATTCTACTAGGAGGTAACAAACAGATGAAATATTCGGTTGTAAGAAGCATTCAGCCATAGGTCTAGTTAGTATTACATTAATCAGTAGGCCATGTTTAGGTGCTAAATAAATTTGATAAAGCAACCGCCATCGTAGCCAGAGGTGGGGAAGGTCACTTCGGTGGGCTGGTCACCGATGTATCTGGAAACGAGAAGCTCACGGTTTGGTTGTTCATTTGCTTTATTCCTTGTACTGTTGATGTAAGTAGTAACCACGGGCTTTTTATTTCTGTGGTCCTAAATGTAGCACAGAGGTGTGTACAAATGGGGCTGCGGCTTCTTGTGTTGATCCTGTAGTGGACAGAAGGTACCAGAATAAACCAAAAATGTATTACTAACTCCCCTGGAAAGCAGATTTTTAAAAAAATCTGTTTTCTGGCTTGTATCTGGGATGCTCACCCAAGAGAAACAGAGGAGTGTGTGTCTTTCTCCCCAAGGCCGCAGTGAGTCAGCGACAGGGTCGGCCCAGTCTGCAGAGTCTCTGTTTGCAGACTGGGCAGGGAGCAGGGCTTTTTTCCTCTGTGACACTGGGAACACCTCTGTCCATAAGACACGTGTGAACGAGCTCATGTGTGGTGTGTGCTTGGCCGGCAGCAGCCGAATCCAAGCTGGCACGTTGATTCTTTGCGGGAAAACCAGTGTTCTAGACCACGCATCTGTCTTACCTGGCCTGGTGGCATGTGATTTTAAGACCTGTTGTTGTGGAGTCTAGTAATTTATTTTAGCTTTTATGACATGATTTGCATCCTTAGCAGCTGTTATTTATTATTGATGCTCTGTTTAGCCTTTTGTTTATACCTTTGCTTTAGCATTTATCTGGGAAGCCAGTTATTAGTCTGAGAAGGCACGACGACCGTGTTTTTAGTATCTGTGTGTCATGCCAGCTTTCAAATCTTGATTTATTTTTTTCTTTACTCTCTCGAAGGTAGAGACGCCGACTATAGATTTCTTGCCCAAGACGTTGAACCTTGAAACATTCTGGAGGATATTAGCTTAATTCCTTTTTAAAAAAGAAATAGGGACAAACTTTCAAAAGAAATTACCCTTTGGTTCAATAAAATGAAAAAGGGTTTGATGTCTTTTAAGCACCCCCCCAGTGTATTAGGATATTCTTTTTAAAAAGTCCTGTCACAGTGTCTGGCAGATACCTGCCTTGCGTCTTTAACTTCCTTGCATTTGAGTATGTGTGTGACAGCCTTTGGGCAGAGGGAGAGATCATTTGTACGCTTATACAAATAAGCACAGAGATTTCACTTTCTAGCCCCCTCAAAGAACCAATACCTCAGAATCAGGGGAAGTGGGGCTGTGAGTTGCTGTGCCCTCAGACCCCTCCAGGCATCCTCCTGGTATGTGCATGTCACTGCACTGGGTGGATTCTGGGATTTAAAAACACATATTTCCCACCCAATTTGGCCGTCATTGGTGAAATAGTGGCGTGTACAACACACGGAGTCTTTTCAAGGGTCCTTTCACATAGGCAATTCTCATGGCATCGACTTGAGAACCTCACTCCCACGTGGGCACAGTTCCCTGTATTTAACCAATACTGCACCCACTGAGTGTGTATGGGATGGGTCAGCCTTGACTGGACTAACTTTTAGGAAAAGAAAATATTTTCTCACCTCCATAACTAGGACATGGGAAGGCTTTTGTGAAATGTATTCATTATTCTTATAGAAAGTTTGTTAATACGCTGTCTGCATTCTTTGATCATTTCTAACTTCAGCTGTTAAATTAACTTAGTTGGTCTGTGCTTACGTTTTACTTGGATTCGTTTTATAATATTGGAGTATAACTGCTTTTTCTAGTTTATTTCTAGTTTATTTCCCGTAAGTCTGTCAATTCAAAATACGTCTGACAAGTCTGCATTAGTCTGTTGGTGAGACATTTAGGCATCTCTCCCATATATGTTAAATGGAGATAGAGGTACCATTTCATAGAAGAAAGAACCCCAGGAATACACGCTGTCACATAATTTCTTATAGAATTAATGGGCCAGAGATTTCTTTTAAGAAAACCTGCCTCCTATTGTAGGTAACAGACTGTGATTAGCTTATTTTTAGCTAACGTATGAAGTCATTTCTAAGATGGAGCTCTCCTTTAATCTACGGAGCCGTCCTTAGAGTGAAAATACTTGATCAAATATAACCTTAAGCCTTTAAACCTTAAATTCCTGGTATCTGCAGAGGTTCGGGTGTTTTCAGAGTGAATTAAACTTGTGTAAAGCCTTGGTTTTTACCAGAGCAGCATTTCACCCTTGGCAGTGTTCCATTTGGGACTGGATAGTTGTTTGCTGCGCGGCTGTCCTATGCGTTGTAGGGAATTTAGCAACATCCGGGCCTTGACCCACTAGACGTCAGTAGCACCCCCAAAAATGTCTATAGACATTGCCAGGTGTCCCCGGGGGCAAAATTGCCCCTAGTTGAGATCCTCTGCTCCAAGTAATCGTCGCCAAGTACCAAGTGCATATGATTTCTGGTGACGGTCATCACTAAATAGATTTAACTGGTCAAATACTTGTACAAACATAGATAGAAGACTAATCTTTAGGTATCACATTACAGTTTTTAAAGTGCTTTATCTCCTTCGAAACTGAAGCAATCTGAGGTGGAAATTAATTATCACGTAGGTGTCTGAGAAGTGGGAGCTTTCAGAGACTTAAAAGTCTAAAATGGAATACCTAAAATAATCTCCCCAGAGAGAGCAAGTGGAGTCCATAAAGAAACACTTTTAATCTTTATTTTAACTGCAGTTTAAACTTTGCAGCGCCCAAGGCCTCACCTTCCTCACGTCCCGATTTGCCAGGTGCTACCGGGGGCAGGTAACGCCATGGTCTTATTCCAGCCCTGCGGGTGAGGCTGTCCCCATTGACTTAGGAAGAACTCGGCTTCCGGGTTCTTCCACAATTAACACTGGCTTCCCCACTCCCCCGCCCCACCCCGGCCTTTAAATGGAAACTTCCCAAGAGTAAACAGCGCGCGCTGTAATTTCCTCATTTTTTGCCCCATGGCCTGGAGGTGCTAATGAGAGAGGTGATGACAGAAAAGGGAAGCACAGTCACCCACTGAAGCGTCCACTGGCAAAGGGTAAATCGAGTATCTTATTATAAACATAATACCTTTTCACATATTGAACCCAATCCCAGGAAACGGTTTTTATTTTTTTTTCCTGTTTTGTTTTGGACAAGACTTGATTTAATCACAGATTGTAAGCTCCCCATGTCTCCTTTTGTTTTCATCGAGGCTGTCGCACCTGCCTTTATCCCTGACCGCTTTAAAGTTGAAGGCTCTGTGGTTATCAGACAACCAGTCCCAGCCCCTGCTCACGTTCCAGACGGACACTGACCACACCACCGGGGAGAAGATTCTCACCTGTGTCTTACTTCCTCAGCTGCCTTCTGAACCTGCCTGCCAAGGTAAATGGAAGGACCAGGTTCACTTGGCCCCGAGAATTAGCAGCAGTTTATGCCTGTCCTTAAGGCCTCTCACTCGCACGCGGGACTGCGTTGTGTCTTATCTGCCTGCAGAGCCAGCCTAGGTGTGAGGTCATTGTGGGTCTTTTCTGGGAAGCTTCCCCTGTATCTCTGCAGAAAAAACGTGCTGCTCATACCCGTGTATCACATTTGATATTCTTTAAACAGCCTTCTGGTTTTGAGTTCTAGCTAAGGCTGAAAATGCAAATACAGACTCCTAAAAGAGGTAAGAGTCCCTTAAAATCCAAACAGACGGTTTGGAGGATTAGTATTGAACATCTCCAGCAAACTCTTTTTAAAACAGGGAGTTGCTTTGAGTGACTGTACCTTTGTTTTGTAAATTATGTGTGGTTTAAAAAAGCATTCAGGGCTTCCCTGGGAGCGCAGTGGTTGAGAATCTGCCTGCTAATGCAGGGGACACCGGTTCGAGCCCTGGTCTGGGGGGATCCCACATGCCACGGAGCAACTAGGCCCGTGAGCCACAATTACTGAGCCTGCGCATCTGGAGCCTGTGCTCCGCAACAAGAGAGGCCGCGACAATGAGAGGCCCGCGCACCGCGATGAAGAGTGGCCCCCGCTTGCCGCAACCAGAGAAAGCCCTCGCACAGAAACGAAGACCCAACACAGCAAAAATAAATAAATTAATTAATAAACTCCTACCCCCAACATCTTCTAAAAAAAAAAAAAGTGATTACTTTAAAAAAAAAAAGCATTCACACTCATATCACATGACTGTCATAAATCCTTTTCTGGGAGCTGGTTTCGATAGAAAAAAGGGAGAAGGGTCTGGGCGAGCGGAGCCACCTTGTCTATCCCAGCCTCGTTAGAGGAGCACTTAAGACCCCAAGAGAACAATGCGGTAGGTTGCGCTGCCAAGGAAAGTACTAGATCCAACATGTGTGGCCAAATCACGGTCAAGAGGAAGTTTCTGAAGTGAGAGTGTAAAAAAGAAGCATGAAAAAGAACTCTATGAATCATGATGACATTCTGGAATGAAATAGTAAATATTGATTTAGCAGATATCTTATGATCTTAAATAGAATTACGCATCCTTGAAAAGAAAGGGCAACCTTGCCAGTCACGGGAACCCTGCTGACGTGGTCTTTGTCCAACAGAGAACCTGCCTCGCTGTGGTGCCCTGGAGAGCTTGGTGAACGATGTGTCCGATGAGGCCTGGAATGAGCGTGCAGTGAACAGGGTCAGCGCAATCCGATTTCTGGAAGATGAAAAGGATGAGGACGATAATGAAACGGTATGGGATTCGAGCTTCTTGGCTTCCACAGACATTCAAAATTTAAAAGGCTTCCGAGATTGAAAGTGACACCTGATAAAGATCTCTCTTATTTTCAAATAGTCTTTTCTCTGTTCTGCCTTCAGCATCTAAGAATTGTTTTTAGAAGGCAAAACTGGGAGTTTCTAAGGTTCTGATTCACCAAATGAGACTTTTTTTGTTTGTTTGTTTGAATAGTTTGTGGGTGCTTCTTTTTCTTTATTTGTGATAGTTACCCCTCCTGCCCCCACTGCTTTCTTAAAATTGGTTGGGAATTTTTTCTTCTCTTTTGTTCCCAGTGAACTGAGTCTCTCCCTGCCCTCCACACCCATTTGTAGCCGTACTGTGGGGATTCATCCATGTTTCACCACGTGGCTTAGCTTGCCTGCTGTCCTCCTGGACTTCTTGCTTATCTTCACATAACCGGGAGCCTTCACCTTCATGCAGAGAGCTTGTGATCTGAAGTAGGATTCCCTTATGGGTTTTCATTCAGAAATCAGGAATAGGTTTGAAAGGACCACTCAGCCCTACTTGCCTCCATCCTCCATATGTGTCTCAGCCATCCAGTTGAGTCAGGGACAACTCTCGGAGTCTTCCTGCAATTTGGCTTTGGCTTCTTAAACTCCTTGCACTAATTGAGATTTTCATAAGCAGAACTCAGAGGGAGTACTTGCAGCCCCCAAGACAAACGGCAGTTTTTAAATTACTGCCTGGAGTCTTTGTTATTCCAGCTGTCCCCAAGTGGGCTTTCATTCACTTACAGTGGCAGAGGGCAAAGTAGGAATTAGGCATGACAAAATGACTCCAATGTAAATGACTTTATCTCATGACTTCTTAGAGCGTGATTATTTCACCAGTTACGCGTTGCCTTAGTGCTGCTCCTCCTTTGTTAACCTATCGTAGCTCCTCCTGAAACTCCCGGACTGGCCATTTATAAGATGTACATGCTGTTTTAGGAGCAGAAGAGCACATAACATGTTAAATAATATAATTTTAAAAACATTGCCCATACCCTGTCACTTCACTTCCCACCCTGTGGTCTTTATTAGAAAAATGTGAACTTTCTTCAGTAGGTCTTAAATAAAACACAGCAGCAAAATTAGAAAAGAAGTCCTTTCTCACTTCCCTTTTCCTTCACCTCCTGTGCCTCATGGGTTGAAGAAAGCCAGAACCGCTTCAGATAATAGTAGAACATTCTAGGGATTTTAATTTTAGAATTTTTTTGACTCCTTTCTCTTCTTCCTCCCCTCCCCCCACAATTCTATCTCACAGATCTTTTATTTTTTTCTTACTGCACGTGGAACTTTGTTCTTATCGTAACACTCATCTCGTATTTTGCACAGTATTCTTTTATTCTGAAAGGAGCCCTTCCATCTTGACTAGGTAAGTTCTACTCAGCACTTTCATCTTCCCTTAACCACGAGGGAGCAGTTGATATATGCACGTACTCCAAAGCAAGCTTTTCGCCCACTCTGCCTCTTAACCTCTGGGAAGGGGAGACCTGTGTTGGAAAGCTACCCAGGAAGCTTCGCATTTGAAGGAGTGATGGAGTAAAACCCAAACACTCACCCCACTCCTCGCTTTTCAGAGAACACTCCTGAGACGAGCCACGCCCCACCCAGGGGAGCTCAAGAACATGAAAAAGACGGTGGAAAATTTACGGAACGACAGGAATGCTGCTAAAGGACTGGATTCCAACAAAAACGAGGTCAACCACACCATTGACCGTGTGACCACGTCGGTGTAGATGGCGCGTCCACGTCATACCTCCCGAGTCATCCTGCTGCGGAGCCAGCCTGTCCCCGCGTGGAGCCCCCAGAGGCCTTGGCCTCCACCGGACCCCGCACCGGTCCCCACCCACGCGTCGGGATGCTGCGCCCCTGGGAAGTGCCTTACTCTGATCCGGCAGCCAGTCACTGCACCCACCCGTGGTCTCCGGCCTGATTTTTTTTTTTTTTTTCCCCTAAATTTCAGTTGTTTGTAATAAGTAGAATACACTACTGACAACATCTGACCTTTGTTTTTGTCTTGTGTTGGGGTCAGGGAGAGCAGGAAGGGGAATTTTGACCCTCCTCCCTCCCGTAAAGTGCTGGGACATTGTGAACCCAAGTTCTCTTGGACCTACTGATGAGAGAGAGTTTTATGTATGGGGGAAAAATTGATACTTTTTTAAACCCTTTTTGGCAGCTCAGATGGTGTACATTTAAACATTTTGTGTAGGTATTTCATAACAAAAAATATGTATTTCTTTTTGTGATTTTATCTTGGAAACGGTACGTGCAGGAAAAAAAAACAACCACCAGTCCTAAAGTATTTGTTTTTATTTGTACCATCCACTTGTGCCTTACTGTAGCCTGTGTCCTGTCAAACCAGTTGTCACAATGGCATCTTTGAGCAGAGAGGAGGCTGGAAAGGTGGTACTTTGAAAGCAATGTTGGATTTTAATCAGTAATCTACCAGGTGGATTTGTTTTTAACCAAAAAGAAGAGTTACCGCCAATTCGTAAATTATACCAGTTGATTTTTTTTTTTAAAGATGAACCAAAGGATTAGACTGCTAATATTTCATTTCTTTTACAGTCTGACTTTTTCATGAATGAGTCTCTTAGGATAAGTGTTGTGTCTGCTTGTACCTACTCAGAAGGTATGTGCCATTTGTAAAATAAAACAGAGCAGAAAAGCACAAAAAGAAAAAACTGGTTCAGAAATTCAGTGGGGAAATGCATTATGTACTATTAAAGAAAGTATGGTTTTTACTGAAGAAAGCTTTAAAAGTTTTATATCGAGATATAAAACCACAATAAAGCAGAATAACCTACAACCCCGTTAGAAATGTTGCTGTCTTTATAAGTGCAATTTAATTTGTACATAGAGTTTGGATCAAAGTATAACAAAATATTGCTTCAAGTTTTAATTTTAAGTCTGCTAATTTAAGGGGTCTGGGGGTATGTTTTGGTGTGTTTCTGTTGGTTTCTTTTTTTACAATTTTGTATGATGTGATAAAAGAGGAATGAAAAGAGGACACAGCCTGTCCCTGTGTGGTGTTTAGGAAAATCATGCTGTTGGTGTTGTCTTTTTATTCTTTCCATGAAATAAAGTCACCCTGGACATGAGCCGTTACAGCTTTTTAAAGTTGATTTCTCCTCGTATGTTCAAATGATAGAAGGCAGCCGAGTTCTTTCAGAATGCCCTCCCTTTCCTCAAATACCTGAGCCGCCGGTGGTTTTATGCTAACGTCCTGTGGGTCTGAGTACCCCTTCCTCCCACCCGAGGCGGAGCCCAGCATCGCCTTCAAGTCTGGCGCCTCACCTTGGGTTGGGGCTGTCTGGCCAATCAGACTCCTTAGAAACCTGCTTTCAACCAACCAACTGCGATACCTTCTTTTACTACCAGGAGTTTCACTTTGCTTTTTCGGTGGTTTGTATGTGCGTGTACGTTTCTAAGACTGCTGACTTGAAAGCACATGGCACATAAGTGGTTTTCGGCTGCTCAGTTTTATCTCTCGTTCCCTCATCTGTGGGCACCCCTTTCCTTTTCTCCGTTTTAAGATTCCGGCATACTCGGTTTTGTTTTGCAAAAGATGATGCCACAGACTCATGGGCTGATAAGAGCAGCAGATCGGCTTTATTTAAGGAGAGTTTTCTTGACCCTGAAGAACAGATACAACTTCCCTGGTATTTTGTTTGTTTGTCTTCATATAAAGCCCACCCTTTACTACTCAGTTCACCATGGCTTTGGTGGAATAGAGGTGGACAGAATAGTGTGTGTGTTTGAATTTTTCTAGAAAATTCTACGTACCTAATTACTTGTTTCCTTTGGCCTGTCTCTTCTACTTCACATTCACTTGGGGTTTTTTGCTTTGTTTTGCTTTTTGTTTTCAGTCTTGGGATTAGTTTCCTCCCCCTTCCTTGAGCAGGAAAAGTCACCTTCACCTTAGTCGTTTACTCTGGGTGACACTACGATGCTCTTACCCTCCGGATGCTGGGACAGGTGTAGGCGTCATGATGGAAACAGCACCCACCAGTCAGACCCAACCCAAGAACATGCCGGCCTTTTCCAAGGAAAAGGAAACAAATAATTAGGTACATAGAAATTCCTAGAAAAATTTAAACACACACACTGTTCTGTCCACCTCTGTTCCACCAAAGCCATGGTGAACTGAATAGTAAAGGGTAGGCTTTATATGAGAACAAACAAAAACCACCATGGAAGTTCTCTCTGTTCTTCAGGGTGAAGATTTCTCCTTAAATAAAGCCAATCTGCTTCTCTGTCAGCCCATGAGCCTTAAGCATCATGTTTTTGTTTTTTTTTTCATTTAAAAAAATTCTTCCTTTATTGGTAAAGAACAGAGTGATTCTACGAAGCAATTTCAAGTGCCATCAAAGTGTTAAAGACATCAGGTGTGTCAGGCAACAGGCATAAGCATCATATTTATAAAATAAAACCGAGTATGCCAGAATCTTAAAATGGAGAAAAGGAAAGGGGTGCTCGCAGATGAGGGAGCAAAGTTTCTTGTCGTTATAAGGAAAATTTAAACGTGAAAGGATTGCCTTGTGAGGCCAGTGCCAGAGGTTTCTGACCTTTTCCTGAGGAATCCTTCTCCACAGCCCGGTCAGCCTCCAGCCCCTCTCTGGCCCTTCCTTTAGGAAAGGGAGGAGTAGCTGCAAGGCCTGACTGTTTGTCTTGGGGGGAGTGACAGGTAAAAGCAGGGAAGACGAGTATGACCTGTTCATCCACTTGTTTGTGTAGCCCCTAGTTCCTCTTCTTTAGCAAGGAAATTACACCTAAGTGGATAAAACCTTCAAAATGTAGAGGGGATAAAATCATGAAATCATTGATGATGAAAAGAGGAGCAGGTGAGAAAACTATTGATAGAACAGTTTGCCTGGATCTTCTGTTTTTTTCTGGAAAGTTTGGAGCAATGGTCCTGACCAACCCAATCTTTCTACCTAAAAACTTCCTGGGGTAAAGAAGCACAGGTAAGTCATTTGCACCAGCCTTTGACAGCCATCCTGCCATCTCTTGTGAAATGGACCACACCCAAGAAGGCACGCATAATGGATGGGGTGGAGGCTGGGAAAATTCCTTCTTTGTCGGAAAGTTACTCGGAGCAACCAGTTCTAACCGTATAAGATGACTGACACCCCTGCTACGGGCATGCTGGCTGGCGGGCGGCGAGGCTGCACAGACACACGCAGTCTGACCAGGGACGGCCTTGGCGCTGCTTGTTAATGGGAGGCAAGCAGGGACCTTGCAGCTGGGTGAGAGTTAAAATCTCACATCAGCCTTTAGTGTTGACTTAACCCAACTTTCCAAAGAGCCAATTAAAAAAACTTTAAAATATGGGTAATCAAAAACATACAAAAGTAGAATTATGTAGTGGACCCCCATATACCTGTCCCCCAGTGTCAGCAGTTACCAACACGAGACCAATGCTAAGCCATTTTACAAGATAATTGAGTTCCCTGTGCTATATTGTAGGTCCTTGTTTATTTTATATACAGTAGCATCAATCCCAACCTCCCAATTTATCCCTCCCCCACCTTCCCCTTTGGTAACCGTAAGTTTGTTTTCTATGTCTGTGAGTGTATTTCTGCCTTGTAAATAAGTTCTTTATTATTTATTTATTTATTTATTTTGGATTCCACATACAAGCGATATCATATGGTATTTGTCTTTCTCTGTCTGACTTACTTCACTTAGTATGATAATGTCCAGGTCCATCCATGTTGCTGCAAATGCTAAGCGGTTTTAAAGGAACCAAATTATGTTTTAAAATACATCCATAAGGAGAAGACTGTACAATGAAATAATTAAAAAACTCGGGGGGAGCAGAGAGCAAGTGTACCTTTTAAAGTAGCACTTTGGAGTTTAAAATTTTGAGAGTCAGCACAGCGCAGCCGTTGCAATCATATGGACGTGGGTTTGAATCCCAGCCCTGCCATGTGACTTTGGCTAAGCGACTTAACCTCCCCGGTCCTTCATCTCTAAAATGGGGCAGTGATACCTCTTACAGGCTCAGAGTGAGAATGAAATGGGTTGCATAGGACACAAGCTCTCAGGGAGTGTGTGGCTGCAACTATTACAGGTCTTTGCTGTTGTCGTTATTACAATGGTGTTATTAGCGGCTCTGCACTTCCTACCACGGACTCAGCAGTGTGTGATCACCAGTGTCTTGTTCCCCGGAAATGAGGACACATGCTAGTTCTCTGGTGAAGAAAACTTCATCTGAAAACTCTCTCTTCTACGATATTCTCTAGAGACCCGTGAGTTATGTAATGGGTGAGGGAAGTTTTGTCTGGTCAGCTCACTTAATGGTAAGGTTAGCAATGGTCCCCTGGTAACCCCTTCATTGTAACTGGACTTTACTAAGCTAGCTGACCTTAAGGGAAATCTAGTTTCTACCAAGAAGCCATTAAACGCCTAATTGAGAAAAGGGTCTCTGGGTTTCCAGGCCACGTCCCCTCTCTGCCAAGTCCTCAGTGTTCTAGGCTTTGGTCTGTTGTGCCCATTTAGTATCTTAACTCTATTTCACCTTTGATTTTCATAACTCCCTCCTTTTTCCCCTCTTGCTGTGTTCTGTCTCTTCTCTCTCCAAGGGAGACCTCTGAGGCTTTTCTGTACCAGGACGGGCAAGTAGACTTAAGACATGGAGCATCAGTGGGAAAAAAAACCTACTGGATAAAAGAAATCAATGCAGCCTGAGCTGGTGCATGTGCGGTCCACTCCCATCTTGCTGGACTGTTTTCTTTTTGAAAAGGTGACAGCTGGCGGGAAGGGGAGACCGACCAGAAGAACCTGATCTGGTTACCTTCATTCAGTAGGCTGTGGGGAAGGTTTGAGACGAGCTTTTGTGTCTCACAACTGGCAGATGGACAGTGTAAACTGTGCGAGTGGGCAGTCCCTCCCTGTGACAGACCCCTGAGCTCTGACGGGGTGAGAATCTAATTGGGTTGATCCTCCAAGGGACTTGCAAGGCATCAGGAGTTTAATTTCTAAGCAAATGATGAGCTGCCCCTTGGTATTGGTGAAATGGCAGTTATGATGGCTGCTGTTTACTGAGCACTTACTATGTGCCACACCCCAGGCTGACTGAACACAGTCTCAGTTTTCCAGAACAGCCCATGAGGTAGGTTGTGGCATTTCCATTTTGCAAAGGAGAGAATTAGGATTCAGCTAGTTTTGATGTATTTGTGGGAGGAGGGAAGCTCCATGTCCTTCTATTCCATCATCTTAATCTCTCCCCGCAAGATTCAGATAGTTTTCACGACTTTTCCAAGATCCAACAGTAAATGACAAAGTTGAAATTTGATTCACATCTCCATTGACTAGACTCTGATCTCCATTACTCCCTTATTTTCCTTTGCCCCCCATCCCTCCCTCAGCTAAAACACTGTGAAGCTGCAACTATATTCAGAGTTGTATTTATTGTAGACGCGATGGCTCTGTTTTAATTTTTTGGGATCATTTAGGCCTGGGTTATGGACAAAGACTGGCATAGAACTCAGTGAAATTTAGCACCATCTCTGCAGACCTGGATCTTCCTCTGTGCCCAGTTTGGGTAGCAAATGCTATGCCCCCCACTCCCCTCCACCCCTCCCCCTGCCCACCCCACATCATGTCCTATGGCCAGGGCTATGAAAATGTTCATGGGATCTCTGTTCTACCATCTCAGACTGTGTGCAATCCTCGAGAAGCTTGGGAGAAAAACTATTTGGTTAGTGGGTGACCAGAAAAAAATTGATATATATATTTTTAATATTGACTGAAGTGACAGTTGGGGAACTGGCTCTTGAGAGAGCTCTAACATGTTTCAAAAATTGGCAGTTAGCCCTGGCGTGAGCTAGTTAATCAGGAACGATCTTCATCCTCACTGCCTTTCACAGCCTCCCCTTGGAGAAAAGACAGATAAGGAAGACTTGGAGATCTAGAGTGCTGCAGCTTGATCTCGATGCAGTTTGAGGGGAAATAGGAAAGGTGACTCGTGATTTATTATTTCAGATCCTCCCTTTAAAAAGTGTTGTGAAAGATTTGACAAATAGTGATTACTCCCCTTTAGGAATTTTCGTTTAATCATAGACGCAGCAAAGCAGAAGAATAGAAACCTTGTGTGACTGAGCAGCATTTAATTTTGTTGGAAACTGGCTCGATCACCCTGGTTGTAGGAAGAGACAGCCTTGGGCAGTCTTCACGTGGCAGGAAACCGGGAGCATCGGGGCCTGATGCACACCTGATACCATGTAAATAGAATCCACAGAAGCTTCTCTAGAGGGGCTTTCTAGAGCTAAGGTCTGGCTGTTTGCAGACAGGTTTGCTGCTGTCTGGACCCCAGCATCCTGTGTTAACACACCTGGCTGCGGCCTCCCGTCCTTACCTGCCGTAGGTGTGAGGGCTTGTTTGTTTAAACCTTGATGAGCACTGCTTGGAAAAACAAAACAACACACTCACTTGTCTGGGCACAGAATATTCTTCCTGAATTCTTGTCCTGCCCACTGGCCCAGAGGCACTCTGGGTGGGGCGAGTTTCGGGGTTGGTTTGGGGAGTTTCAGGAATGGGCTCTGGGCTGGGTCTGTCAGGTGGGGGTTGCTCTTGGTGTCGTCATTCTGGAACGTCTGAGGGTCAGAGAGCATCCCCCTTAGATGACTGCGGGGTTGTTAGGTTCTGGCCCTGCCACTTTCTCCCATGAGGGTGGACACAGCTGGTATAAGCATTTACCCTAAGCCTAGCCCTAACCCTGCAGGATGGGAGGGAACCCTCATCTGGGTTGTATTCTCACCTGGACACCTGAAAAATCACCGGTTGGATGGGGTCCCTGCTTGATGGTGACTGCCTCCCATCAGCGGCTGCCTGTCTCCGCATCTTCGTCCCTCCCCAGCCGTCACCCCGTGTTGATGTTGCCATCGGATGAAGGTGGTGTGCCCAGGGCCTGGATGGAAGCAGACCTTTGGAAACCCAGCGTTTGTCACCTGTGGTGATTGACTCTAAGCTAGCCACCCAACCTCCTTTACCGCATCTTGGTGTACAATTCCCTGTAGCACATAGGTTGTTAGAAGAAACATGTCAACAAAATACGCTGAAGCTCTGGCCTGGTTCTTTCCCTCTAATCACAGCTGCTGGTGATAGGATCGCATCACTCTTTAAGGAGCTGGCATGGGGCGGCCAGAAAAATCAGTGCCTGCTGCCCTGTCTCCCCCCTCGGTGCTCGGGGGGCAGGGCCGAGCCCATTCCTGCTGGGACCACTACAACATTCTTTCTTGGAGGCAACGTGCACCAGAGCCACTTGGTGGCCATGTTAAATTGGATTGCTGGGTCCCACTCCCAGAGTCTGATTCGGGAGGGCTAGGTTGGGGCCCAAAAATCTGCATTTCTGACAAGTTCCCAAATTCCCAAGTTCCCAGTGTAATGGCTGGCCCAGCGCCCACACTAAGAGAATCACTGCTCTGTGTATGGGGAGGAGCAGAAGCCTTAGATTTGAGCAGAGCTGGGTTTAAAAGCTACAAGCACTGGGGCTTCCCTGGTGACGCAGTGGTTGACAGCCCGCCTGCCGATGCAGGGGACACGGGTTCATGCCCCGGTCCGGGAAGATCCCACACGCCGCGAAGCGGCTGGGCCCGTGAGCCATGGCCGCTGAGCTTTCGCGTCCGGAGCCTGTGCTCCGCAGCGGGAGGGGCCATAGCAGTGAGAGGCCCGCGTACAGCAAAAAAAAAAAAAAAAAAAAAAAAAAAGGCTATAGCACTTACTTAATTTTGAGACCTTGAGAGGTTTCTCTTAATTTCCCCAAGTCTTAGTTGACTCAGTTTTAAGATGGGAATGATACCTAGTGGAAGATATTTTTAGAGAATTAGGGGACAAAGCTGGCACAGAGTAGGCTTTCAGGAATTGCCTGCTCCTCGACTGACCTGAAGTGTGCGTGCAGTGGTCCCACAGGTGGGCGGAAGGGCATCTGGTCTCTTTAGCCAAGGGCTGGGCTTGAGGCTTCTGTGAACATAACCAAGCTAATGGGAGTCAAGGAGGTGCCACCAGAATTAGACACTCTGCTTCCCTGTGGGGCAGCTCCCCAGAGGAAGCCTGGGAATGCTCATGGCCAGATGGGATCAACACTTCCTGACTTGCCCGATGGCAGGAGCTGTGTCCTATTCATTTGTGTGTCTGTGCCTGACACTGCAGCCCCGAATCTCCAAACCCATAACCTCTCTTACACCTGGGCTGTTGGAGGAAATCTCCCAACCACGATGTCTCTAAACATTTCAGGGTCCTAAACCTCACCTGTGTTCTTCATGCGCTCATTTTAGTGTCTTAAGAAACTAAAGTCACGTTGCTTTAAGTCAACTGTCCCAAGGTTTCATTTTTCTCCCCCAATCCATTATCCTCCTCCTTGTTATTGCAAAGATGATCTTCAAAATGAGTATCTGGTATGGAAAAAAAAATCAATACATAAATGTTAAATTATATGCCTCGTTATTATCTAAAACAAAATTATATATATCATTAAAACTATTGGTGGAAAAACCCAAACGAACTTTCTGGCCAAGCCAATACTTTCATAGAGATCTGACTGGTGGTGCTAATCATTTATCATATAATTTCCAAATAAGTTGTGCATTTTTAAGACTTGTTTAATGTAGTGGTCACTGAGTGATGTGTTTCTCTGAGCCATGATTTGCTTTGGGAACAATAACAAACTTTTTTTGGACAATATTCCTATCAAAACATTTAAGTGTGGGGGGTCCTTAAACTATGGCTCACTGCCTGTTTTTATAAATAAAATTTTGTCACACAGCTGTGTGTGTATTTGTTTATGTACAGAGATTGGCCCTCAAAGCCTTTTAAAATATTATTTGGCCCTTTACAGATAAAGTTTACAGGAGTTTCTGCTTCTAGTCATAGGTCCCATATGGTACTTTTGCCACCAGAGGGCGCTAAGTGTCCTGTTTGCTTATCACAGCCAGAGGCCCATCTGGACACACTGGCTTCCTGCAGGGGCTGAACTCAGAAAGCCTGCACCTTGGTCCCCGCCTCTGACAGTACAGCCTTCCTGCCACTTGCTCTGCCAACGTGGGATGCTCTGGGACATGAGTCCCAGGGCCACCCCTTCTCAGAATGCTCAGGGGCTAGGACAAACCCTCGGTGCCCTTCCTGGGCCCCATGACCATCCTAGGCCTGGCTGAACAATATCGTTTTTTGTGACTTGTTGTCTCCATAATTGAAATTATTTAGCATCCTGCAGGAAGAGTTACAATATTTTAAAAATTGGAAAGGCAGCATATTTAGATACCTGAATGCCTGCCTTATTTTATGGGGGAAAAGGCAGGCTTTCCCATTCCCCACTAGGGGTGCCCACTGGGCATCCATGCTGGGCTCTCCTTTCCCCAGACCCCACTCCCTGGTCACAATCTGCTCTCCTTAGCCTCTCTCCTCACTTTGCTCCATCAATGACCCACTTTGCCCCTTAACTTCAGCTGCTTCTATAAACTTATTTAAATCGTATCCTAAGTAAGCAATAAACCTTTATCTTAAGTCCCCTCCATAACTACCTGTTTCCTCTTTTCTCTGCCAAGTTTCTTGAAAAAGAGGTCTAGTCTTGCTCTCCCTCCTTCTAACCCCCCCACCCTTTCCACCCAGTTGCGTGGGCACTTCCTCCAACACGCTGTGGAAAGTGCTCTGATCAGCTCACCAGACCTCCGTGTTGCCATATTCAATGGACATTTTCCCCAGCTTTATTGAGATATAACTGACATATTGTGTAAGTTTAAGGTGTAGCATGTGTTGACGTGATACATTTATATTTGCAAAATAGTGACCACCGTAGCATTAGCTCCCACGCCGGTGGACATTTTGATTCATCTCTTGTGTTTCTAGACCCGTCGGCTCTGCTGGCTTTGGCTCTGCGGACAGCCCCTGCCTCCTCGGAACTCCCATCCATGCTTTTTCCAATTATTTTTATTGCAAATCAATTTATGAAGGAAACTTCTACGTAGTGACCCAGTATGGGTTACTCAGCTGAAACTAACCTTTCCCAACACAGTCCTTATCCTTGACTATATGCAAGAACTCTAATAATTCCAGTTTCCTTCTTCTTCAGTGCTGGTCACAACCAAGTAATTGATTTCATAACCCAGTAATGGGTCCAATTCTGTAGCTTGAAGCCCATGCCTTTGCCTCCCCTGACTCTCTTTTCTCTGCTTCTCCTCACACATCTCTCACCATCCTCCTTGGTCCCTTGGAGGGGTCCCTTGGTCCCTCCTTGGTGTTTTCTGATAGTCTCAGCATTCTGCCTTCAGCTTTCTGTTCCTTACGTATGCGTTTTCCCTAGGTGGTCCCATCTTTCCTCTTCATGCTGCAGACTGCAAAATCCATCTCCACTCCAGACCTGCACACTGTACTCCTGCAGGAAATGATGTCGGCCCCAGATTCGATTCCCAGAGACCTGCCCTGGGTCAGGTCAAGGGAGACTGGTCATCGGGTTGAAACAACCTGGGGCTGATCTAGGACAAAGCCACCAGCAAAACCAAAATAAAAAGCCATCTGGGTTTTTCTGCGTGGACCTTAGACAGAGCCAGCGTTCTCCATTGTAGAGTTCCCCAGTTTCTCTTCCCTATGTTTCTCATTCCCTGCTCTTTTGTTAGAAGTAAGCCGCTAAGCCCAGCCCACACTCTAGGGGACTCGTCTGGCTTTATCATCAGTAGAAGAAGAGATAATAGCTCTCCTTTACTGAGTGACTGCCATTATGTTTCAGGCACTATCCAGGCTGCAGAACACACACTAGTTCAATTCAGTTTTAATTCCCACAACACTCGGAGCTTGGTGGTCTTATCCACATTTGAATGACTAAGACATTGAGGCATAAACAGGTAACTGACTTGCTCACGGTGGCAGCTCTTGTGCCTGAACCAGGCCTGTTCGATTCCTCCAATGGTCACTTGCAAAGGCAGTCCCAGCCCCAGTGCTTGCAAAACTCTTCAGCTCAAAAGCCAAATTGGGGTTGGTGCTGACAGAAAGTCAGAGAGAGACACAGAAATACAAGCTACTCCAGCACGGCCTCTTGATTGGTCCCCCAGGTCAGGCTCCTGGCCAATCAACTGCAGCGGGGGTGGGGGTGGGTGTGGGGGCGGGTGTGGGGGGAGTCCAGTTGAATAAAAATGGCGGAGGGTGATGAACCCCCAGGAAGCTTCTTACACTTAAATGGCATCTGTGGTTCAACTGGTAGGAAGTTGTGTGGGAGGGAGCGGGGGGAGGAAAGAAGGGGAAGGTGAGGTGTAGTGGGTGTTTGTGACATGGGTGTGGTGAGGAAGGGGCGGTGATGAGAGGAGATTGGGCTTGGAAACAGAACACATGGGGCAGGTAAAGAGATTGGTTCCAGAAGAAGAGGAAAGGCATTTGCCTACTTGACAGGCCTGTTGTGAAAACTTCTGAAGCAGAAATGTAGTTTCATGGTATCTAGTGAACTTTTGGACGAGAGATACAATGTTATCATGGAATAAGAATCGCAGGTGGGTGTTCCCCACATATTAAAGATGCCAGGGAAAAAAAGCCTACCCGAAATGGGCATTTTCAGTGGCGACCCCCATTTTCCCCACCACTGGACGCTCTGTTGGGCCAGGCTTCCCCGTTAATTTATGCATCGTATCGAGTTAACCTCTGCCTGCCTCTCAGTCTGACAGTACTTCAGCCTAAGAAATTGAGGATTTCCCAGAGCTACGGCTGAGATAAACTCCCCCGTTCACTTTCTAGACACAGCGCATCTTTTGAGAGTTGCACAGCGTGGAGGCACTGTTTCTATTCCTGTGGGTGCCTGGTACTCTGACTTTTACTGTCTGAAGTCGTTTCTTTACCATCTTTGAATGGCAAACAGGGAAACTAGATGGCGGCGTGAAGACAAACTAGAAACCACTTTACTTCTGGCTTGCTTTACTGTTGTTGTGATTCCCCGGGTCACTGGCTCTGAGATGGAGATTTGCGTGCAGGAGATTTGCTGGGAAATGTTCTCTGTGGCAACCGTTGAAGGGAGTGTGAAAAGCAGGACTGGGCGTCTGGGGAAGCCAAACAGCAAGGCCACTGGGGCAGAGGCTTCAGCCTGTCTGATGGGTGCTTGGGAGCCCAAGTGAAGCAGGAAGGTGGCCTTTGCACCCATGACCAGTAATTAATGTGGCCTTCAGTGGAGGTCGGCTCCTGGGTTGGGGTGGGGACCCACGGGCAGACATCAGCGGCCAACTCACTGGACAGTTGGGCTGGCAGCAGCCCACCTCTGAATGAGCATCTGTGCTGCCCGCTCTGTAGATGTTGTGTCCACACCAGCAATCTTAAATATCTCGTTATTGTCTGGGTATTTGTTCAATGTCAAGCTTTCTCCTGGGATTCATTTTTTAAAAAAATAGTATTTACTGTATCTTGTGGCAAGAGATTAGGAAATTATTGACTTCTTAAACAACACTGTATCCTGACTCCAAATGCCCAAAATTGTCTTCTGAACCTGAAGCACATAGTTTATATTTTTTCTCCTCTTTCTGGTTCTTAATCCCAGGAGAGCCTTCACTGTCTTCTACATCGTGAATTAGGACTAAACCACTCAGGATACAATTTGTCAGTAATGGTTTTAGCTAATCAAAGGGCTGGAGAGGTTGGATTCTTTTACTTTTTTTTTAGGGAATATTTAAAAAGTAGTTGTACAAAATGGCAAATAGTCCATGACCTCCTGTTTCCTTGATTTGCTGAAGTCTCCGTTTCTCCATCATCAACCGAAAAAATCCAAAGTCAATGTGGGTGTCAGCATCCAGTGAGAGATTGGCCAGGAGAACAAAAGGCTCCTTATTACTCCGCTAAAAATATTTAAAAGGGCCAATGGCCACTTTGATTTTTATCCAATATACAGTTATATTTTATGTGCATTTCAAAAAATACTATATAAAATTGTCTCATTTTATGCAAACACACAAAAATTGTCTCAAGGAGCCCCAGTCTGAGGGGAGACACAGCCCCGCCCTCAGGGAGCCGCCGTCTGAGGGGAGACACAGCCCTGACTCAGGGAGCCCCAGTTATCCTTAGAAAGAGTTGGAATTTCCTGGGGCTCTCGCCTCTCCCAGTAGCCCCCACCCAGGTGTCTGCCCCCTCCTCAAGGCCTGCAGGAGGGTCTTCAAAGGGACCCACTCCAGACATCTAGGTCTGGGCCTCTTAGTCTCAAAGTCTAAGTAGGTGGAAGAGGGGCCCTCCTGAGAAAGCTCAGTCCAGAAACCAGCTGGACAGCTGAGTTAAGGAGAGCTGCTTCGGGGTAGGGATGGACCAGACTTCCCAGAGCTTATCATTAGTTTTCTCCTGCTGAGATGGGGGTGCAAGTGTGAGACACAGCCTGAGGTTCCCTGAAGGGACCCAATGGGCCACCTGGAGGGGCTGACATGGCTCAGCAGAGAGAAGCTAAGGATGGGAAGGGCTCCTAGGAGCTTGAGGATGGAGACACTTGTGTTGGGGTGGAGAGAACTACAGGGAAAGGTCCACATTGACGATGGGCGTTCCCAAAACACATACACAAGCACCAGGGAGGGGGACAGTCAGCTTTCCCCATGGCCCGGCCCAGAGGGCATGAAGCCAGACATCAGTGCCGGTCAGGGGATTACTTTCCTTCCTCCTGACCCCATCCTCTCCTTCTCACAGACCTTTCTTCACCACGACAGGGGGCAGTTCTGCGGGGCTGGCATCCTGCCCGGAGCATGGCCTCCCTCGAGGAAGGTTCCCATCTCACGCCCATCAGACAGGGGCCTGGGTTTCACACTTCTGGATCAAGGATGTTTGCCTTAGTTATAAGAGACTAGAAAAATCAGAGAGACAGCCCGGATTTTCAAAGGGTCTGGAGAAGCTGGGGGACGAAAATGATTTTCTGCTTCTATTTCCCCATGTCAGACTTGTTTAATAATTCAAATTTTCCTGCCTATTTTTTAACTTGTAAAGGATGGGAAATGTTTATTATTCCTCGTGATTTCTGCCATAATTAAAGGAAAGAAAATCAAGGGGCAAAGCAATGCGCTAAGGAAACTTTCTAAAAGATGGCTTCTGAAAAATGGCAGGATGATGTGTGCGTGCGTGCGTGCGTGCGTGCGTGTGTGTGTGTGTGATCAGTGAGTCCTTTTCCTTTTTCCCCTTCTCAGAGTAAGGGGCATGGATACCTGCATTTCTGTTTTAATAGGCACTTCTTGGTAAGCATCCTAAACCTTTCCGGCCCCAGCCTAGCTGGACTGGTGCCAATGCCCTCCATGTAGGATAAAATTAGTGGGGAAGTCGATCACCTGGTCCCGTCTTGCCTCCCAGGATGTGGTAAGAGGCTCCTGAAACCTCCTAGGAGCTCCTTTGCCAGGTTCCCACTGGGGCTCATTACAGGGAAAGGTGGTTTTCTGGACATGCTCAGCTCAGCTAATGAAAAATGGAAGGAAGAGTCAGTCCAGTGCAAGAAGCTGAGGAGACAGAGCTTCCACCCGTGAACGTGAGAGAATAGGTCCTTGGAAATAGAATATACTAGGTTTTTAAAAAATTAGTTTTAGGCCTTTCTCTTTGCAGCTATAAAATGAAATATTAACTAAAGAAATATGCTTCTACTTATAGTCCCCCAAAAAGTGTGCTCTGAATGGAGATGATAATATTGCCATTTTGGGTGATGCTTTCCCCCTGTCTAGTGTGGGTTGCCTCGATTCTCCCCATCCTCTCAGCGCTGGTCCCCTTTGTGTTTGGTGGCATGTTGCCATGGTACCATCAAGAAGCACTTTCCTGCCATGACCTGTTAATGGACTTTTCTATTCTCAGGATCAGGAAGGGAGTGGGGAGGAAGAAGAATATCATTTAATGACTCGAATTAATTGACTAAATCTCATGAATGTCAGTGAAATAATGGTGAACGTATCTGTATGCAGAAGAGTTAAAAATAATCCCTCAGCAAAATACTCTTCATGCACAGTGTGCTCCAATTGTGCATTTAAAAATTATGTTTTTTTTTTTTTTAGTTTGCTTTGAACTTTCCAATGCTTGACCCAATACTGGAGTTTGCCTCAGAGGACTTAGTCAGAAGATTATCTTCTTATTAGATCTTAACAGTCAGTTGACATTGTATTGTTTCTTATAGGACGTCACTTTTGCAAATGAAGGTGCTTCCTCTATAGTGATTTAAAATTTTTTCTGTGTATCCTAAACAAGATTTTTTGCTATAATTATTCATTGTTGGCAGCATTGCCTACAGCTTTTAAGCTTTTAAACAGCTTTGAAGGCTGTTTACGGGTTCTTTTAGTAGGTTGTCTCTCATTTCGGTAACTCCAGGTTTAAAAATTTTACAGAGTCAGCAAAATCCCTCCAAATCACTGTCTCTTTGAATGGCTTAATGAAATAATTGATTCTATTTTTAAGCACTTTACTTTTTTCCGCCTCTGTATTTATATTAAAAAAATGTTAAGCCTTTAAACTTGAATGTACTAAAGATGTGGCTTTGCCCAGGCATCTCTCTTAAGACAAGGTGAAGACGTGGAAAGGAGGACCATTTGGGAGGGTTAAAGTGCTGGTATCTTTAGAATGTCTGAAGAAAGTGCAGGAATAAAATATGGCAAAGAGTGAAAATAATCTATTAAAGATGTTCTCTATGCCTTAGAATATTGTTCACCAACAGAGTGAGCAATATATTGTTAGATGAATGTTATCACTCTGCTTTATCACCTTTTTAGAGGCTGCAGAACATTTATTTTTCTTCTTGAAATCCGAAGCAGGAGCCAGTCCTTTGGCAACCTCTTGACTATTAGAGTCAAAAGCAGTGACCAAAGAAATCCCTGGAAAGTTTTCATGAGAAATCGAAGAAGCTACATGCACAGTGAGGATTTGGTTGTGGCCAAGAAGAAGAGGGTGATTTCTTTGATTCTGCTTTCAGCAGTTTGCATCAAGTTTTCAGCCACGTCTCTGGAGACACTCAAGGTTACTCACATTCTAGGAATGACACGCAGATATGGCAATCCTTCAAGGTAAAGCTATCCATGCAGGAATATGTTGCCATCTTGCCACTTGGAAGCATTCTGCTAGATGGCAGATGGCCTCGTTGGGTGTTGGTGTATGTGTGTGCGTGTACACATGTGTGTATGCACACACATGCATGTGCTGTGGTGTGTGAGTTGAAATACACAGTGTATTTATCCATTGCAGTCGATTTCTCTGGACCCACAAATTTAGAAACCACAAGTTATTTTCAGGCTTGAAAAATAAAATAAAATTTTCTTAGTTTGATAGTATAATATAAAAAAAGTTTACCTTGCACTCTGACATCTGAAGTGGGGTTACAAGGGCAGAACTGGCTCGGGAGATGGTGGCTGTGTCTTAGTCTGTGATCTATTACTGACTGGCTGTGTGTCCCGAAGTAGGTCTCTAAATCTTTAAGAGATTTAATCTGTATGGTGTCCAAGTCCCCCATACAGAACCTGTGGGAAACAAGGATCTTTCTCTTAGGTTTTTCAAGCTCTTGAAAAGCCAGGCATTTAGAGGAGTAGCATAGAGAAACAGAGAACGCCACTATCTTAATGAGTTTTATAAAAACTTTTCAGAAAGTCGCGCCTGGACTGATACACACGGTTGATTCATTTCTATCAGGGGTGTTTCCTCCTCTCTTGGCACCCCCGTCCCTTCCTCTCTTCTTTTAGAAAATGCTGATCCACACAAAGAAAATGAACACTTTCTGAATATTTTGGTGAATTTCCTTCTAGGTAAATTATAGCTATTTGTGAAGAAAAATACAAGTGTTAGAAAATAAAACATAACAACTTAGAACTGAAAAAACCCGAGAACTTTCTTATATCTAAACTCACGACCTGGGTGGTTTGCAGAGTTTATTAAGCTTCTAGTTATTAAACTAGAAGTTATTAAAATGCAAATGTTAGAAAATACAAAACACGGAAGACTATTGATTAAGAGCTAATCGTGTCCCTAATGGTAATTTGAATATTATTTTTAAGAAACGAAAGCAACTCCTGGACAGTTTCCTAGGCTTTTGCATCTCCAATGTAGACAAACAGAAAGCAGCCCAGATGTGAGCACAGTTATTTTGCAGAGGAACGCAGTCACAGATATTCCCATTTGCAGAAATTTGCCTGGGATGAGAAGTATTGGCTCAGACATTCCACTTACATATAAATATTTTAAAAACACCCCGAGGCCTACAGGAAAAATAACTGCCCCTATTTTGTGTGCTTGTCCTTGGGGGAGAAGCAGAGCTGATATGTGAACATTAATGGCATAGATTCACTTTTGAAAAGTAGCTCAGCTCCAAATTGTGAGTCAGAAACAATTTCCTAGCTGAGTGGCTCTCAGTTTTACCATGGGTTGGGAACACCTTTTTCACATCTAAAAAGAGTGACAGACATCTCCTTCCCACAAAACAAAGCAAAATAAAACAAGAAACCCCACACAAAATGCTGGTAGCCATTATATTTTCACTTCTTTCAGTTGAGTAAATAAAGCAATAAAAAAGTTACTATGAATTTGGTAATTCTTCAAGAAACTCGTATTCCTTTTTCTCCTTTCCCTCGATTTTCTTTTGTATGCGTATTGACTTTTTAGTTACATATGTATTTTGATATGCCACCTCAGATTCTTTGTGGGAAGAGTATATGTATTAAAAAAGAAAATTAATTTAGGAAGATTTTATAGGGTAAGTTATTTGGTAAACTTAGGAGTAGTTTACATTTAAACTATTTAAAACTGCACATGCACAGAGCTTAAGAAGTCAGACAAGTATACAGGGCTTCCAATAAAAAACGCAGCATGCCACTGGGCATCTCCCAAATTTCCACTCCTTGGCAACAACCGCTTCCAGCCAAGTGAGCTGTTTTATTGAGATTTATTTCCATATCCCTATATGGCAGATTTCTGTTGTTACTTCTTTACTGCAACTTTATTGTTACTAAAGTTTTGTAGTTTTAGTCATCATGTATTGATTGATAGTCTTGCTTATTAATACTTTCTCTTTTGACCTACCATACATTCGACTTTCTGCTTCTCCCCTCCCTCCTAATACAGATATACAAGAATTTTGGTTAGAGGAATATTCAATGCTATTATTTTTGCTATAAAAATGCTAGTTGGGAGTAGGGGAGGGATGTACTGGGAGCTTGGGATTAGCAGATGCAAACTATTATATATAGAATGGATAAACAGCAAGGTCCTACTGTATAGCACGGGGAATTTTATTTAATATCTTGTGATAAACAATAATGGAAAAGAATATGAAAAAGAATGTATACATATGTATAACTGAGTCACTTTGCTGTACAGCAGAAATTAACATTGTAAATCAACTATACTTCAATACAATAAATTAAAAAAATTAAAAATGCTATTTTACAGATAAGGCAAGTGACGTACAATGGTTACTTTTTCTCTTTTGTAAAATGCTTTATTTTCCTTGGAGTTAATAATGGTTTGCTTCATTATTTTATATGCTTGTCACCAATTCAACCCCATACTCTGTCAGTTGTCCAGATTTTATCAGCTGCATTAAGTCCTGTCTATTCATCTTCTTGAAGAAATCCCCCATTGTGTTTCCTAACTTGCTCTAAACTCTCCTAGTTTCTCTCAAGACCTGCTTCAGAATCGTCTACTTGGGAGCTTCCTGCACGTCTTCCTGGTGATTTTTTTTGCTCTTATGTTGGATTACCTGTTTTTTGCTTTCTTTGTCTTCCTGTTTCTTGGTTTACTTCCTTGTTTTAGTGTGACATAATCTTTGGTAGCTTTCTGAGAAAAGTATATTTGAGAAAAGGTTTTTCAGACTTATCAGAAAATATTTTTTATTTCACTGTAACTTTTAATCAATAGTTTGGGTATATAATTCTAGGTTGGAAATCATTTTCCCTTGTAATTTTTACTTCTAGTTTCCAGTTTCTGTTGGGTTTTCCAATGCCGTTCTGATTCTTGATCTTTTGCAAGAAAAAAAAAAATTGAAGCTTTCAGGATCTTCCCTACCTTCCTGTTGATCTGAAATGTCACAATGCTATTGCTTCATGTAGGTTCTATATTCATCTATTATATTAGAATTTTGTGTACCTTTCAAGGTGAAAATTAATTTTCTTCAAATATGGGGAATTGAAAAAAATTGACTATTTACTCTCTTTTTTTCTCTTCTCTCTTTCTGGATTTTCTTTTTTCTTTTTAAATATTTATTTATTTATTTATTTTAATTTTGGCTGCGTCAGGTCTTAGTTGCGGCATGAGGGATCTTCGTTGTGGCATGCGGGATCCTCTGCTGCTGTGCATGGGCTTCTCTGTAGCTGTGGCGCAAGGGCTCAGTAGTTGCAGTGGGTGGGCTTAGTTGCCCCGCAGCATGTGGGATCTTAGTTCCCCGACCAGGGATCGAATCTGTATCCCCTGCATTGGAAGGCAGATAGATTTTTAATCACTGGACCACCAGGGAAGTCCCGCTGGATTTTCTATTATTTGGATCTTTGAGCGACTGGACTTTCTAATTCTCTATCTTTTAATTTCTATTTTCCATATTTTTGTTTTACTTTCTGGAAGATTTCTTCTTCCTTCTAAGTTTTTTATTTCTGCTGTTATATTTTTGATTTCTCGGAGCTCCTTTTTTTGAAGTATGTTTTTGCTCACTTAAAAAAACAGTGTCCTAGTCTTCGTGGTTGCAATATGTTCTCTTATCTTTTTGAGGATATTAATGATATTTTGTGAAGAAATTTTTTCTTCCTGCATTGTACCTGTCAGTTACTTTTTTCCTGTTATTTTCTCTGGTCTCTGTCTTTCATATGAGACACTATCCTCAAATATCTGGTGATCCTTATTTGGGTGCTTCTTTTCTTCTTTTTTGGCCGCGTTGCATGGCTTGGGGGATCTTAGTTCCCTGATCAGGGACTGAACCTCGGTCTGCTCATTCTTAAGTGGGGCATTAAGTTGGCTGGAAGCTCCGTGTCTGTGAATGGGGCTGGTTGCCATGGTCTGTCCTGTAAGGCAGTCTGGTCATGTCAGTATCTTTAGAACTTTTCTACTGGGCTGGTGTGAATTACCAGAGTAGTTTCCTCTAATTTTTTTCCTGAAATGTCTGTACCCAGTTTCCAGTAGCTGGTGGGGAAGGCGGAGGAAGGTATCTCAAATTCCATCTTAACTTTTGCTTAATTCTACCTATACGGTTTCACAGAATGATTTTTTTGTGGGTTCTTTAGATGTAAAGAGTAAAGGAAAAAGCCTCTAAGCCCTGGGGGAATTTTTATGGTCATCCTACAAAAGCAGGAGGGACCCTCACTCAGAGTTTGGTTCAGGTGTTGAGGCTGATGACATCATAAACACACCAAAGGGGTGTGAAATGGTTTGTCAGTTACATAATGGGGATTTCTGAGGGTGAGCAGGCAGGCCTCTCATGCAGGTTCAGAATGGCTTGAGCTAGGAAGGGAAGGAGCGAAGGAACCTGACCTTTTCTTTTGTGGTCGGTGGGGGGTGGGCTGGGGTGAGGGTTCACGTGCAGAGAGGATGCTGTGGTTTGAATCTTCCCCCCGCACCAAAGCAGGGAGCACCCTGGCTTTCTTACCCGCTTCCTCAGATGCTGGCACAAGGGGAAGAGGGAAGGGTGAGGTTTGAGATGATAAAAGAAATTTTCACATATTGAGATTATAGGGAAGTCATTCTGGCTTATACATGAGTTAACTTGAATTTGATGCCAACTAAAATAGCCTGTTTGTGGCCTATCAAACATACATTGTACATCTGCCTTAATTATTAAAGAAAAGTAAAGAAAGTCCATGTTCAAAATAATGATTAGATGCCCCTCTTCCTGGGACGCCAATGCTGGTCCTCCTTGGATGATAAGACTCCCTTCCCAGGTACCAAGGCCATGCTGGACATGCTGTATGTCCACGTGCTGGTCTGTTTTTTTTTGAAACCTTGGAGAAATGTTTCCCTGACTTGTTTAATGTTCTTTGATCTGACAAGATGTAAAACTGTGCTGAAAACCCTGCTTCTCGAGAGCAGTTTCTCAGAGTAATCTGGGAAGCGGGCTTCCGGGCTACAGTCCTCAGTTTGACTCAAATAAAACTCTCTTCTATTCTTCTTTTTTTTCAGAGTTCATTAACTTTTATTGAAATAAACACAGGAAAAAGCAACCTCCACTCTTTCATAGCATGTTTTACATATTTGCAGGTGCAGAGAGTTCTACTAGGAAAAGGAGATTTTGTTGATATTGATAGACATCAAAAACGAATATGCATTAGTATATAGTATGGATCGTGGTTTAAAATTCATACTAATGTCATCATATAGTGCTTGTTCACTGCAACTTGTTTTTTCCCAGTAAATATATTTTCAAGATTCAAATATGCTGATAAATAAAGGTTAAGTTCATTCATTAAAAAATGATAATGCATTGATGGGATACTTTAGATATGCTATCGATTGCTTTGGATATATCCTTTTCTTTCTTAAAACATTTTTTTTATTGAAGTATGTTTGCTTTACAATGTTGTGTTAGTTTCAGGTGTACAGAAAAGTGATTCAGTTATACATATATATTTTACTATTCTTATTATTGATTACTTATTGATTATTTTCATCATCAGAGAGCTGCCAGCAGTCTAACGTCCAATGATGGAGTCAGAATCCTCCCTACAGCTCTGAACAGAGGGCAGAACAAATGTGTTAAGGATGATACAGAAAATGTTCCTAGGGGAGATGGTCCTGCTCAGTCCCAAGAGAGAGAACAACTTATTTAAAAGTCCAGTTCTCCCTTTGTGGGGCTGATACGGGAGCCAGGAGCTCAGAGGTGATTCTGTTGTTAGGAAAACTTGTTCAGAAGCCTTCAGAGTAGTGGTTTGCAGAGTGTGGCCTGTCACCAGCAACAGCAGCGGCTCCTCTTAACAAATGCAAATTCCCAGGCACCACCCCGACCTACCGACTCTGAAACTCTGTGGGTGAGGCCTGTACCCTCTGTTTTAACAAGCCCTCCAGGTGAGGCCAACACACGCTCCAACTGAGAGCCACAGATGGAGAGTTTACAAGTGAAGACAAGTCCGGGAAGCAGCCGGAGAACTAAATGGCACAGCATCATGAAGAAATAGGACTTTAAAAATTTCCACTGGAAGGTGGAAAAAAAACAGGTCTCTGAGAAGGGCAGGAGGAGGGGAAGTGTTTGCACAGAGGAGAGGAGCCCAGCCATGTGGCAGAGGTGAGGGTCTGAGCGGGGAAGAGAGTTGCTAAGAATTTCCAACAGGTAGGGATGGCCAAAGAACTCTTACGAGTGGTGATGTGTGATGCTCTGCTGTAAGTTGACGTCAGTTTTACATGACCAACTTGTGTGGTGCAGTGGGGAAGGAAGGGGAAGACGTCAAAGGGAAAAAAAAAATCCATCATACTCTGTGTAAAGAGGGTAATTAAAAAATTATTTTATTGAAGTATAGCTGATTTGCAATGTTGTGTTAGTTTCAGGTGTACAGCAAAGTGACTCAGTTATACATAATATAGTCATTCTTTTTCGTATTCTTTTCCATTATGATTTATCACAGGATATTGAATATAATTCCCTGTGCTATACGGTAGGACCTTGTTGTTTATCCATCCTCTATACAATAGTTGGCATCTCCTAACCCCAAACTACCAATCTAACCCTCCCCTACCTCTACCACCCCCTGGCAACCACAAGTCTGTTCTTTATGTCTGTGAGTCTGTTTCTGTTTTGTCTCTAGGTCCATCCATGTTGCTGCAAATGGCATTATTTCACTCACTTTTATGGCTGAGTAATATTCCGTTGTATATATGTGCCACATCTTCTTTATCCGTTCATCTGTCGATGGACATTTAGGTTGTTTCCATGTCTTGGCTACTGTGAGCAGTGCTGCTATGAATGTAGGAGTGCATGTATCTTTTCGAATTGTAGTTTTGTCTGGATATACGCACAGGAGTGGGATTGCAGGATTTTATGGCAAGTTTATTTTTAGTTTTTTGAGGAACCTCCATACTGTTTTCCATAGTGGCTGCACCAAGTTACATTCCCACCAATAGTGTAGGAGGGTTCCCTTTTCTCCACAGAGAGGGTACGTATTTTTTATTTTTCCTTACCAATGTGTTCCCCAATGCATTCAGTATCCACTGACTAAATAAATGAGGTGTCTGAGTATTTTTAGAATTTATGGCAAGGACCTAGGCATATATATGTAGATGGATAGATAGAAAAAAATTTAAAGTAATTTGTTGCTGTAGGCATCTTCTATGTTAAAAATAGAAATAAAAGATAATTGGCATGCATTTGATTTTCCTCCATAAAGGTGATATGTAAATTCCTCTTAAATAGAATATACCTATATCTATAAATACCTATAGAAGTAGTCCAAAGCATCTACATTTTCCTTGAAAATTGTTAAAATTGTTGAAAATTGTTAAAAATTGTTAAAATGTAGACAGATGTCTTATAAGCTTCTAGAATAGTTTCCCCCGTACTTTAACAAAGTTAAACATTCTAATTAGGGAATACTGGAAAATAAAAATAATGCAAAGAAGAACGACTGAAGTTATCCACAGCACCACACCTTGAGGTGAACAGAATCCTGTGGAGTTTTAGGGCCGGGAGTCCCTGTGGTTGGCACCACCCCCCACTTCCCTGAACCCCCTGCTCTCCTGACTGCCAGCTCAGGGTCTTGCCCTGCACACTCTTGTTTATTGATTTAGACCAAAGCTTCAGTATCAATTGTCATCCTTTACCATTTTGAGTACTTCTCCATCATGGCCATTGCGGATGAAAAAAAGGTCGAAACTCCTTCCTTGAAGAAGCTGTGCTCTTTCTTCCAAGTGTGTCTTTTTCTTTACTATCCATTAATTCTTAGTATCCATGAATCCTGCTCTGTGAATCCATCCATTCTTCTGGCTCCCATGATCTGAGTCTCCCCTACCGATTTTTTGATCTCAGCTCTCTTTTCTGTAATAATTTCACGTCTCCATCTGCCTTTATGAGATTTCTTTGCGCTCTGTTTCCTCCAAGTCATTATGTCTAGAAGGGAATTCTGGTTTCCTCCTCTGAATTCAAAAAAAAAAAAAAAAACAGAAAAATGAGGTCAACTCTCTGGATTTACCTGTTTATGTCACTGGCATCATCGTTCTTTTTGTCACTAATGCTGTCAATCAACTCCTTCTCTCATCTCTGTCCTGGAACCTCCGTCAGTTGGTAGTTCTTTCATGAAAGCATCTGTGCTGACTCTTTTTTTTTGGCTGCGCTGCACAGCTTGTAGGATCTTAGTTCCCTGACCAGGGATCGAACCCAGGCCCCCTGCAGTGGAAGTACTGAGTCCTAACCACTGAACCGCCAGGGAAGTCCCCTGTGCAGACTCTTAACTCTTTTTGTTTCTTACCCTTTTGCGCTTAAATTATTGCAGTTGTCTCATGGATGGCTTCCCCTCCAAGCCTCACTTCCAAGCGCTGCAGAATTAACCTTCATAAAGACATTACTCTTATCCATCATTCTCTTGTTCAGGAAACTTCAGGGGCTTCCTATTGTCCAAAGGATAAAATCCACCATGCTCGTCCTGGTGCCTGGCCCTCCCACAATGGGCCAGCCATCCTTCAACCTCATCTTCCCCTATTTTCCAATGAAAGAGCATCCCTCTAACTAGGATGTCCTACATCCACTCCTCTGAATCCCCCTCTTCCTCTGGCTCACATTTTCCCTTCCAGTTTTACTTCAGATGCAATATTTTCCTTGTAAAACCTTTTCTAATCAACCAACCAACCCACAGCAATTTTCCCCTTGTTTGAACTTTGAAAGCCCTTCCTATCCCATGTATCTGGTTCCCAGTTATAAAATTATAGCTTCTTTCTATGGAGCTGAGTCCCTACTATGCACCCAGCGCTGTTCTAAGCTGTTCTTAATTCATTTATTCATCACACAATGAGTGGAGTAAGTCCAGTTACCACCTCCATTTAACAGGTGAGGAAACAGACATGGACAGGTGAAGTAACTTACCCAAGGGCACAGGACGGTAGAACCAGGATCTGAATCCAAACGGTGGCTTAGAATCTGCCCTCTTATCTACCCATCACTGCCTCCCTGTATGCACTGCCTTCCACTGCTGTTACGCACCGCTTGTTTGTGCACATTTGTATGTGTGTTGCCTTCCCATTTAAATTGTATGCCCCTTGAAGGCGGGGGCCACAACTCACATGCACGGTCCAGAAGGCCCAGCAGGAAGCTGTGTGCTTCCATAAACGTTAAATGTTTCCGTTGAATGGTTTGTGGAGACTTTTATTTATTCCTGAGATGATCTAGCTCGTTTTCATGAATTGAAAAGGTAGTCTCAAAATCAGATCTGACTAAGTCATGACCAAAGGAAAGGTAAAAAAATCAAGGAGTAAACCAGTGTCCTGGCCTCAGGGCTTGGGTTCAGTGGAGTCTGATCAATTCACAAATGACACCTGAAGTCTGAAGAGTAATGAGGGCTTAACCCGCCTGCACAGCTCTCCCTGTGCTTTGCAGTGGCTGGAAAGTGAACTTGGCTAAGGCCTGCATGTCAGCAAATAATTCACCTTGACTCTAGAACTTGCAGCTGAATGTCCATCATTGAAAATGCAATTACTCTTTTCCACTGTTTTTTCTTCTTCTTCTTCTTTTTCTACTTCTTCTTCTTTTGAAGCCAAGTGTGAGCTGTGGGTGGAAAGGTTTGATACAATTCTGTGTTCTCAGAGGCCTGGCTGACAGACTGCTCAATAAAAATTCCACCAAAATGCCTGGTGTACCAGGAAGAAGCAAACAGCTGGAGGGATGATAGAGAAGATATGACTTAACCCACTGAATTGTGTCACAGGCTTACTTAAAGCTGCATCACAAATTGTAGTTTTTGATCGTTTCCTCTTCCTAGAATGAAACGTCTTCAGAAGCCTTTTCAGATTACTTTTTTTTTTCTTTTCGGCACGCGGGCCTCTCACTGTTGTGGCCTCTCGCGTTGTGGAGCACAGGCTCTGGATGCGCAGGCTCAGCGGCCATGGCTCACGGGCCCAGCCGCTCCGCGGCACGTGGGATCTTCCCGGACCGGGGCACGAACCCGTGTCCCCTGCATCGGCAGGCGGGCTCTCAACCACTGTGCCACCAGGGAAGCCCTAGATTACTTTAAATTATTTGTAAGTTTAGGCAAAACCATCTTTCTTAAGAGCCATTCACTTAAAAACATTAAAAAAAAATTTTTAAAACATTTTATTGAAGTATAGTTGATTTACGTTATGTACAGCAAAGTGACTCAGTTATACATATACGTATTCTTTTCCATATTCTTTTCCATTGTGGCTTGTCACAGGATATTGAATATAGTTCCCTGTGCTGTACAGTAGGAGCCATTCACTTTTAAAAAGTGGATATGGATCTCAAGTTATGTGCCAACTTAGTGTTGAATAGCATTTTCTGGTATTCTTCAAGGACTTTATAAGTGAAAAGAATGACCTGTAGTTACTTTGTGATTATTATTAACCTGCATAAAATTTGCCTTTTGCAAAGCCCTTAGAGACACGTACACTTTGAAAGAAATAAATGATTGTTTATTTTGGGTCATGAACTAGACCTATTGTGCACAGAGTTGGGCCTAAACAAACCTGGGCCTGGTTCCTGCCCTGGAGGCATTTGCCCTCTGGGTGTGAAGGCCAGACTAGGCCTGAGGCCCACCTGTCAGCCACACACTCTTCCTCAGATGTCTCAGTACCCTTGATAATATTCAACCTTTGTTTACACTCTGCCGGACCTAGATTTGATTTCTGGGGTTGTTTTCCCCGTGGACCTGGGAGGTAACCACCCGCAAGGCTGCCGGTTGTGCTTTTGCAAGCCTTGCACCCGACTGGCACTTTGCACAGTTGTGCAGTGCCCAGCCTGCACATCAGCACATGATGGCCATGAACACTGTGTCTAGATGATTTTTGCAGATCGCCAATCTCATTTATTTTGTGTTGGTATCACTGGTTTCGTACTCAGAGTTCTGGACTAATGCTGTAAGACACAAATGACAGAAAAGAAAAAGCAGTTCATTTCAAATACAGGACAACAATAAACTACAGATTAGATGACTTGGAAGATGCATTCTCACACTTCAGAGGTGGAGCCATTATAGTGGAAACATGGTTTAAGTGTCAGAATATTTGGCTTCTACTACAGGTTCAATTTATTAACATGTTGACCCTTGGTGGGGGGTGTTATTTAACTTCTTGGAGCCTCTAAGAAGGGCTTACCCGCTTCCCTGGGCTGTAGGAAGCTCACAAGAGCTGCGGGAGACAGTGGCAGACAGAAATGCACGGGTAAAGCCCAGTCCTCGCTGTGAGTAGGGATGTGGGAGTGGTCTGCAAAGGTGAGTCCTGAGAAGGGGTTACATTTTGCATTGGTTGTGCTCAGACTGAAGGAAGGAGCAGTGTTCCTAGCCCTCCCTGCCTCCAGCACTTAGCACAGAGTGAGGAACTCCTTGTTTTCGAGATGAATGGAAAAAATAGATGAAACTCACAAATCCAGAGAAAAGTGGAACACACGTGGATCCAAGCTCTCAAATTTTCCAAATCAACAAGTATCTTCTTAGAATGCTTACCGTGTGCCAGCCATAAATAGGCCCTGAGTGTATAGCAACGCACACAACAGGGCAGTCTCTGCCTTTAAAAGGTGTGCTGTGCTGGCAGGGTGAGAAGACTTGTAAAAAGTGATTGACAATATATTGCATATTATAAGGAGAAACCTAGGTGCATCATTAGGAGTCTGACAATTGCTAATTTTACGATTATTAAACACATTGAAATCCATGTGCATAACTTACCTCTAAAAGGAGTTTTTAGAACAAAATGAGTGATTGATAAGATTTGCTAGACTCCTTTTCTCCTGTAAGAGAGGCTTGTTTGTAGATTTTTTGTGGTGTCTATTTATAGAGACCCAATGCATGATACAAAAAGGACAGATTTTCCCAGAGAACATCTAGCAGCATTATCAGCTTAAAGTTATTTATCTTCGAAGCATTTATTGAACATTTACGAAGTGTAAGGAGATACCAGACCCTGCCGTTAGAAATCACTGCTCAATACAGCCCACTAGACACATGTAGCTACTATGTCCTTCAAATGTAGCTAGTTCAAATCGACATGTGCTATAAATGTAAAACAGACCCTGGATTTTGAAGACTTAATATGTGGAAAATATCTCATTAGTAAGTTTTTATATTGATGACATATTGAAATGATAATATTTTGAATACATTAAATATAATCTATTAAGATAAACTTTACCTGTTTCATTTTACTTTTTAAAATGTGGTTCCTAGAACATTTACAGTTATTAAGTGTGACTTACATTTGTGTCTTCTATTATCTTTCTGCTGGACACTGCTGCTTTACAAGATAATAGACTAGGGAGACAGGCAAGGCAACAAATCATTAGAAGTCACCAGGACAAGTGCGCTAAGGGAAAGAGGTATGAAGCGTAGAGGAAGGTGCAGCCCTTTCGCTGGTGTGATCAGAAACAGATTCAAGGGGGGAAGGAGCGTAGGCCAGGGAGAGAGAGAAGAATGCATAAGGCAGGGAAGAAAGCGTGGCAGCTTTAGGAAAGCATCTACCTTTAGGGGGACAGAGGAAAAAGCCTCGGGGCAGCAGCAGGAAACTATAGAAATACTGTTTTCAAAGCTTCCCATGATATAGTTAAAATTGTGTGTCTCTTATTTAGAACATTATTATTTGTTTGTCTTGCCATCTGAGTGACAGGACTATTCTTCTTAGAAAAATCACTCAAATAGCATGACTGTATTACCTCAGGCACCCCTAGATGGCACTGTGCTCTAGGACTGAAAAGCCGGCAGGTCAGGAAAAGTGGAGATTTCTTGGCTGTCTCAGTGGCCTAAGTTTTTCAAGAGTACTTCTATCATTTTTGAACATGCGAACCCGATACATATGTGTCTATTTATTTAGACATATATATACCTAATACTGCACTAATACACTATGTCCATCATTAGACATACATATCTTTCCTGCACTCTGGTGGATTGTTTTTGGGTTGCGTGCATCTCCCCAGGGTGTGTTCACGCCACTTTGAAGAACACAGGTCTATTTCATGATTTTTATCTTTATGAAGATGAAAGTAACACCGAAAAAAAAAATCGAAAACAAAAAACATTCTACTACACATGGGTATTAAAATAGGCATTGTAGTTACATGTCAATCCACTTAAAGTACTAAAATTAAAAGACTAAAATGAGAAAAGGTCAAGACTTGGTTGCCTGGAGATCTTTATAGTTTTCCATTTTAAGCCAGATTTGATCTAACATATCAGAATCATGAATGAGTTAAAACAGCAGACCAAGTACTATGGAATTTTTAGAACACTTTCCTGACTTTTTAGACCAATACTATTTCATTCTTGCCCTGATTTCATAGAATTGACTCTGTAGAAGGAGGTTTTCGTTGTTTTGTAAAATATGATGGACTTTTGGATTTCAGAGAGCATGTGATCCTCACTGGTCAGGTGACCCCGCTGGTCATGTGATCCCTGCTGGTCCATTCAGCTGTGGCAGAGGCAGGGGCTGAATTGCAGAGAGATCAACTTGAGACCCACTCCTGTGATTTGGAGGTGACATCAGATTTCAGAGAATAAGGATTATGAAGTAGGCAAAACCCCATATGTATTATTTAGAGAAGGATAATTCCAGGTAATTACATTTGTACAAGATTAATTTTTTCTTTTGGTAAGACATGTGCAGTGTGGTATTGATGCGGAAACTGGATTTAGGAGTTAGTAACCTCCATGATGACCATGATGCTCTTCTAACCAGTGTTGACTTAAAAAAAAGGCACAACGTGAGAGTTGCGAGTTAAGTTTTATTTGGGGCAAAATGAGAACTGCAGCCTGGGAGACAGCATTTCAGATAGCTCTGAGGAATGCTCCAAAAGAGGTAGGGGGGAAGGTCAGTGTATATGTGATTTTGGTGAAGGAGGAGTACATGCTATCAAGCACATCTTTTTTTTTACAGAAGGTTCCTGCTAGTCTCGTGCAGGTTACTGCCAGTCACGAGGAGCAGACGTCACCATGAAGGATTTTAGTGCTTTTCTAGATATGAGGAGATACAAGAATTGGGCTCGTAAAATCGGCTCCTGAAAATATCTATCTGAAGACCTGTTGTGCCAGTTTCTCCCGGAGCACGGAGCGCCTCCTTTCTGCTCTCCACCCTGAGCTCCTTTCAGGGGGTGTTGAGGGTCACCAGGTGCAGCATCTCATGATTTCATCCTTGTAGAGGTGGGTGGCGAGTGCCAATGGCGAGTGCCAATCTGTAGCTGACGCCAGTTTGTTCATCAGTCTGAACTCACTGCAATTCAAACAGGGAACAGGGTTCTTTTCCTCTTGGTGTGGACTCCAACCACGGTCTCTCAAATCTCATATGCTGCCTTGTGATGACTCTCCGGACACTTGTCCTAACTCTGCAGATATTTTTAGGGCGTTTAAAAGCCTCAGTTCAATAGAATTTAAATTCTCATTTCCATTCTAAAGATCCCCCTCCCTCCACCCACTGGCCAGGCTGGTGTTTTGGGGTCTGGGAGCAGTGTGTGTGTGTGTGTGTGTGTGTGTGTGTGTGTGTGTGTGTGTGTGTGTGAGAGAGAGAGAGAGAGAGAGAGAGAGAGAGAGAGAGAGAGAGACAGAGGGAGGTTGCCTTCCATGCATACTCCCTCTAAACAGCAAGGATGCTCAAGTTCAGCTACCTCCCATGGTGTGCACTTGGCCCACGGGAAACCCAACATCTCTGTTTAGCCAAACCACACATGGGCCACTCGCCTCTCCCCATCTACCATTTCTGTCCAAGTTACTCTTTCCTGTCTAGGGCAGTAGGGTAGCTAAGCAGACAGCCAACTGGGGGAGGCACCAGCTCTCCTTCCTGAGGCCCCAAGTTTCTATCCAAGGATTCTCTTGAAGCCTCCCTGGCTTGCTTTCATTCAAGAGGAGAAGAAGCCACCTTCTTCCACCTCCTCCTAGCGTGCTGAGCCATGGCCTCCCATCCTGGGCAATTCCATCCACCCACCCCACCCACCCCGCCCCGCCCTCCAACCCCCAGGCATTATCATTGAGTACAGAGCATCCTTTATACTTACTAACTCAATCTTTAAACCAACACAATAAGATACTTCTTAGGAAGTGAGGAAACTGAGACACCAAGAGGTGAAAGACCTTGTCAAGGTCACACAGCTAGCAGGTGTGAAGACTAGGATTTGGAACAAGACAGTCTGGATTTGAAGCCCAGGATCTTGGGCAGGAAGTTTTCTGAGAAGTGTGTGGCAGGGGTAAGGGCCAAGGTGTGTATATGGTGCTGGACCTGGGCTGCAGGTAACAGAGCTAGGTGACTGTCTCTTGCTAAGTCCTAGGAAGTCAGTACCCTGCGTGTTTGTGGCTTTCTTGAGAAGTCTACTCAACTTTGAATATTTTCTACTTCCAAGACAAGAGGAAGATGATGCCCATAGGATCCCTAAAGGCACTTGTTTCCTTGAGTCTTTAAAAAAATTCTTCATGTGGTAATATTTTAAAGCAGATCAGCCACGACTACATGATATAAAGAGCCCTAATTTAAAAGATTGCTCGAGCACATGGGACACCTGTCTTTCCTCAACGTCCATGCTGCCACTAGAGTTTTGATGGATGGATTGATTAAGTTGATAGTTTTCTCCTTTTATTTTATTATTATTTAAAAAAAATTGAAGTGTAGTTGATTTATAATATTGTGTTAATTTCAGGTGTACCACAAAGTGATTCAGATATATATATATATATATATATATATATATATATATATATATATATATGTTCTTTTTCAGACTCTTTTCCATTATAGGTTCTTATAAGGTATTGAATATAATTCCCTGTGCTATACAGTAGGTTCTTGTTGGTTATCTACTTTATATATAGTAGTGTGTATTTGTGAATCCCAAATTTATCCCTCCCCCACCCTCTTTCCCCTTTGGTAACTGTAAGTTTGTTTTCTATGTCTGTGTGTCTGTTTCTGTTTTGTAAATAAGTTCATTTGTATCATTTTTTAAGATTCCACATATAAGTGATATCATATGATATGTGTCTTTCTCTGTCTGACTTACTTCACCTAGTATGATAATCTCTAGGTCCATCTATGTTGCTGCAAATGGCATTATTTCCTTTTTGTTTATGTCTGAGTAGTATTCCATTGTATGTATGTACCACATCTTCTTTATCCATTCCTCTGTTGATGGCCATTTAGGTTGCTTCCCTGTCTTGGCTATTGTGAATAGTGCTGCTATGAACATTGGGGTGCATATATCTTTTCAAATTAGAGTTTTCGTCTTTTCTGGATATATGGCCAGGAGTGAGATTGCTGTGTAAGTTGCTAGTGTCATGGTGGGGGTATTTTGAGTGGCCATAGTTTATCAAAGTAAGAAGCAGAATTTAGGGAAGAAAGTAAGCTGAGGACTTACTAAGGCTGACAAAGTCTATATTTTCTCTCAGTCACAAACCTGGATAAATAATAAAATGTTAGGTTGATAAGTAACAATAATTTCTTTTTAAAAAGTCCTTGTATTAATTACTTGTCTAGTAACTGAAGCACAATTTTGACAACCTTTGGCAATTCACCTTTGGAATGCATTTTCTGTCTGCTTTGGTCCTTGGAAGTAGCAGAGGACTTGAATTTATGACCTTCCTCACTGTGCTTTACCGAATGAGTCATTCCTGGTGGGGCGGGGGTGGCGTGGGGGTTTGGGGGGGTTGGTCATGCCAGTTGTCTTCATTAAATCTGGAGAAAGTCACCATCTCCATGGCTCTGGGGATTAGATTCTGCCATAGTGAGGTGAATGGAGGGTCCTGTGGATAAAATTTAAAGTTCAAAACAAGAAGTAATAAAAGGGACGTGATGAGTTACTTTTTGCCCCACAGGAAGGAACTGTCTCAGATCTTGGCTGACCTGATTCTGCTGATGACTCAGCTCCGAAGGGCACCTCATTCCGGAAAGTGAATCAAGTAATGACGGTAGGTTATATATGTAACAGAGAGAGAGGGCTCCCTGGTGCTGTGTTTAAGCCAATGTTTTGTCACCCCTTCTGTCTGTGATTCCTCAGATATGACAGTTAGGTCAGCGTAGGGAAATGAGCCTTTCTGATGAGGATGTGATCACAAGGTTAACTTGTTTTGCCTTGATTGTGCCATTTTGAAGATCAAGTTCTTGAACTTCCCAGACTTTGAATTAAAGAAACATTCAATTTCAGGTTAGCCTTGGGGGTTCCAATGCTGTGACACGACTTCTATTGAAAAATATAAACATCACACCATGTGTGTGACATTAGTATTTTCATGGCTTTGTTTGTAGGTTACATGTGCGTTACATGTTGATGTCTGTAATGACACTAGACCCAGCTCTGCTTCTAGTCATGATCCATTGATATTAATGCATTTTCCCTGTCTTACTGGACTCAGGATCAAAGTTCTAGAATTTTAGTGTTAGTCTATGACACTTGTAAACTGGGGACAGAACTGAGCTTTAAGGATCAGCCAACCTACTAGGCAGCATGTAATCTTCTATATGACAAAATTAAACAGAATATATTCTTTAAATATTCTTTATTGTATTTCTGTGTTCCGCAGAATTTTGGGGGATAAGGCACTGATATTAATGAACAATTTTATTTATATATTGTGTGCATCTGTAAATTATTTAAATGCACTGTGATATTATTCGATAATGCGTATCATAAAACATATCAAACTTATGATTTTTAAAAAGGATGAGGTAAACAAATATAAATTGAAGCTCTGATCTTTTCTTCTTGCCTATCCTGGGGTACATGCTCTCTACTTGGACTCCTTTGCAGAGGTTCACAGACTTACAAGTAGATCCACCTTTTGCATAGCTATGTAAATAGAAACAAAAAACCGATATCATCATTCTGGAAGGAACTTCTCAGAGTCTGCTTGTCCAGCTTGTTTTTTAGGCACAGTTATGAGGTTATTTCTAAGGTGAAAACTAATTCGACAGTTCTCAAAGTTCTAAATTTTCAAGGAACTAGCTCAGTCGTGTAGGAGTCGAGTTATCCCAAATAAGTGGAAAAACCTCAGTGGGTGACATCACCCTCTGATTCATGCCTCCTCTGTGTGTCCTTCGATCTCCATGGAATCGAAATTCACTTGAGAGACAGTGGTGCCCAGGACCTGGGAAAAATACATCTCCATCCAGAATCCCTGCTCTGTGGCCTGAGTCACAGGCACACAAAACCATGGGGTGGTTAAGGACCCATGTGATACCAAGGTCGGAACCTACTCACGGGAGTAACTTCATTTGTTTCATCTCTGGAAGCCCCTATAAGGCCACTTCTAACTGACAGAATGGAAGGTACATTCAATTTTTCTTCTTCCATGGTAGTTTGCAGAATGGAAGGGTACATTCAATTTTTCTTCTTCCATGGTAGTTTGCAACCAAGAAGAGAATAGCTTGTTCAAATGAGAAAGGGTAGGGCATTTATTTGAATCAATGTTGAGAGCCAGAGAAGAAACTCATCTGTGTCTAATATTTCCATTTGCTAGTGGTGCGTCTAAGCCTCGTTACCATAGCTTCTGAGAGCTTTCACCCAGGCTTGGATGGGGTTGGGTTCCTCTGGAACGCCATCTCTGCTGGGATGGCCCTCCTTTGGCATCTTTCTCTTCTCCAAGGCTGTTCACGTCTCACTTATCCAGGGAGAATGTTTCTTGATTCCACATTTTTAAAGTCCAGCTCAGAAAATTTCACAGTGTTTTCAAAGATGTCATTTCATTTGATCTTCATAATCCTCCAAGGTGGCTAGACTAGGTTGTTGGTGTCCCCATTTTATGGATAAAGAAACAGTCTCAGGGAGGTTAAATGACCTTTAGTGAGTGGCAGAGCTAGGAGGAGAACGCTGGTCTTCTGACTTCTACCCCAAACAAAAGATAAGAAAAATTATAGCGTAGGAAGTGTATTTTATTATTGCATTAAGCATATCCCAATGAATTCTAGTGTATATTTTATTATATCCCAATATAAATACCTTGGCTGCACCTGTATTCCCTCCTCCCAGCAGAACTAATTATCTTGGTGCTAGAAATTGATTATAAGGAAACGAAGTGTTCAGTGACATCTTAAGAAGGCCCCATTGATTGATTGAAGTATAGTTGATTTCAAGTGTACAGCTTTATATATATATGTACATATATATATTCTTTTTCTGATTCATTTCCATTATAGGTTATTACAAGATATTGAGTATAGTTTCCTGTGCTATACAGTAGGACATTGTTGTTTATTTTATATAAAGTAGAGTGTATATGTTAATCCCAAGCTCCTAGTTTATCCCTCCCCCCTTTTCCCTTTTGGTAACCATATGTTTGTTTTCTATGTCTGTGAGTCTGCTTCTGTTTTGTAAATAAGTTCATTTCTATACCAACATCTTCTTTATCATGTAGCTTTTTGAATTAGAGTTTTCTCCAGATATATGCTCAGGAGTGGGATTGCTGGATCATATGGTAACTATGTTTTTAGTTTTTTAAGGAACCTCCATACTATTCTCCATAGTGGCTGCGTCAGTTTACATTCCTACCAGCAGTGTCGGAGGGTTTCCTTTTCTCCATACCCTCTCCAGCATTTATTATTTGTAGACTTAAAAAAAATAATACTATCATATTTGCATTTTATGGTTCATTTTTAAATTGAACTATAGTTAATTTACAATGTTGTGTTAGTTTTTGGTATACAGAGACGTGATTAAGTTATACATATATATTTTCTCTTCTAGATTCTTTTGCATTATAGTTTATTACAAGATACTGAATGTATTTTGTAGACTTTTTGATGATGGCCATTCTGACTGGTGTGAGGTGATACCTCATTGCAGTTTTGATTTGCATAAGAAGCCCCCTTTTAAATGAAACTCTTGAATTCAGTGTCGCCTTGGAAATGTGTTCTTCACTTCCGGGGACATTTAACTGCCTTGTAGAGGGACCAGAATTTACATTCTCGCCATGGGCTGTCACAGAGAGAAAGCTGGCAGCTTAAGACAGCAGCCAGCTAAGTGAGGTGTGTTAGTCACCAAACAGCTTAAAAGTTCTTGGATCACTTTTCTCTACTTTATTGTTCAGTTTTTGTTTGGGGAAAGTGAACGGTCTACCCTCTTGCTTCCTAACTCAAGATTCCTCCAGCTCTGGCTACTTCGGTGTTTGCCTCTTTGTACCTGGAGCTGCCTCTTTTTCTCCATCTACTCCCAGGTTTCTGTCTTACTATCTTTCTCTCTCCTTATATTTCCCTTTGCTTCTTTCTCATTTTCTCTCATATTATCTGTCACTTTGATTTTCTATAAACACATAAGTATCACTAACAGATTACAGATTCTTATAAATGATGAGGGGAAATTTAGAACAGTTTTCTCTGAGAATTTTCAGATTATTCTCTGTGTGTGTATGTGTGACTAAAATTTAGTTTATTTATTGACATTTTATTTTCTTAATCCTAATCCCTAAATGGATCACTGAAATACACTGGAGTCTTGCTCACAGCCACTCTCTTGCATAAGTGCCGCGATGGGATCCTTTCCAGAAAACTCTGCCATTCTAGATCAGATACATTTGCATAGGTAGTATTAGAATCTTGCAAAAACATGCTCCTTCTGAAATGTGACTGCAGGGGAGACGGAGGCCAGCAGGTGTCAGGCTCACCCAGTAGAGGATCTGAGAATGTTTTCTTGTGGTTTTTTTTTTAAGGTAGTTTGCTTTTTTTGAATGAACTTTTGAAGGACCAAAGTTAGGCTCTTGTTGGTCTTAAAGCAAACTCTGGGTTGGTTGAAAGAGAAAGGAGATCATTTCCAGTCTGTATCACCACATATCCAAAGTGGTATGCTGATTATCATTTAATAGGTGATTCATTTTATTTTCACTTGCCAGGTGATTGATTCATGATAGAGGAGAGAGGTCCCATAGCTGTGCCTTTGGCTCCATACAGCAGTGTCCTAGCCCCCGGAGTTTTGGAGTTAGTCATCATCTACGCCAACCACACACCCACCCACCCTATTTTCAGATGAGGAGAGAGAGATCTAGAAAAGATTTGTTTAAAGACTCACAGGAAGAGCATCAGTCAGGATGAAAATCAAGAGTCAGAGTAGGCGAGTCTTCAACAAGCTTGAATGATGATAAGGCATTATTGGAGTCCAGAGCTCGGGACCATGATATTGACCTTGGGGGTTCTCCGGACTCCAGGCTCTGTTCTCAGTGTCGTCATGTTCAGATCAAGGGGGCAAGAGAAACATCAGACTGGAGAGGGCTACCCAAACCTGCGCTTGTTCACAAGCGATTACCCTCAGGGTAATCCCCATAGCAACGAGGATGAGCATGATTATGCTGGAGGAGGAAAGCAAGTCTAGGGATGGCCTGCCTGTTTGAGGGGGGCTATTAGGCAGTCAGCTCCCAATGTTGCTTCTCCTCAGGCACCCCAGCTGTTTGAGAGGGGCCTGGGGAGGTTGCTGTTTACATCATCACCTGGAAAGCACTTCTTCTTGTTGGTCTGTGGTTTTAACTGACTAGCAAGCCAGAAATCACCGTGGTTCACTTCTTCTAGTTTCTGAAGATGTCTGAAGTGAAGGACACTCTGCCATTTGCTGGGGGTTCCCTGAACCTGAGCGGACCGCAGAGCTGTGGGCCCAGCTCTGACCCAGGGCCAGACGCCAATGGTGGCTTTTACAAAGGAGAGTGCTTGCCAGCCTTGCTGATGTAACTGGCTCAACAGACATGGGAAACAGCTCAAGGCAGCCTCCCTAAGAGCGACTCTCCCTGTGTTTTCCAAAGTCATGTATGAATGTCAAATATTTTTTGTTTAAATGTTTGTTTGTTAAATGGAACTGCTCTACAGAGCAGAGGATACAGATAACTTTGAAAGAGGCTGCTAGGTAGGGCCCTAGTCTAGCCAGTTAGTACCAGCTTGGTGGACACGGAGTGTACTGCCTGGATCTTTCTTCAAGGAAGAGCTTGCCGGCCAGCTGTGGGGGGTGCAGTGAGCAGACAGTCCGCAGTTGTCACGTGTCCTTGTGTGTCTGCCTCGGCGGCAGAGATGCTTTGCCCTGTCTCCCTCTGTGCAAACAGCCCCCTTCCAGTGACTGACATGGCGAAAGGGATGAAAGCCTCGCTGGCCATCTCCTCCCAACCAGCTCTAATGGGCCCCGCTCGCTGAAGCTCCTAGCTAGGAGTTGAAGTTCCCCTTTCCCTTCACCCAATCCAGCTTTGTGTCCCTTATCCTTCGCAGCTGTTGATCCCCAATCCATCTTGCGTCTGTTTTTGGGAAACCCAACCTGCAACAGTTAGCCTATCTCTGACTTGGAAAATATTATGGCCCCATAAAGTAAATGCCTAAAAGTCTTTTGTGATCATTTAATTTTTAATACTATTTACATAAGAAAGGAAAGGATTATTTGCACAAAATCGCAGAAAGAAAAAAAAACATAGTTATTGTGTACTAATACCATAAAAATAGTCAGTTATTATAAATTGACTCTCAACACAGCCCACTTAAACACTTTTTACCATGGGAGGAGAAGGTTCCTGAATTCTTGATGTATAAGATGCCACATACTCTGAAGGTTTGCACACCCAGTTTTTAAAAATTTGATTAATGAGTTGCCCTAAATGTCTTCACATATTTCTAGTTGTGCTTTGTGGCTTCATCCACCTTTGGAGCTAGTCTCAAAATACCACAGCATTGCCTCAACCTTGTTGGGGGTGGGGTCAGGCAGATGGGGAAGGGGGCAGGAGAGGAGGGATGAATTGGGTCGGGAGGGTGTCTCTAAGGCAGCAGGCTCTACTCTACAGCCCTTGCAACTTTGTTTCCAGAGTTTGCTGGATCTGTACTTGATCCTTTAATTACTAATTGGGTGGTATGGAATCTAACCGCTTTGATCAGGAAAAGAAAAAATCTGAAGGAGTAAGTTCCCTCACCTTGAAGGTGCTGCACAGGTTATAAGTAGAGGTCATGAGCCATGTTCATGGTATCGGGAAATTTATTTTTGAGTTGATCATGTGCTAGATATAGTCTAAAAAGTAATATGCATATATCACAAATTGGGTTACGTGAAATCTGAAAAATTTCTAATTTAAAAGGTACAGAGCTATAAAGCAACAATTCTGCCCAAGTCATATTTAGAACTGGTTTTAATATGATACTGTGGGGTGATATCCTTGTTCACACAGGGGCGGGATTGTGCCTGTGTGTTAGGACTTAGATACCATCGTGTTCTTATCTATATTTCAGGAAGCATTCTTATTAGAACCTAGAAGAAAGCAAGTTATATTAAAAAAGATTGAAACATAAGTCCATTTTCAGTATTGAAGAATAATGAAACCCCAAAATATGTATCTTGGAAAATTTAGTGAGAGTATATAGTTAAAAAGAAAAGAAAAGAAAACAGATGACCAGGAAGAGTTAGTTTTTGTTTCTGGAAATAGGCACTTTTTCTAATAATATATGTATATATTTCTGTCATGAAAATGTGATTTAGGGTTCTCTCAGTAAGTTGTTAAAGCTATTTTACTTGCTCTGATATGCTTCTCATAAAAATTTCAACGAAATAAAAAGAAGAAAAAGTGACAAACTTCCTACAAAATGGAAATGTCCTTTTTCTCAGTGACGATTTAAAATATTCAAAAATATTTTCTCACAAAGCCACTGATGGAATTGTCTCAGAAATATACATTTTAAATTCTGATACATTTCTGGTGTGTTTAACCCCAAATGGGGTGGTATGTTTAGCCCAAGTGGTGCTGTTTCATGTTTATTCAACTTGGCAGTGCCAACATTTCCTTAGCTGGACATTAGGTTATTAAAGCATCTCTTAAACAAAATAGACTGGCTTCAAAATGAGTGACTCCCACCATGGGTTGGCTGGCTTCTTTGCTGGGTCCATACTATAGAAATCAGAAAACATTTCCTCCCAGCTGGCCTGTCTATAACAAATACTTTCCCACCGCTTTCTCATTTCACTCTCTGACCTTTAAAGTGTTTCAGAGGTGCACCCTTCTGGCTTCTTTACTCTGCCATCACTGTTCCTCTCTGCTGGTCTTTGCGTTCTTCCATTCCATCATTTCTGGGGTTTTATTTGCCTTTCTGTATGAATGTTACTTTTGTTTTTTTAATCTACTGGAAAGCCTTCTTATCATGGTCACTTAAAAGCGCTGGTGGCACTTTTCAGAGGTCTTGATTGGACTTAATCCACATTTCAACTGCCAGTATTTTAGACTTAAAATGAATGTTATTGATCGGCTTTATGCTCTCTGAAAGATAGTAGGGCAGAGAGAAAAATGACAAAAGTTTGTGCAACTATCACATCACAGGAAAATGTTCTTGCTGGGTCACCTGGGGATGTCTAGGACAGTTTGGAGTTTTTCTTCTCATTGCTTTTCATTTGTTTAATGCTTTGAGTAGCAATGCTCAGAACTTTTAAATTCCCATTAAAAAATGTCCTCATTTTGTCATAAAACTTCAATTAAACCTCTTAATTTATTTTTCTAGATATATCACACTAATGTTCAGAGGAGTCATAAAGAGACTGTAAAGAGACCTCAGTCCTCTGTATTTGCCATCTCCTTGATAGCGTTCATCAGACGTTGTGACTCTCTTCCTAGCAGTAAAATATTGATGTTAAGAAAGAGAATATCACCTGAGAGCCCAAAGAAGCAACATTCTCTTGGGATTAATTGTCAACTATTTGAACTGTAAGAACAAAACTCAGGGTATGAATGTAACACCTGGAAAGGTCATCATGACCCACTTCAGCACCCCCTCCATGGGTACCTGTCAGTGCGTGACATTGTCCTGGAACCAAGAACTCTCCCTTCCCCCCCCCATGTATGTATGCATGCATATGTGTGTTATCTGTATGGACACATGGCTTCATGTGTCCCCTCCCCACCCCACCCCAAGTGGCCTCTAATTATTGTCCTCATTTAGTTTTTTTTTTTTTTAAGATTTATTTTATTATTTATTTTATTTATTTTTGGCTGCGTTGGGTCTTAGTTGCAACACACAGGATCTTTCATTGAGGCATGCAGGCTCTTCGTTGCAGCACATGGACTTCTGTCTAGTGGTAGCATGCGGGTTTTTCTCTTCTCTAGTTGTGGTGCATGGGCTCTGTAGTTTGCGGCACGCAGGTTCCCTAGTTGAGGCTCACGAGCTCAGTAGTTGTTGCATGTGGGCCTATTTCTCTGCAGCATGTGGGATCTTAGTTCCCTGACCAGGGGTCAAACCCATGTCCCCTGCATTGCAAGGAGGATTCATTACCACTGGACCACAGGGAAGTCCCCTCATATAGTTTTAAGCTCATATTATTCCAGATTTGGCCAGTAGAGTCCCTTCAAGATGGCTCCTTGTGCCTGGGTCATATTTCCATGATTCTTTGGAGCACATTTTTACCTTCTGGTGTAACAGAATGTTCCAGGCTCATCTTTTAGCTCCAGGATCACCCTTCCCCAGCCCGGCTTTCAGCCACTTCTCCAAGGACCCTGGTTCCTTGTTGTGGGGAGTGGTATTAGAGATCAAGTTCTGCACCTCACCTGTCCTCGTTGTTCCTGGAAAGAGCCAAGAAATATACAAGTGCACCCACATGTATAAGTACACATGCACACAAGCACGGGATCTACACATGTACATGGGCACATGTACCTGCACAGACACATACGTATACACATGCACCCACACACATAATTATGCATGCACACATGCATATGTTCTACACACGGGCACATGTACATGCATATATATGTACATGCATATACATACACACACGTATTTTAGGTATCATGGGCCTATGCCAGTATCTCCAATTCCAGTTTACCTTTCTTGCCTTCTCCCATCCCACATTTACGTGTCCCTCCTTTTCCAGTGAGAATCCTGGCTTCCCGAAACATCAGCACACTGACTCATCTGCTCAATCCCGTGTTACATCTGAGATAGTATCAGAATACCTTCACCCACATGTACTACAAAAACAAACCTGCTAAAAAGAGTTCAGGATCTTTCCAGTTCTCCCATCTCCCTGCCCTGCCCGAGATGGAGGACAAGCAGGGCATGTGGTCAAAACTGTTATAAATTATTCAAATTAGGTTTCCCCCTACATTGTGGTTATAGTTATTTATAATTATTAATTATAAATATTATCAATTGTAATTAATAATTAATAGATTAGGTAACCAACTTAATTATTTCTGTTTTATTTTTCCCCTGTAATTTTTTGGTAAAGAGAAGTAGATATATGTATGTTTTCTTAGTTCCCTTCCTCTTCTTTCTTTTTTTTTTTGCGGTACGTGGGCCTCTCACTGTTGTGGCCTCTCCCGTTGCAGAGCACAGGCTCCGGACACGCAGGCTCAGCCGCCATGGCTCACAGGCCCAGCCGCTCCGCGGCCTGTGGGATCTTCCCGGACCGGGGCACGAACCCGTGTCCCCTGCATCGGCAGGCGGACTCCCAACCACTGCGCCACCAGGGAAGCCCTCCTCTTCTTTCTTAAACAAAGGTACGGGGTATGATGTTTTGTGCTTCGATTTTTCACTTACCAGAGCTTTTGGACCTCATCTCGCATCACTTCCTAGAGAGTTTCCTCTTTCGTTTCTAGGAGGGGATAGTGTTTGTTGTGTGTCTGTGCCAGAGTTTATTCAACAATTTCCCGTGCTTGGACATTTAAGCAGTTTCCAATATTTTGCAGTTACAAATAATGCTGCAATGAATAAACGTGTGCATATGTACTTTTATATTTTTGGAGGATTAGCTTCAAGATAAATTCCTAGAGGTGGGACTGCTGGGTTCAAGGGTAGATGAATATGTAATTTTGTTAGCTATGGCCAAATTCTCTTCCATGGGGTTTGTATCATATTGCATTCCCAAGCATAACATACAAAAGTGGGTTTGATGGAGTGGATGGGGGAGGGGGTCATGGGATCACTTTTTGAAAAGCATAGGCTTAGAGGAATGGGACGCCTACATGGGATGTGTATTCGAGGCAGAGACGTGTGCAAGGTGATAGTTACATTACTTTGATGAGGACAAAAGGAAACGCAGGCTTTCCACTACATACAAAACATGAGAGTCACTCAAAGAGCCAGAAGTTTACCACCAAGTTCGTTGGAAGCAAATCCACTTTTTGTAATCTTTCTATCCTTTGGATGCTATTCACAGTTGTTTGGACATGAGATCCTCAGACCTTATAGTCTTATTATTGTTCAGGAAGAGAGGACTCTGAACGACCTATTTTTGTGATAAAACCTCATTTAGGCCACAATGATAGGAAGGATGCTCTGATTTCCTGAGGTTAGAAATGAGATTAAATAAATAAGTACACTTGTTTAATATTATGTATTTTACGTTGGGAATATTAACATTACTTCATACATGGCCTCCTACCATCTGCAAATTAGTAATTCTGAAATGTTCTTTCAAAACCAGGGGTCTAAATGGCTGAGCGTGGAAGCAATAATTGGTGCATCTCTCTACCAAGCTTTGCCTTTGTGTATTTGTCTGTAGTGTGCACAGTATATAAGAAACACTTGCTTCCATTTTCTGTGACTGATTAACTGAATCTTCTCATCCAGATTAGTTTCCATCTGTCTGTTCCTTTGTTTCACAGAATATGGTCTACTGTGATTCTAATCTCTGTTATGCATGTTCTTTATGAATAAAATTCCAGGCACACAGGCGTATATGTACACATTTTACTACGAGATAGTAAAATCTCAGTGTAGGGGGACCTCATCCCAGTGTGACTTTATGGTTCCCACTCTTTGCAGTTTTAAACTTTTATGTGAACCTGGCATTCTGGATGGGTCATAGCATATATAACAGCCATAGGATAGCTAAACTGGGGGAGGCTTGTTGACAAGGATTTGAATATCTGCCCTCTGGCTTTTTCTTGTCCGTATTTCATAACAAAAAACTAACAAGGATTCATTTTGGTGAAATCTGCCTAGTAAATGATGCTTTTACATAATACATTCATCAGTTAGCATTTGGATTTTGATTAAACCATTTTGCAAGTAATTTCACCCATTATGCAAGTAATTTCACTTTGGTGGCAGTTAAAAGTATATTTTGAAAGGAAAAATATGTTTTGGCATTGGAGTACTTTGAGGCTGTCTTCAGTTTATCAAAATCTATGCAAATTGTAATGTGGCCTTTCAACGTACAGGTGAACCCTTGTGATCCCAGCATTTACTACCATATGAAACATGAAATAACCCACACATCAAAATTGTCAATAAAATAGCAAAGTCAGACTGACATTCTTGAAGTGTGTAACACTGTTATTTGCTTTTCTATCCCTAATTGGATCCATTGTCTCCTTTTTCCCGTTCTACTGCTTAAAACGTTTGCCTCGTTGTTTTATTCATGCTTTAGTCACATCTTTGTCGGCAATTACATTTATTTGATTACCTATCTTCCATGGTGATTCCTGGCATTTGGCTCATCTTTTTTTGTTTAGCCTCCTTCCTTTTGAAATCCCTACATCTCTTTTGTCAGCAACCACTGATTATCTCAATTATCTCAAGGGACCTGGAATTATTCTGACGTGTCCTTCTACTTCAGATGAGGACCCTGACCTGGGATCTCAAGACCCAGGTGACTTCAGGATGGAGGATGGAGCCGCTGGATATGTCTTCCCCTATTCAGATGTTTGAATAAAGCTTTTTACTTGTCTTCCTCTCCTAGAAAAACAATTGAATATTTTGCCACTTATATTTTTCTAATATTGTACTTGAGTCATGCTGCCTTAATCATAGTTTAACAAGTTGTTAGAAATTGTTTTAAACAGGACAAAGTAAATCCAACTCCATATAGATTGTCTTTCATTTGCAAATATTAGAATTTGAGTTAAAAATCATATAACTTGAAGCCGTCTACATAAAATGAAGTTGTTGGTATATTAAAAGTGTCCTTCTTTTCAAGTATATTTTATTTTAGTGTATTTTATAAAAACTCCATAGTCAGTGACTCGAAAGTAACCATGAATGTATTTTTCGTTCCTTATATTTTACTGGAAAAAAGTGGTTAAAGTAATTGTATAGATTTTTACCTTATTCTTTGGTGTCCTGTGTAACTAATTATTTGCTTTAGGTACAAATGACCTACTTGCTAAAGACTGTTCATTTTCTGCTGGAATAAAATACCTTTTCAATTTAGTGATTAACTTGGGATGAACATGCATTTGTTTGGGGGGAGAGAGTAAGTAATAATAATTTAATTCATTATGTGTAGTTTTTTCTTTTAAGACATTTTCCTTTAGGTTAATTTCCTCTAAGGTTAATTCATACATGGAATCATATCTTTTATTAACCTTCAACAGAACAAGTCTCTCCTCCTAAAATAGTGCTCTATCCTTGAGTAAATGCTCCTATTCTTTATAATACTTTAATTAGAATTTTTAGAAAACAGTGCCTTTTCCTCAAATAAAAGGCCCAGACAGCACTGGATGGCAGAGTGGGTTCAACGATAAATGACGTCAAGTCTAACACCTCTGCAATTCTCTTTGCCTTTTCCTTATAGTCACAAGAAGGCTGCCGTCAATCTAGCCATCTTATCTACTATCAAGGCAGAAAGAAAGGGAAAGGACCTGCCTTTAGCTTATAAGAAATAGATACAGGAGGATTTATAACTTGAAAATAGAAATGTCATAACTTTTCTACTTGGAGTCATATTTTACTTTTCAAATTACTTATCTGAAAGGCTATAAAATATTTTTATTACATTATTATTTAGCATATATTCATTTAAGAAATACTGTGCACCAACTATGTGCCAGACAGTATTTTAAAAGTTGAGACTATAAACTCTAATAAAGCAGAGATTTTGCCTTCAAGGACCCTCTGGAGTCATCCAGAAGAAGTGCAAGAAAACAGACAAATACAGTTCTGTGTGATAAACTATACAGCGTAGCACTGCCAAGGACAGGATTAGTGTGCGGAGTTGCTAAGTGATACTTGGAACAGGTGAGATGTGGCCCGGAATCTGGAGTATGAAGATAGGGTGACCAGTAAAAGTGAGAGGAGGAAATAGAGGGTGTTCAGGCATCAGAACAGCATGTGCCAAGGCCCAGAGGTGATGGGGTTCACAGTTCACTCAAGAACCACAAATAATTCTCCATGTCTGGATCACAGGCATGAGGGATGGAAATTTAGGCAAACACTTCACTTTTTTCAGGACTTTGGTCTTCATCCTCTCCTTGGTAATTACACTATTGTCTTTTAGTTTCACCTGATTCTCATTCCTTAGAACTTAGTCCAGGTTCCACTATCCTGGGACCCCTGGGCTAACAAGCCAAATACTTTCTTGTATTAACACTAGAATTCAATAGAAGCTGTATATTGGTGGTCTGCTGGCCTAATTGGATCTATGGATGTGATTAGTGCTGTGTTTGTATTTTTTTTTCTTTTCTTGTACAGCATAAAAAAATTGAATTAGTTTCCCACATTTAAAAATCAGGAGATTTCATAGAAGAATCCAGTTTCTCTAGAAAAATGCGAAGATCTGGAAATACCAGGCCTGTATTCTCCTATAGGAACAATAGCCTGGAGCTGAATAAGGACCGGCAGTGTCCAGTTCACCATGGTCCTCATTTTTGGTTGTTTCACAAGTGCCCACTTGACTAATTTAAGGTTGGCTTGTTCCTGAAAGCATTTATATTTGCGACCTCTAGTACAGTACATGTACTATTTATATAGAGAGGGTTTGTGTTCTCCATATGTATGTGTATATATATATGTAAATATATATGTATGTGTGTGTAGGTATGCATATATGTGTTATATATATGTGTGTATATAATGTATGTATATATATATTATGTGTGTGTATATGTATGTGTGTATATATATATATACATATATATCTTCTTGAGGAAACATTACTGGGTTAACTTGCACACTAGCAATTCTTGTCAAGGTACAGTGACATAATTTTGTTTCTTCTGACACAAGCTTATCACATATCATTGAGTTTACACTGGCTACCAGCCTGCTTGAGTGAACAACCAGGAAGCACCTCTTTATTATGAATCTTACTTCTAATTATCCTATACAATTTTTGTGCCTTGCAAAACGATTGCTATCTGGTAGACATTACAGTCTAAAAAAATCCCTCAGCAGGTTATGACAAAAAGAGCAAAATAAGATCATGAATCTTCAGACGTGATATCTACTTGGCTTTTGTTAACCCATTTAGTTTCCTTGACCCGCAGTATCTTCTTTTGGCAAATAGCTGTAATGTCCCCAGCTCTGTCTACATGATGAGGTTTTCACTGATATTCAAGTGGGACGGTGTATGTCAACAGTACTGTGAGTAGCTGCTGAGGCCCTTCAGATGAAAGGGGCTGTTATTATCATTACTCGTCTTGGGGTCTTGATAAAAAGTTTTACCAGAAAGTGATATTGTTCTAAAAAAACTGTCCAACTTTAAACCTCTGTGACATCTTATAAAAAAAAAGGATGCCAAAGAGTGGGACTCCATATGTATGGAGGCTTTGGGGACTGTGACCAGTAGACAGAGTCTTCTACTATCTTCTAAATCTTCAAACCTGGTCGTTGACTAAGGTTTGAAGATTTTCTGCATTATGTTTTGCTTAGATGGTGGATGAAATTTATTGAAACTATGACTATGGCAGTGTTAGATTTCTAGAACAAAAAGAAAAGATAGAGATTATCTTGTCTAGTTCACTCATTTTAATGATGAAATTATTGGACCCCTGGCCCCCTAAACTCTCAATCCAGTGCCTGTGATATCACTTACAAGGCAGTATTTGATACCCACATGGGTTTACCTGAAATCTGTTTAATTTTGCTATTTTTAAAGGAAGGTAGAGACTCTTTTCTTCTGTGTCTTTTAAGGCTTATTTACCTTGTGAGTCAAACAGGGAAACCTCAATAAGTTATCATCTTGGATGGGTTCTGTGCCCTTTAAGGCTTATTTATCTTGTAAGTCAAATAGGGGAACCTCAATAAGTTATCATCTTGGACGGGTTAGGGGGTCAATAGGACTGCTGATGAGATTTGGTTTTTCAGTGGTTGGAGGAAACAGGAGAATGATTGCTCTACAGCCTCAAACATTCTGGGAAGCAGAACTCCCAAGCATGTCTTACTCTTTTGGTTGTTGAAGTCATAGGTCTTCAATCCTCCAAATACAAGAAGAATTTTCACAACTGAAAATCCGGCATGATTTTTCACACTGACAAGAAAACCTATTAGAGGTGAGTGAAACTGCGTATCACCTCCAAGAAATGTTCTCCTTCTAAGAAGTTTTGGTAGCATTTTATCTGAAGCATATTTTCATTTTTGAAATTTTAACAATGCTAATTCGAAATGACATTGCCAGTTTAAAACGTTCTTATTAGAAACAATAAGCTTTGCTATAAGAGGCAAAGGGCCTTTGATAATGCTAGAACTGGATTATTATACTTTTATAGATTACTGTTGTAAACTACAACATATTATTAAGTGATTATATGTTTAACATTAGCTAATATTAACCCCAAAGATGAATTATTTATATTTGTTTGTAGATTGCCAAGTCCTTTTCATTTTGTTTTTTGTCTTTCCCATCTTTTATTTCCCCCTCTCCACCAGCCACATTATATCGTACACACCTTCCTAACTGATTTTCCTGCATTAGCTCTTTCTATTGAATAGTGCCTATTGATAACCTGGTTAAGCTTGGAATCATATCTCCTGAATCCCCTTCCTGGTGAGTTTCCCTTAGTTTTGGTCAAGAGAGGAACTTGGGTGGAAATATAGAAATGGAAGTCCACCAGATCTGGGGATGAAAAGATGTAGAAGTGCCTGACGGGTACCAGCTTGTCCTCGCTGTCCTTCACTTTGTGGCCCTCTCATCTTCCAGACCACTGGATCTGCTAACAAACTATGGCCCCAGGTCCACCATCAGATGCTTGACCTCAGACCCACAGAGGCAGTGACTGCTAGGGGCCACAGCCCCCCTGTAACCACCGCGAGCTCTTCTTACAGCTCCACTTCAGAGGCTAACTGTGCTCAGCTTCGCAGATCTTTCTTCAAGCTCTGTGTCTTGTCCAGTGGGGTCAGTGTACCCTGGAAGTTGGCTAATGACTCTTCTGTCCTCTAAGTCTTCTAGACCTTTCTACTCCTCCCACAATTGTGAAAACTCTAATTCCTATAGTAAATCCCTTGTTGCCATAACACTCATGGTGGCTTTGCTTGACTGATCTACCCCAGGCTCATCCCTTGCTTTTCCCAGAGCAAAATTCTTATAGTGGAAATGATCTGAACTGACCCTTCCTTTCCCCATTAATGCTTGACCATCATCATCTTGCTCTTAAAACTCCCACTGTACAGAATTCCGAAGTCCTTCTCCCTGGCCTACCTGCCCCCCACACCTACCTCCTTGGGAGTGTGAGGCCTCTGGTCTGACCAGTCACGCTAACACCAGAGGCTAAGATGGAGGGTAGAGCCCATCTCGATTCTGAGTCTCCTTCTGTCCCTTTTGAGCTGGGGCCTTGGGCAAATTATTCGACATTTACTGGGTGCAGCTTCCTCACTTGTAAAAGGGAGAGGATGGTCCCAGCTATCTTATGGAGTTGGTGTGAGATGTCAGCACAAATGGAAACCAAAAGAAAGCTGGAGTAGCAATTTTCGTATTAGACAAAATAGACTTTAAAACAAAGACTATTACAAGAGACAAAGAAGGACACCACGTAATGATCAAGGGATCAATCCAAGAAGAAGATATAACAATTGTAAATATTTATGCACCCAACATAGGAGCACCTCAATACATAAGGAAAATGCTAACAGCCATAAAAGGGGAAATTGACAGTAACACAATAATAGTAGGGGACTATAACACCCCACTTTCACCAATGGACAGATCATCCAAAATGAAAATAAATAAGGAAACACAAGCTTTAAATGATACATTAAACAAGATGGACTTAATTGATATTTATTGGACATTCCATTGAAAAACAACAGAATACACATTACTCTCAAGTGCTCATGGAACATTCTCCAGGATAGATCATATCTTGGGTCACAAATCAAGCCTTGGTAAATTTAAGAAAATTGAAATCGTATCAAGTATCTTTTCCGACCAAAACACTATGAGACTAGATATGAATTACAGGAAAAAATCTTTGAGAAATATAAACACATGGAGGCTAAACAACACATTACTTAATAACCAAGAGATCACTGCAGAAATCAAAGAGGAAATCAAAAAACACCTAGAAACAAATGGCATTGAAAACACAATGACCCCAAAACCTATGGGATGCAGCAAAAGCAGTTCTAAGAGGGAAGTTTATAGCTATACAAGCCTACCTTAAGAAACAAGAAACATCTCAAATAAACAACCTAACCTTACACCTAAAGCAATTAGAGAAAGAAGAACAAAAAACCCCCAAGTTAGCAGAAGGAAAGAAATCATAAAGATCAGATCAGAAATAAATGAAAAAGAAATGAAGGAAACAATAGCAAAGATCAATAAAACTAAAAGCTGGTTCTTTCAGAAGATAAACAAAATTGATAAACCATTAGCCAGACTTATCAAGAAAAAAGGGAGAAGACTCAAGTCAATAGAATTAGTAATGAAAAAGGAGAAGTAACAACTGACACTGCAGAAATACAAAGGATCATGAGAGATTACTACAAGCAAAGATATGCCAATAAAATGGACAACCTGGAAGAAATGGACAAATTCTTAGAAATGCACAAACTTCCAAGGCTGAACCAGGAAGAAATAGAAAATATGAACAGACCAATCACAAGCACTGAAATTGAAACTGATTAAAATCTTCCAATGAACAAAAGCCCAAGAGACCAGATGGCTTCACAGGCGAATTCTATCAAACGTTTAGAGAAGAGCTAACACCTATCCTTCTCAAACTCTTCCAAAATATAGCAGAGGGAGGAACACTCCCAAAGTTATTCTACGAGGCCACCATCACTCTGATATCAAAACCAGACAAAGGTGTCACAAAGAAAGAAAACTACAGGCCAATATCACTGATGAACATAGATGCAAAAATCCTCAACAAAATACCAGCAAACAGAATCCAACAGCACATTGAAAGAATCATACACTGTGATCAAGTGGGGTTTATCCCAGGAATGGAAGAATTCTTCAATATATGCAAATCAATCAACGTGATACACCATATTAACAAATTGAAGGAGTAAAACCATATGATTATCTCAAAGGATGCAGAGAAAGCTTTCAACAAAATTCAACACTCATTTATGATAAAAACCCTCCAGAAAGTAGGCATAGAGGAAACTTTCCTCAATATAATAAAGGCCATATATGAAAAACCCACAGCCAACATTGTCCTCAATGGTGAAAAGCTGAAACCATTTCCACTAAGATCAGGAACAAGGCAAGGTTGCCCACTCTCACCACTACTATTCAACATAGTTTTGGAAGTTTTAGCCACAGCAATCAGAGAAGAAATGGAAATAAAAGGAATCCAAATTGGAAAAGAAGAAGTACACCTGTCACTGTTTGCAGATGACATGATACTATATAGAGAGAATCCTAAAGATTCTACCAGAAAACTACTAGAGCTAATCAATGAATTTGGTAAAGTAGCAGGATACAAAATTAATGTACAGAAATCTCTTGTGTTCCTATACACTAATGATGAAAAATCTGAAAGTGCAATTAAGAAAATACTCCCATTTACCATTGCAACAAAAAGAATAAAATACCTAGGAATAAACCTACATAAGGATACAAAAGACCTATATGCAGAAAAGTATAAGACACTGATGAAAGAAATTAAAGATGATACAAATTGATGGAGAGATATACCATGTTCTTGGATTGGAAGAATGAAAATTGTGAAAATTACTACCCAAAGCAATATACAGATTCAATGCAATCCCTACCCAACTACCACTGGCATTTTTCACAGAACTAGAACAAAAATTTCACAATTTGTATGGAAACACAAAAGACCCCGAATAGCCAAAGCAATCTTGAGAAGGAAAAATGGAGCTGGAGGAATCAGGCTCCCTGACTTCAGACTGCACTACAAAGCTGCTGTAAGCAAGACAGTATGGTACTGGCACAAAAACAGAAATACAGATCAATGGTAAAGGATAGAAAGCCCAGAGATAAACCCACGCACATATGGTCACCTTATCTTTGATAAAGGAGGCAAGAATATACAGTGGAGAAAAGACAGCCTCTTCAATAAGTGGTGCTGGGAAAACTGGACAGCTACATGTAAAAGAATGAAATTAGAACACTCCCTAACACCATACACAAAAATAAACTCAAAATGAATTAAAGACCTAAATGTAAGGCCAGACACCATCAAACTCTTAGAGGAAAACATAGGCAGAACACTCTATGACATAAATCAGCAAGGTCCTTTTTTATCCACCTCCTAGAGAAATGGAAATAAAACCAAAGATAAACAAATGGGACCGAATGAAACTTCAAAGCTTTTGCACAGCAAAGGAAACCATAAAACAAGACAAAAAGACAACCCTCAGAATGGGAGAAAATATTTGCAAACGAAGCAACTGACAAAGGATTAATCTCCAAAATATATAAGCAACTCATGCAGCTCAATATCAAAAACACAAACAACCCAATCCAAATATGGGCAGAATAGTTACATAGACATTTCTCCAAAGAAGATATACAGATTGCAAACAGACACATGAAAGAATGCTCAACATCATTAATCATTAGAGAAATGCAAATCAAAACTACAATGAGATATCATCTCACACCGGTTAGAGTGGCCATCATCAAAAAATCTACAAACAATAAATGCTGGAGAGGGTGTGGAGAAAAGGGAACCCTCTAGCACTGTTGGTGGGAATGTAAATTGATACAGCCACTATGGAGAACAGTATGGAGGTTCCTTAAAAAACTAAAAATAGAACTACCATACAACCCAGCAATCCAACTACTGGGCATATACCCTGAGAAAACCATAATTCAAAAAGAGTCATGTACCACAATGTTCATTGCAGCTCTATTTACCGTATCCAGGACATGGAAGCAACCTAAGTGTCCATCAACAGATCAATGGATAAAGAAGATGTGGCACATATATACAATGGAATATTACTCAGCCATAAAAAGGAACAAAACTGAGTTATTTGTAGTGAGGTAGATGGACCTAGAGACTGTCATACAGAGAGAAGTAAGTCAGAAAGAGAAAAACAAATACTGTATGCTAACACATATATATGGAATCTAAAAAAAAAAAAAAAAGAAAAAGAAAATGGTGAGAAGGACCTTAGGGACAAGACAGGAATAAAGATGCAGACCTACTAGAGAATGGGCTTGAGGATACAGGGAGGGGGAACTGTAAGCTGGGAGAAAGTGAGAGAGTCGCATGGACATATATATACTACCAAACGTAAAATAGATAGCTGGTGGGAAGTAGCCACATAGCACAGGGAGATCAGCTTGGTGCTTTGTGACCACCTAGAGGGGTGGGATAGGGAGGGTGGGAGGGAGGGAGATGCAAGAGGGAAGAGATATGGGAACATATGTATATGTATAACTGATTCACTTTGTTATAAAGCAGAAACTGACACTCCGTTGTAAAGAAATTATACTCTAATAAAGATGTTCAAAAAATAAACATAAAATAATAAAATAAAATTCCGGTGGGCAGGTATAGAGATCTGCTTGTCTTGTCGTCACCCAAGACAAGCCTCACATGGAAGTTCCCTTGCTTATTGAATCTGCCACCTGCCAGTCTGGAGTGTCTGACTCTTTCTCCTTGCCGTGAGTGTCAAGGCCAGTTGGTAAACCAACAGTCTGCCCCTCTGGGTGTTTCCTGGTGGCTGGATCTCAAGGCAAGTGCCCTGCCTGACTGTGGGGTTTGTTCAGCCTGTCACGGGCTCCGCTTTGTATAATTCTGACCTATTTTCTCTGGAACAATTGGCATTTCATTTCAGGAGGACTTTCAATCTTATTTCTAAAAATCTAATCAAAATAAACAGAAGAGAAAACTCCATTTCTAGTAACCTTTTACTTGTCTATCACTTATGTCCGTAGGGAAGCTTAAAGAATTTTCATCAGTACACTAAAAAGTAGATAGTTTGCTGTGCTGCAAAACTTTTCAATGCTCGACTCCAAATCTCCAGAACTGCTGAGACTTTCGTATTAAGAAATCATCTGGGGAAACTTCGCAACTCCTGTTTTCATGAAGAGGTTCTAGTGGGGATGAGGTTTACGCCTAACTCTTTTAAAATTTTGTTTCTGTATCTTGTGCCTGGGATCCAGCATTAGTTACAGAGTAAACAGTATTTTCCAAAGACTGACAGGGTCAGCTGCTCGGGGAATGTGACCGGTGACCTCCCTGATGGATGGCCGTCCTGCAGGCTGCTTCCAAGTCAGTTGAAAGGTAAGCATTCTTTCTGTATAAGGACACACTGCCTTGGAACGTGTTTCAGTTTCCACTGATAAAGCTGAAAGTATATCCTGGGTATATGCACGCTGTCAAAGGGCACGGAGCCGTGACTTTGGGGGCAAAGTGATTTGTCATGTCCACACAACAACAGCTAAGCTGCTGGGGTTAGGGGAGAAGCGAGTGATGGTGTAAAATCTCATTGCTTTGCTTAGCTGCAAAGACACAGGAAAACTTAAATCCAGAACTCCTTTCTGACGTGAGAAACACACACTGGAATTCTAATAGTCAAAAAGTAAAGGCTTTCATCTTTGAATCCTTTTTCCTGAAATCTTGTTAATTTAACCTGGCTGTTGTCTTCACTCCTGAGACAGCAATGCTGTGTGTGTGTGTGTGTGTGTGTGTGTGTGTGTGTGTGTGTGAGAGAGGGAGAGAGAGAGAGAGAGAAAGAGAGACACTGAGTACTGGGAAGTGTATTTACTATTCAGAGAGCCTGCACATATAGCGTATATATTTTTGTATATATAAATATTTGTGTATATGTAAATATAGTGTATATACTATATATGTGTGTGTATGTATATATATATATGTGTGTATATATATATATATACTGTATAAATAATGTATATTGTAGGTGCTGAGTATAGCACAGTTCAGAAAACGAAACTTGCTGGACTTGGATCCCGGGCTGATTTTTTTCAGCTTATGTGTTACAGGCTCTGGAGATAAGGATTTCGTTTCATATCAGAATCATTGCTCTTGTCAGTGTTGATTGGTGTTAGTGTTTGTTTTAAAAACCTCTCATTTTATTTTTCAATAAGTTTTGATAAAAGAATTGCATTTTTCAGTTGCACACATTAAAAAAGATAACACTTTTCAAAGTTCTCACAGCTCTCGCTTAATTGAAATATTTTCTAATGCTCCAAACAAATGCTCTACCATCAAAGGTGGTATCAAAGGTGGATTTTTCTTTACAAAATCATCAAAGGTGATTTTGTAAAGAAAATATTCTTTTCCTTCCGTTGACTAAAATGTGTTGCCTAGAATCATTTAAAAAATTGGCCCAGAACCAAAATAAGGGATCAAATAGTATCAGAAGTCAAAAATATCATATTCCAGTAGAAAAGGTTTGTGTTTCATTGAAGACTGGTACAAATTTGTTAAGCTGTCATTATCATAATTATCATATAATGATATTTTGGGGTTTGCTTTTGTGTCCACTTGGCAGCTTCTACTTATAAAAAATGTTTATTACATAGTGACAAATTCAACTTTAAGAAATTCCTCTGTAGACATTATCTTTTCACAAGCTATGGGCATGTACCTCTGGCCTGCAGAAGCCATAAAGGGGCTTACAAATGGTGACAGTGGGAGGTTAAAGTCTTTGGGTCTTTGCCTATTTGCCAGATGCACAGACAGACCGGAAGATAAGAGTCAGAAGGATTTTCTAGTATAAGAGTTCACAACTGCTGCCTGAAGGTTCACAGTGGCCAAAGCTGATAAACAGACTCAGGCAGGGATGCTGGGAAAACCAGGGAATTCTGGGGGCCGGTCTCTGTGTTTTGTTTTTCACTGTCACTCCTCCCCCTCATCCCATTGGACCATCAAACAGAGCCTCCTAGAGACATAGGCATACATTTTGAACCAAAAGTAACACCAACAGGTCCAAAGTTAGCTGTTTGAGTGAGATAAGTTCTCAGCGCTGGGTGTAGTTGGAATTGCATTTGGTGTTTGAGTGCCACAGGAAACACAGCCCTGGGGTGGGACGCGGGTGGTTCTTGGGACAGGATATGGCACCTGGAGGCATGTGCTGAGTGCAGTGTCCTGGATCACTACTAAATGGGTGTGGGGTTACATGGGCTTCTGACTTGACTGTGGAGAGCACGTAGGACCCATGTCTGGGAAATGCTGTGTAGAATGATAAGAAACCCATATAAAAGGTGTTCCTTGTCTCAGAAGAGGATCCTGCCTTAATAAAAAGATATTTATCCTTGGCGCATACAATGAGGAAGATCTTCAGTTGTCTACACCATGCTCTGCAGACATGTCATTATTTTAAAAAGAAGACAGCATTTGTTTTTCATGTCTCGTGGGTGTCTACCTACCTTGTGACGTTTCAGCAGCAGAGCACTTATCTGTGCTTTTGTTGTGGAGATGAAAGATTAAGTGGCAGGTGTGGGGGAAGTTACCACTATTAAGCAAAACAAAACAAAACTATATTTAACTCTTGGATCCAGTAGATGAACAAGTCATTTTAATGGCTGCAAACTCTACTTTCCCCCAGTTTTTGGATATGAGCACAAAACCTGAGCAGCTGAGATTTCCCCAGCCCCACAAGGCATATGGTGATGATGCAAAGGAATGGAGTGAGGTGGCAGTGCCTTGAAGCAAATATCATTTGCTGAGGGTTGTCTGTTTCACTTTTGAATGAAATTCTTGCTGGCCTACCATAGAGTAGATTTTAATTTCCTGTTTGGAGTGACCCGTTGCTCATATTATATTCCTGGGGAAAAATCATAAATTCCCATCTTAGAAAGGAATTATAGATCTTCCTCTTTTTTTTTTTTTTTAAATAATACCTTCATTGAACTATAAGTCACATACCATAACATTCATTCTTTCAAAGTATACATACAATTAAGTGCTTTTTAGCATATCCAGAGTTATGTAGTCATCATCATTATCTAATTTCAGAATATTTTCATCACCCTCAAAAAACCCATCACTAACCACCAGCAGTCACTCCACAGTTTGCTTTTTCCCCTCAACCTCTGGCAACCATTATCTATTTCTATGGATTTTCCTATTCTGGACGTTTCATATAAATGAGTCGTAATATGTGACTTTTTGTGACTAGCTTCTTTCACTTCAAGGTTCATCCACATTGCTGCATGTATCAATACTTCATTCCTTTTATTGCTGAGTAATATGCTTCTGTATGATATATCCCCTTTCATGTGTTGATAGACATTTATGTTTTCACTTTTTGACTATTATGAATAATGCTATCATGGACATTTTTTTACAAGTTTTTGTATGAACATATACAAAACTTTTAGGTATATACCTAGACGTAGAATTTCTGGATAATATTGTAACTCTGTATATAAGGTTTTGAGGGACTCCCACACTGTTTTCTAATGTGATTGCTCCACTTTGTAACCACCAGCAATGTACAAGGCTTTCTTTTACCCACATCCTTGCCAATGCTTGTTACTGTCTGTTTTGATTTTAGCCATCCTAATGGGTGCAAAATGCTGTCTCATTGTGGCTTTGATTTGGGTTCCTTAATCACAATTTTGTTGAACAGCTTTTCATGTGCTTGTTGGACATTTGTTTGTCTTCTTTGGAGAAATGTGTATTCAAATCCTTTGCCCATTTCAAAAATTGGGTTTATTTGTCTTTTTTTATTGTTGAGTTGTAAGAGTTCTTTATGTATTCTGGATACAAGTCTCTTATCAGATAAATGATTTGCAAATATTTTCTCCCATTCTCTCTGTTAATTTTTTTGCCACATTTGTTAGGACTTTGATACTATCTTTGAAGTGAACTTTTTTTCCTAGATAAACTTCACGAAGCCCGGGGAAATAATGGCACGCACTTTCACCCAGAACCTGCTTGATGGCAGACACTGTGTGAAGTTCTTTGCACCTGTTACCATATTTTAATTTTGTCATAACATTAAGAGATTGATATCACTCCTTTATTAAAGGGAGAGGGCACTGAAACTCTGAGAATTAATTTGCTCAAAGTGACCCAAATAGAAAGTGGCAGAATCTGCAAATAAATTCAATTCTTCCTGCTTCCTGAGTCTACTTATTTCTCCTTTACTCTAATGGTTAGTGTTTTGAGTAAGATAAGTGAGCAATCCATATTGTATTCATCTATAGTGTGATTTACGTTGGATAAACATGCATTTTATTCCTGTGTTTCCCACCAGAAGTCTTTTAAATAATAGTGCATTAAATGTCTTGTCACATCCATTTGATACATTTCCCTAGTCTCCCCCTCCTTCCCTTCCTCCCTCTTTCCTTCTTAGCTTTTTCCATTCCTTCCTCTCTCTCCTGCCCTCTTTCTTTTACAAATCCTTTATTTAGTCCTTATTATGTTCTAAGTGCCTGGATAAAGTGGTGAATAAAGCACCCTCTGGTGCTTATACAGTAGTAGGAGAGATGAACTGCAAATAAATATTAGATATGTATAAACTTCGAATATCATGTGAAATAATAGACCGCCAGAGGTGATAAGAGCTATGAAGGAGAAAACAGCAAATGAGTGGACAGAGGGTTTGCTATTTTAGATGGTCACTGGGGAAGCTCTGGATGAAGGGAGAATGGAGCCACGTGACTCTGGAGAGAGGGCTCTCCGGTCAGGGGAAGGAGACGTGTTTGTCGTGATTGATGAACAGGAAGGAGACCCATGTAGCTCATCTCTTCTGTTGGACCAGCAAGTGGACAAGGGCTGGCTTTTGCATGGGCATGATCTTACCTAAGAAAGCCCCTGTCCCTAAAACATATGTAAAATATATTTAAGCATATCTCTGTACACGGATGGAGTAAGTGGTCCTCACCATACAGTGCTGGGGCTACAGACCCACTTGCCCTGTTGTGCCTGGGATGAGACTACTTGTTCAGAGGTGCTGAAGTGCCCAGTGGGTAGGTGCTTGGGCCAGGGGGCTTGAGTGCCAGCTATTGGCTGTGTAACTGTCTTATTTTTTCAACTATAAAATGGGTGCATTAATTTGCTAGTGCTGCTAGTCTGTTAAGTCACAGACTGGGTGACTTAAAGAACAAAAATATATTTCCTCACAGTTCTGGAGGCTAGAAGTCCAAGATCAAGGTGTCAGCAGGGTTGGTTTCTTCTGGGGCTCTCTCCTTGGCTTGGAGATGGCCATCTTCTCCCTGTGTCCTCACATGGTCTTCCCTTTGTGTGTATGTTTGTCCTAATCTCCTCTTCTTACAGGGACACCAGTCATATTGGATTAGGCTCCCACCCTTATGACTTCATCTTAAATTAATTACCTCTGTAAAGACCCTATCTCTAAATATAATCTTATTCTGAGAGACTGGGGGTTAGGACTTCCATGTATGAATTTTGGGGGGAACACAATTCATCTCATAACAACGGAGAAAATAGTAGTATCTACCTAGAAGTGTTTAACAAACACCAGAAAGAAGTAGGCAGAATAGTATCTACCTTCTAGAAGTGGTTTGGAGAATTAATTGAGGTAATATATGGAAAATCTTAAAGCCGCTCCTGGCACATGGTGAGTGCTGTGGGACTGTGCTATGTAAGAGTGCTATTATATCTTATTTATATACAGTCACGTTTACATTGTGAGTTTGTTGGGGAAGAAAAGTAGAGATTGTATCTTTTCACTTTATTATTGTTTTTATTCATTATTTTTTAAAAATCTGCCTGAATCTAGGGTAATCTTCACCCATTATGTATACTCAGTACATGTTTGTTGAATTAAACTTTCCATCCCTTCCACTGGCACTGGCATGTCCCTGTCATTATACCTGTTATCTTCTCCTTCTCCAACCGGCTCTGCATCCTACCATCCCCCTACTCCCAACTGGATCCTGAATTTCACCTTCCGGCATTACACTAGCAATAACTGTTTCCTTTTGCAGCCATAGCATGCCTTTTTTTTCCCTAGAGAGATTTTGGAAGTTCCCTTCACATAAAATTTCAACTCTTGCCTTGATTTTGACATATACCAATCTTGCCTCCTATTCAGCCTACAAGACTTCATTGCAAACGTATTAGGACAACATGCGTGATTCCCTTTCTGGAACTCAGAGGTGAGTCAAAGAGGGAAGCCCCTTTGGCCCATGAGTCTGATAGACCATTTCTGAATTCTCATCCTGAAGCAGGGCTAGCTAGGTTTATTTCTACTAAATGTTTCACTTCTGGAATCCTCAGCCCTTCCATCCTGATGCAGAATAAGCACTAGAGCAACCCTGCCCGGCGATAGAGAACCAGCTGTAATCACGCTAAAGGACAGAGCCTCATAACTCATTTCCTAAAATGTTTCCTAAAAGTGGAGGAAAAACCGATAGGTAATTTGAGATACGATCACAAACAGTTGTGAAAATGATGTTTGAAAAGGCTGAGAGACTAGGCCACTGTAGAGATCAGTCTTAGCTTACTCTGAAAGCCATGTTTATGTTTTATTGCCATTTGCATATGTAGTTTGCTGCAAAAAAAAAAAAAAAACAAACAAAAAAAAACGAACAAAAAACCCCGGAGAGCTAATTACCATCATGCCACACAGTTAATTTTCTTTCAAGCATGTAACACTTTCTAAAGAATTCTGAGAACATTTGTTCCATTGGCAAAATGAATTTCATCTTCTCTGTCATAACTTTGTTCCCAGTAGGAAAGCCAGGATAATGAAGAAAAAATCAGTTTCCTTTCACAACACTTTCCTGAAGTTTCTAATATCATTTGCCCACTTTTCATGGAATAAAACTGACACCCATTGAATATATGTGTTTTGTGTCTGAATAGTTTTAATTAGTTATCCTTTGAACTTCCCTTTAAGTGACTTTTTAAAGTTTTGAGCTACAAAATAATGCATAAATGTCTAGACTACCGGGACCCAAATTGGAATTTGGAAGAATGGGACTGGCTGATTCATATTTGCTATATGACCGTCACATTTGCCCTTTTAAAATTGATTTTGTAGGCCCATATTCTAGAGTATATTTTATTGTGCTGCAATGGCTACTAATGAATTCTTTGATAGTGGCTTTTTGTCACAGACATCTTTCTTGACTCAGGTAACCTAACGTGTTGGGATATTCTCCTGTTGGAGAGTTTGCTTTTACATCAAGTGACATTTATCATTATCTAAGGCCAGCTGCCTGACTTCTCTTCAGTGCTCTGTTTATGGGGTTTGAACATCTATAAATGGAAACACTAGCTAACCAGAAATTATCGCCAGGGCTTTCTGATAGTGTCCTGGGCTCTCACAAGTTGGAATGTCCTGCAATATCTAACACGTAAGCACGTCACATCGTTTTCTAGACAGAATCGGAATCTCACTTTTTCTGTCTCTCTCTCTCATTCTCTTTCAACATGGAATTTGAAAAGCATGAAAAAGGAAGCTTATTAAACCAGAATTTAGAGGAGAAACTGACGGTAAGACTGGTGAGATTTTGCAAACACAGCTTTATGATGTGACTGACGGAGTAAAAATCAGCTGTCATAGTTTGGAAAAGTTGTACCAGGCAGCCTATGTTTCCATGTCTTTCTGGTCAACAACCTTGAAATGAATGAATTTCAAGGGCTTTACTGAAAACAATGTAATAAAATTATTAATGCATTGTCATTACCAGAATGTGGGCAAATTTGATTTAGTTAATGATGTGGTTTATCTCCATTTTTAAAACCAGAATCCACTTATTTTGAGCCCTTGTTGTGATTGTCTCAATACTGGGAGATTATTGTTTTTACTGATATGAGGTTTAACGAATGTTCAAAGCCCAGTTTCTCTCAGAGATACCAGGTATATGTGTCAGGGGAAATATAAGAATTATGGACTGTTTTAATGTTTTATGGAATAAGTTAATGATCTTCTGGTGTAAGGATGAAGTTCACTCTTCAAAAAGTTTTTAGTTTTTGGCTATAAAAGTTGTAAAAGTAGCTTTACCTTGATGTTAAGAAATTCAGTGTCAATGAACATAGTGGTCACTTCTATTTGCTCAAACATAAAATATACTATAACCTAGAGTAGAATGTATTGTCCACGGTCCACCTGATGAGTATAGGAGGCTAATTATGTTTGTAAAGTTACTGTGGCTTCAGAGTTAATGTTAGAACAGGGCCAGCTAATTTTAAAAGCAGTGCAAGTAGCAAAAAGTAAAACCATATTGGGTTTAAGACCGTGGCTTCTTAAACTCGTGAGACTGCATCGTTCTGGATTTCTGACGTTCAGATATATGCACTAGTAGTGATATTCTTGAAAGATAGAAAGAAGAACAATACTGGGTTGAAAACTCTTAAGGTGTATTAGAATTTCAAGGTCTTGAAGAAATACATTGGATAAAATACAACCTTTTCTTAAAGGATTTGGGTCATTTTGAATATCGACTGTGGACCTCTATTCTAGGTGGTTGTTTAAACATGTCATGGCCATAGACTACTTTGCTTTTTGACTGTTTTGAAAAGCCATGTATTGTTGTAGAACTAACCAGGGGTTTGGGGTCAGAAAGATCTGGTGCAAATTCTCACTCCATAACTTCTAAATGTAGGACACTGGGATTTTGTTTAAGCTATTTGAGTCTCAGTTAACTTACTTGTTGATGGGTAGCAGTAATACCTAATTTGAAGGCTGTCATGAGCATTAAAAACTATAATATATGTGGAGTCCCTCAGCTGAGACTGATGTTTTCAAACTGTTTCTGGCCTGACTTACTTAGCAAGTACATATCCAGGGTTTGTTTATATAGAAAGAGAAAGCTGAAATGCATTTCAAAGTAAAGGGAAAACTCAGATATGTTAACCATAATGGCTTAGTGGTTATAAAACCTTGATGGAACCAGATAGAGGGTAAATAAAACACGAATAAGAGTTGCTATGAATTAGCGTGAAATTTGACCCAGAGCTCCCTGGCAATCTCTTACAGGAAGTTTTGCAAATAAACATAGTGGATATGGGGCACGTGAACAAAAGTGAAAATGATCTCTCGGTGTATAAAAATTTCACTGCCTGGGAGGTCACACATTCTGCATGCCGGACTCTACCTGGAACACATCTATGAATCTAGAAGTGAGAAAAATCCTCTCCTTAGAGGGAGTAGCTGCCACAGGGTTCATGGACTTTACTCTGGAGGGGAAGCCTAGGTCTGGCCTCTGATTAATTTCCAGAAGACTGGAGGAAAATCTGGGGCCAATCAAAAGACAGCAGAATATCCAATCTGTACTGAGCAGAAACTGTTCTCAGGGAGGGAGGGAACACAGTAAATAAAGTTCAGTACTTGGGGAAGTTACCTGTACAGATAAATAGATAAATAATAAGTAAATGATAAATAAGTAAAATTCAGGCCAGAAATTCTGACTACTCTCTGAACTCTTTCTTTTAGATTATTAAATGTGTCAACAAAGAATTTCACTTACATTGATCTTCAACTGAAATTTCTTAACGAAAAGGAACAATTCATGTATTAACATAGTAAAAATGGTCATGCACTTCAGGGCATTCTGACATCATAATGGTTTCTTTCTCTAAAAGATGATAACAAATAGATCTCACATGTAAGTCCAATAATTTCTATCACATTAGTATAATGTATCTCAAGAGACAATTCTATCTCCCAAGCAATAAATGTTCAGTATCACAAAAATAATGATAATGAGAAGGGTATTGCATCCAACTCATTTTATATTGATGCTTGTTAGAAGCAAATTAACATAGTAGTCAGTTGCTGAATATCATCAATATTGCTTTTTTGAGTAAAAGTAACTCTCTGAGATTGAGAAAGAAATTTGTCATCTGACAGTTTTTTTAAACAGGATGTATCTAACACAAGAAGCTAAAAACCTGTATTTTAAATAAAATTCTATCTTTAATATTTAAAAATTTTTTGACTTATTTTAAATTTGAGGGTGAAAGACTTATCTGATGCCATGCAGATTTCCTTAGAATCTCACAAAAAGCATTCTTCTCAATTTTAGGAAAAGAGAATCCTGCCACTTTTAAATACAATGAAAGAGAAAAGACACTGAAGAAAAAACTATGGGTAAAATATAAAAACACAAAGTATACATTTAAAAATTCTGTGGTAATTCAGTGAAGGGTAGCACTTTAAGGTTATTTTAGTTATCAATTCATAGGTTCATTAATACAAAAAAATTAATTATTTTCTAAGAAGAAATCTGTTAGCAAATAAAACACGGAACTGCTGTTTTGGTTACAATTCCTGTTGTTATTAACTGATGACAAGTTTGAGTTTTGTTTGGAACATCTTCAGAGATGCAACCTAGTGTCTATTAGGTAGGATTGTCCTCAGAAAGAAACAAAAAAGAGGCTTTCAGATCAATACACATTCCTGAATGCCTAGTTGGAATAAGACAGGTACTAAGGGCTGCCGCAGAACACGCATGATAAAGAAAGTCTGCGCCATCAAGGAGATTATTGTTTTGATTATTTTTTAGTAGATTATAAAAGAATAATGGTAAGTTTTAGTAGCTTAGACGTATTCTAAGTGTACAAAACAAAAACATTCCAAATTATTTTTTTCTCACATAGACTAGGGACAGCAAGATTATAATTACCCATCAGACTGTCTTAGCAATGGGAACAATTGTAAAGCATTTTATGCAGTAACATATTTCATTTCATTATAAATGTCTACTGTTGGAGGAGGTCATGGGGAGGACATGACCTCTGGTTGACCCAAGAGCAGGACCCGGGCAGTGGAAGTCTCCTCACCCCTCCCCTGTCCTTAGAATATGCATTCTGCCCACAGTTCCCACCGTGGGAGCTGTTCCAAGGACGCAGCCCTGAGAGGAACGTGATGCTGAGACCAGCTGGGCGGTACCATCTGACTGAACGCAGTTACGACCTCTCTATAAACTCTTAAGGTTCTGGCAAGCGATCCAGGTGATCCACTCCTCTTACTGATGCCCGAGACAAGCCTGGTATATAAGTTCCCTGCTTATTAAACCTGCTACCCGCCAATCTGGAGTGTCTGCCTCTTCTCCAGTCTCTCCTTGCCCTCTCTGCATGGGGACCAATTTCAAATTTCACCCAGCAAGCTCTCAAGGCTTCAAACCAACATCTATATATCTATTTTTCTAACTGTATCTAACTAGGGTCCCTGGTAACAGGTACTCAGTAGTTGCTGACATACCTGAAAAAAAAAAGTGTATACTGCTGATGTTTTTGGTGAGTTATCTAGAGATTATTTTCAGTATAGCTTGAGTATTGTTTCTGATCTATACATAATTCCAGACAAGATAGCATCACATAATACAATAAGTGGTAAATTTAGGGTTGTAGTTCTCTGGAGGTAAGGTACTGAATCTCTCTATCTTTATATCATAATTGATTGCCTTAAATCCTTAATAAACTAATTTGGGTGATGACCAAAATGAAGGGAAATGAAAACAAATGAATGAACAATGTGACATCTCCTTTTCTTTGACATTTGATTATTTATTTTGAAAACTTTCTTCCATTTCTTTGCATTTGTAAGAGTGGATCAATGACTCTTGCTATGTTCTGGATTTTACTGAGAAAGTTGCCTTGGATGTCCATTGTGTCTGATCATTTTGATGGTAGAGGATGTGAGTTAATTTGTTCCCAAACCCTAACTCCTCCATGCTGCTGGCTCATTTGTTTTTATGGGTGGCACCATCATGGAGCTTGGTAGGCATTTGGGCATCTCTAAAAATGCTGCTGGTCTCTTGGGCATGTCTGTGGTGCCTACTATGCATTCTATACCCCTATTTGGCACCCCTGCCAAGGTAGCCCATTTATCATCAGTATATTTTGAATTCACTATTCCCTTTTCTCCAGAGAGGGCCAGAGCTCTGTAATAAGTTGACACCCAGCATACTCTGTGGAAATAATTATTTTCAAAAAACAGATGGGCGGTAATGAACACGATTTTATAGTAAATGCCTCAATAAGCATCCCTCGACTGGAAGGCAAACAGGAAACTCAGAACTAGCGTTCTCTGAATTTCTGAGCTCAGTGTCACTTCTGAATTTTTAGTAAGATCAGTTACGTTGTTCCCATGACTTATGGGGATAAGAACTCTCTGAGAACTCAGTAAAGGGGATATAGGCTTGATCAGTCTGTACCAGGTATTCAGGAGTTCATTGATTAAGACATGCTCTCCAAAGCACTGAAACAGCCCTCAAGCATTATGAGTAGTAAGAAGAGCCTGGTTTCACCCTGGCTGAAGATGCATTGTTGCAAAGAGTAACCATGAATCCTGATCAGTTGGCAGATCAAAGTGAAAAACTAAATAATGGCTCTTAAAGCACTCTTTCATAAGAAATAATCCCACTCTAACCTCTCTCTGTCCTCCTCTCCATAGAGTTAGTAACAAATGTTTAAAAATTCCTGAAGAATATGTAGCATGAAACAATAAAAGGAGGGAAGAGACGAGATGCCATGATGGTGGTGGATCACAGGAACCAATGGGAAATCCACTAAGCAGTGAGAATAGAGTCTTAATGGGCATCATTGCAGAATGAGGTGAGACTGGGAAAATGATGAGTTAGGGTAGGAGAGGGCATGCAGGTGTTCTGAGGACCATCCTACCATATCTATGAAAATCAGAACAGAGAACCTATGACTCTGTGTGTTTTCGTGTGTGTGTGTGTGTGTGTGTGTTTTCGTGTGTGTGTGTGTGTGATTGTATGGTGCTGAAGACTTCTTATTCCAAAGAAGAGGCCTTCTTCCCTCTTCCTAAGTGCCATCTGGTGTGGTGAAAAGCATGTTGTATTTGAGTCTAGGACCAGTATTGGTGGGAAAGTTGTTTGTGTGGCTTTTGACAAATCACTTAACCTTTGGTGTCCTTATTTACAAGATGAGAGGCTGGGTTGGATTTTCCAAGATTGCTACTCTGTCTAAAACTTTATGAGTCTGTAGAAAAATACCCTTTGGCTGTGTGCTGATTAAATCCTTGCCATACCAAACAATGCCTCTTTATACAAACATTGAAATCATTTATATTTTTATGTCATCACTGACCGAATGTAAAATAGAAGTCCTTGTGATTAGATTAAGCCTTCCTTGCAGTAGGACGTTCACAGTTCAGTACTCACACATTGAATTGCATATATTTTTGATGTTTTCACTGAGAAGTGAGAAATGACAAAGATTTGAGAAGATTTGAGGACTCAATCATGGAGGAAAATTATGGAATAGATGGAGAAGGAAGCATGTAAATGCCTCAATATTAATATTGAGATATTATCGAAATAAGGCGTTCTATTTTCTTACGATATAACATAAAATAAAGGGGACACTTTATTTTCATCGGGAATAACAGTTTAGAAAATATGAGCTCTGTGTTTTAAATGTTATTTCTAAGATGGTTTGTTTAGGGCGTATTCATTCCCTTTTGTAGTTCTCGCTGCTCCCTGCAATGTGCCTGACACAGATAACTTGGTCCCTTTGCAACTCTAATTTTAGTCTCTTTTGCAACTCTAATTTTAGTCCCTTTTGCATCACTGAGGTTGGGGAAAAAGTAGATTGCACACGAATGGCAAAATCCTAGTCACCCTTATGATTTTTCTTTTCCCTTGAAGAAAAAAATGAGGGCTGTGCCTGTTAGAACCCAGGGCGGGGAGGTGAAGAGTAAAGTGAAACTGATGAGGATCCAGATTTATACCTTATGGTTCACATGAAGTTCTCGAAGCCATCCAGTCTTTTGAAAACCACTGCTAATTAAAGCAGTGTCTGCTGATAATGTAAGTCTGAGATGCACTGTTTGAATGGATCTTTTGCTAGAGCTCTGTGTGATGGTGAGTAACAGAAGAGGGATGGATGACAGGCTTTAACCGAGCTGTGATTTCACAGTGACATTAATAATACCCTGTATGTGTGGTGAGATAGTTTCTAGGTTCTCACTGTGGGAATTACAGTGACTTACCTAGCCAGTTCTGTTCTGAGTATGGCTCCCCCCAGGAACTGACAAATAGGCTGCTGTATTAGTGATGGAATTATATTTGAGAGCCATGGGCTTTATTTTGCTATCTGATCTTCATAAAAATAAGGAGATGCTTTTTTTTAAATGGCAAGAGAATGTCTGTGGTTTAACTGCTGGTGTCTCTCTTTTATTTATAACCTATTTTTCTCAAGGGTCCTTTCATCAATTTCCTTTTCAGTTAGTGGGCGTTACCTTGCATGGGTAGCTTCTGGGGAAGACATCACCCCAGATTGTTCTCCGAAACAAGCTGGATGTCAGGATGTAGCCATTCAGAGACCATTTCATGCTCTTAAATACTGACTTGATGACATTTATTTTTGGAGCAGATGAGAGAGCCCATAGGATTGCTTTCCTGAACCTGGTATAATTTCCTGGGATATCACGTCGTCACGGGGAAGCTGAATGAGAAAAAGTCAGCATGAATTAATAAGCTTATCACAGGGCGTGGGGAACTCCTTTAGAAAGCGTGAAGGAAATATGGAAAATCAAGTGTTTCCACTTCTGTTTTGTTTTTCCGGTGGAGCTCAGCTTTCAATCTGGGAATTCCTGTATGCTTTTTTGTTCTATTTGCTTCTCCTTATTTATTCATTCATTCATTCGTCCAGCCTGGGAGTCCTCTGCATGTAGCTTGCCGACCTCGTGGCTGCCCGTACTCCTTTGAAGGGGGTGTGGAAGGAGAAGGGGGTGGGGTGGGTCTAAGAGACCTCCAATGAATTCTCTCCTTTGCAAATCTACTACAGTCATGCCCTGTGGAATTTGCCTTCCTTGACTCTTGTGCCTCCAGGGTTTGGAAAGGCATCTTTTAAGGGTCCCTTCCCGGCTGCAGCTCTGCTTCATAGAGCAATACACCTCCATCTCCTTTTTATCTTCTAGAAATTTACAATATGGTTTTTCATGCTGATTCCCCTCCCATGCCAGATCTCTTATTGTTGTGGGTTTATTCTTTTAAATTCCTTTCCTCTCCTTTTAATGAGGTGCAGGGAAGGATGTGAGGGAAACTCCTGGGTTCCATCAGCCATCTTGAACCAGAAGACCCTTGACTTATTTTTAAAGCTCTTCCTCAATGCTTTGTGTTGGAAAATCTTTTCAATAGGTAGGGAGTGTTGGAAACATCCTGATTCTTCACTGAGAGAGAGGCATTATGTAGAAGTGTTGTATAAGCTATGGTACATGGCATGCCAAGAAATATTCTGAGCGTATAGCTAAAAGAATTATGCTGTTTCTAAAAGTTTGAAAATTGAAAATTAAGAAAGTTATAGTTTTGACCCTTCTTCTTTGTGCCATAGTGATCGTGATGGTTAAATTCAGGGACTCTGTGGTGAGGACTCTTGTGTGTTCAACCTATGTCAACCTATGTCAGCTTCAGCTTCCTTATCTGTAAAATGGGATGTGACTTGCCTCCCAGGGCTGTTATATGGACTGGAAATAAGGAAATTTTGGAAAAGCACTTGCACACAAGAAGACTTCAATACACGGGAGCCGTTAGACAAATGAGAATCGCAGTGGGGTATAACTTACTTCTTGCATCTGGTGAAGAAACCCTGGATTTGTACTTGGGATTTGTCCTCTGCAGAGGGAATGTGATTTCAAACCAGAGGCAATGCTGAGGAAGTGTGCCATCATCAAAACTCTAAGTTTTAATTTTGTCTGTCCTGGAAGGATGACAAAGTTTCAAAAGTAAGAGCATTTAAAAAACCTGGCGCCCATTCTGAAAGACATTATGGTTTTGTCTCAGCAGAGGATAATTACATTACATTAATGTAAGTACTATGTAGGGATAGAACAAATGGCTAAATTGTGAGGTACAACTAATTAGGACATACCTAATACAATTAATAAAAAATATACCAATGACTGCTAGACTTATCAAGGTGGGATGTTTGTAGGAGGGGAAGAATAGAGGTAAATAGGAAGGCATCGTAGTGCGTGTGTGTGTAGAATGTTTAAGAGAAGAACAGAAATGTGGTTAGCAGTGCTGTTTGGTTGAAAAAAGTTTTAAATCCAGAAACTATTCTGTTCAGGATATCATAATTTATGTCTCTCACCTTCATCTGGCATTTTTCTTCCTTGTACATAATGTATTTTCCTGGGAAACCAACACAACCAATGGTTCATTTATTTTTTTATTTAAGAATTTTTCTATAAAACATATAGTTCCTATACTACAAGTAGGACTTGTACTGGCACAACTTTTCTGGAACATAAAACATATCAAGGCTTTAAGCGCTTATGTAGCTACTGACCAGGTAGTTTTACTCTAGGAATTCTTTGAAGCAAAGAAATATACAAATGTTAGTTATAATAATGTTTATTACAATGTTGTTTTGTAAAAGTGAAAATAATGGACGCAGTAGGGAAATTAGTTTCTAATCTATGATAACATCATATGAGGAAATTTAAGGGCAGTGGCATAGTGGACAATATACTCCATCTCTTCCCTACAAAAATTCAGATATTATACAGTGTGGAATGAACAAGTCTTTTACGGACCCTCCACATTGGCAGGACATTAACAGGCAATCAGTGAATATATTTGTGTAGCACATCTCTTAATAGTCTAAACAAAGACAACAGTACTGTGTATTGAACTGTATTTTTCAGTTTTACTGAAATTTCAAATAGCTCAGAGTGATTATTTTTTTCATAATAACCTCAACATTTTAATGATCCTGCTGAACTGATGAGATTGAATCAGAGAAGAACGCAAGGTAAACTGATATTTGGTGCACTATTCTTCACCTGAAAGCAGACTTGTAGACATCTGGTGAGTTTTCATCTTTTGGTCAAACAGCCTTGGGCCACCAGCAGACTGCAAACCCCTCAAGGTCAGGAACTTGATTTTCATGGCACCAAGGGCTGTGCCTGATGTATACACAATAAATCTCAGTTCAACTGCCCAGGTTTGACTTTTACGTGTGTCTGTGTGTGGGTGTGCAATGCACTTTGACTTCATAAGTAGCAGGGATCACAGACGAAGCCTACACTGAGTTCATCCTAAGATTCAGCCATGTCTGGAGAGCTGGTAGCTTGGCACTTTCAAAGGACTGTTTTTAAGAGACACTGAAAAGCTTCCCAGTGAAAGACTTATCCCCAAGTCCTCGGGGAAAAGACAGATGAGATTCTTATGGTTTCGTTCATAGAAAATAAGGGACCCTGAGTATGGCAGGCAGCCTCCCCTTCTGGTTGACCTCCAACTCGACCTCAGCAGTTTTGCTTGTGAGTAAAAATGGACAGAGTTGTCTTCCATGAAGTCTTTGAGCAGCGTAGAAAGCACTAAATGCCGGTGTGCTGGGTGCTGGCAGCTTCGGCAAAGGCATCAGCATCCTCAACGCAGAGCCCTGGACACCTTGGTGTGGCCGTCGGCAGGCAGTGATGGCATTGGTGGCAGACTTGTAGATTTTGGCACTGGTGACAGCATTGCCAGAGTGTGACAATAGGCCAGCATGTGACAGGAGGAAAGTGGCAGACTCCAAATGTGAGCTAAAGCACTAGTTTGTTGGAGCAATGAAAGAATGACAGAGGCATGGAACTTTCTCAGAGTGGGTAGAAATACAGCCACAGTGATACGATTTTTAATACCATTTAAAATAATTAATTGGACTTCATTTTTGCTCCAAGAACAGGTTGGATTTACAAGTCCCTTGTGAAAATTAAGTACTATGAAAAATGGCGATTAATTAGATATTTTCAGATACCAGGAACCTCTACCACGGGCAGTTATGTTTAACGAGATGCTTAGGGTGTCAATAAAATCTGCGCTATCCTTTGAGGATTACTATGTTTATTTTTGAGGAGTTTATATTTTGCTAAGATTCATTTTCTCTTTCTACCAAATACCAATGCTGCGAGGTAGATTATCCCTAACCTACTCTGCAGTATAAATTGTAGACTCTGGATGAAGTATAGCGCATCTATTCTGGAGATATCTGGAATCCTTGTGCATTTGGCTTTGGTTTGTTCTTGTAATACTTGAGATGTAAAACAGATCGTTTTTGGTTTCCCATGTATTTAAAGTCCTAGGTAAAATTTTAGGATGACACTTACCCCTCACCTTCACCCCCTTACCCCTTTCCCTTCTCCCCTCCTCCTTCTTCTTCTTTCGTGCCTCTCCCCCTCTTCCACCTCCCCTTCGTCATTGTTCTCCTCATCCTGTCCTCCTACTTCTACTCGTCCTCCTCCTTTCTACCTTCTTCTTCTTTGTCTTTGGATGTCCAAATGTTCCAGCACCATTTATTGGAAAGGCATATATACTCTAATTATCCACAATAGAAAGAATCCCACATATTATAGATTCTCTTTATCACCAGGGAAACATTTCATCATCTCAACAACAGCCACCCGTACTACTAATACTTACATATTTTTGCTATGACCTAGGCATCGCTGTTTATATATACATATATATTATATTTATATTTATAAATATAATATATATTTATAAATATAACTATATATATGTTTATGTTTATATATATGTTTATATATATAATATATATTATATATATGTTTATAAACATATATATGTTTATAAGCATATATATGTTTATACACACACACACACGCACACACACACACACACACACACACGATGTATAGCTCCACACAATAACCCCCAAAGTTGATATTATTTCTGTTCTACTTTTATGTATGGGGAAACCAAGGTAAGAGAAATTAGTTACACAGTTAGTAAATGGTGGAGCTCATGTCAGACCCAGGCTATCTCCAAGTCCATGCACTTAAGCACCATATCATGTTGCCTTTAAACTCAGTTTTCTTTATGGTTAAATTTGCACAAGAATACATTTTGGGATAAATGTATGTAACAACTTATTTGCTTTCTAATTAGTGTTTGGGTCCAAATAACAAATAATGCTCCTATAGGAACACTAAGAATGATGGACTGAAACATTAGTTTAATTAAAGACTCAGACGGACATGATTACTGTTTTAGAAAGATTATAGGAAATATTTTCTGAATGAGGCATTTGCAATATTTTGCAAGTCTGAACTTTATAAGAACTTACTTTGAGATAGCCTTCTACCTGAAACTTTATAACTTTAAAGAATGACAAGATAGTTTCAGGGGAACTTTTCTCATTTTTATGACCAACCATTTTAATTTCCTCTATGGTACTATTGGTATTTATTTGTAAGTATCAGAGTTCTTTATGTGGTGGACAGAGTTTTTTATTCTTATTTAATCAGGTGACCATGTGATTTACTATTCAAACAGGGATCCTTTTGAGGGTAAAAGGGGGCCCTATTAATAATTGCTTCATGACCACAGGCACTAACCAGGACTGTCCCAGACAAGCCAGGGCACATGGGCAGCCGATATTGAACTTACACATGCATGGAGACCAGGGAATCAATGATTCCAGGGGTCAGGGATGGCTTCTAGACTCTTGAAAAGTTGAAAGCATTCTCTAACAGATAAATGTCGTTTGCTTCTGTTCTTAGGAAAAGGACAATTTGAATCCACTTACTGACATTCATTTTAAGAGCTTGAACTTAGCTTTCCTTTTTGTGTATCAGGTTATCTTGTGTGACAGAGATAGAGATGGTCTTTTATGTCATTGCTTCAGGGCTACAGAGTTAGTGGTGCAGCCATTGCCCCTGACCGTGAAGAGAGAGGGAGAGCTCAGCCTAGTTTTCCTAAATGTTGGTTAATTTCACTTGTGAAATGAGAAGAATCCAGCAAGAGGAAGAGAAGGGCCATAAACAAATAGCTGCAGTTTTATCAGTTTCCCAGTGGATAGAATATTATATCACTTTATTCAAAGGTGTGGAAGCGTTTTGTTCAAAGGTGTAAACGGTATACTTTTTTTCCCCCAGCATCACAAATCTTGTCATGCTGTTACTAGGGAACATTAAATGTTGCTCTTTTCCTTAGCCTCTTGTTCTCTGAGTGAAGCCAAGTGGAATTGTGGAAAGAATGAGGAAAGCTTGACGATCAATTTAAGCATGGTTGGGACAAGTCACTTAACTTCCCTGGGTCTCAGTTTCCTTATTGGTAAAAAGAAAATATTAGACTGGATCATTTGAGGTTCCTCCCAGTTTTAATTTATGTGATTCTATGACCTCCTGGGAGGGTAGAGCTTAGATTCTTGAAAGTTCTGATGGACATACCATGCCTAGATTTCATGCCTCACCTACCGAAAGGGGAAAATCCAAATCCTTCTGGGGTTTTTACCGCAGGGAATGACACTTGTACAAGTATATTTAATTGGTGAGGTTGAACTTTTAAAAGCATAGGTCTGTATACAGTAAGAGAGCCATGTTATGAGGTCCCCATGCTGCAGTTAATAAGAACGGGCAATGTAGAAATATTGGTCAAAGATGAAAACATTTGCAAAAAAAGAACAGTTTATTGGTTTAAAAAAAAAATGCCAGTTTCTCTCTCAGAATATTTGAGTTGGCTTAGCCCAGTGTTCTTAGGGACAAAGGGATACTATACATGGTGGTGAAGAGCCCTGGCTTGACAGTCACACTGATGTAATTCCTGACTCCCACGGTTCACTGTGTCATGTGGGGTATTTAACCTTGTCAAGTGTATTAACTTGTAATGAAGTTTATTAACTGCTTTAAATGTCAGACTCCTTGTCTGTGAAGGGAAGATAATAATAGCGCTCATAACAAAGGGTTATTGTTACAAATAACACATGTAAAAATCTTGATACCTATTTCCCTGTAATTCCAGCCAGTTGCTAAAGTTTGAATGGGAAGATTCTTAGGCTAATTTACTTGTATTAGGAGGGTAGTCTAAATAGGTGTTATAAGTAGACCTAAATATATTGACTTAACTCTATGAAAATTAATTTTTCTCTCACACATCAGTCCTGGAAGGAGGAACGTGGGAAGAGAGGTTTCCAATATGGTCCCCAGTGAGTACAGAGTAGAAACAGACACTTTGTTGTCGGGGCATCAGAGATGGGGGAGAAACACACAGACCCTCTTGAGAACGTGTGGATAATGCCAGGACTTACAAATGTTGTTTTTAGAGAGGAGGAAAGTGGTTGCTAGGGGCTGGAGCATGGGAGAAGTTGGGAGATATTGGTGAAGGGGTACAAACTTTCAGTTATAAGGTGACTAGGGTCTGAGGATCTAGTGTATAACATGGTGGTTATAGTTGATAACACTGTATCATATAGTTAAAATTTGCTAAAAGAGTAGAACTTAAATATTCTCACCAAAGGGAAAAAAAGATAAATAGTTGAGGTTCTGGAGGTGTTAATCAGGTTAATGGGGAGAATCATTTCACAATGTACACGTGTATCAAACCATCACAGTGTACACTTTAAATATCCTACAATTTTATTTGTCAATTATAACTCAGTAGAGCTGGAAAAAATGTTCCTTCAGTGTTACCCTTTGAGAGTCACAGGGACATAGTAAAAATTTGTTCTTACTGATCTTGTCCTTGGTTGACATACAAGGCAAGGAGTAATCAAAAAGTTGGGGCAGTCGCTTATATGTGGAATCTAAAATACGACACAAATGAAATTATCTATGGAACAGAAACAGACTCACAGACATAGAGAACAGACTTGTGGTTGCCAAGCGGGGGAGGGGGTGAGGGGAAGGAAGGATTGGGAGTTTGGGATGAGCAGATGCAAACTTTTATATATAGAATGGATAAACAACAAGGCCTTACTGTATAGCACAGGAAACTATATTCAATATCCTGTGATAAACCATAATGGAAAAGAATATGAAATATTTACGTATATGTATAATTGGATCACTGTGGTATACATCAGAAATTAATACAACCTTGTAAATCAAATATACTTCAATAAAATTAAAAACAAAGTTTGGGAGTTGGGAGGAGGTCTCTAATAGGCTGCATTACTTTTTCCCATTTCATGTTCTGCTTTTGTTCTTACTTGATCATAATTCTGTGTGTGCTCTGCAAAGGACAGGTAGTAAAGTTCACTGTGTTTCTATGATCCTGAGGACATGTTGTACTGCTCCAGCTGCACATATATGAATTCCACATGCTTGGCATCTGGAATCTTGCCAACCTTCCATTGCTTCCCTGGATTAGCTCCGTAACCCAACACAATTAAGTGGATCCATATAGGGAATTTCCTCTCAAAGGACATCTGTAAGTCACTAAAATTGAGTGTATGCTTTTGTGTATACGTAGGTGTGTGTGTGTGTGTGTGTGAGTGAAAGAGGGGAGAGAGAGAGAGAGAGAGATTTAAAGTGCCGTGAGAGAGGTCTTGATAGATACCTCCAAACAATAACCTTTTTAGCCCATCATGATTTTGGGTTAAGGAAGCATTGTTGTGAAGTGACAATGTCTATTACAAGGGCAGGGGTGATATGTGCATCCTTGGGGGGATTTGTAGAAGTTTATCAGGTTTGTTGAGAAAGCAAAATGTCAGCGGGCTTGGGGGTGCCTTTTGAAAGGGGAAAGATCATTCTGATAAAGAGATGGATGGTTATCGCAAGGAAGATTGTGGGTAAAGGTCCCAACCAAGTTGCAAGTGCTGAGGGCTTAAAATATCACGTTGGATTCAGAGATGGAATCACAGTTCTGGTGCCTTCCAGCTATGGTGTCGTCTTTGGTCACTTTTCTTCAGTGAACCTTAATTTTCTCTTTTTAAGTATTGTTGCTAATATCTACTGATGATATTTTTATGATTTAATGGGAGATTAAATAAAGATACCACCTAGATCAAGGTGTATGGTGTTCAGAAAATTCTTGTTTACACCTCCCCTGACACCCCTGGTCCCTTAGAGTTCTGCCGAGGGTCAGCTCTGGTCCTGACATGTGGCCTGAGTACCCATCAAATACATACTAGACTGTTGGATACGCCCTCGGATGTGTCATCAGTAGACTTGTTCTCTGATCTGACTCCAGTCTAAGTTAAGGTTACTGGTTTCATAGAGAGGTTTTCTCTTACGTATGGTTGGAAGAATTGAAGCTCCTTGAGATAGAAATGAAGATCTCAGAAGGCTCTCATTCATTCATGGTGTTTTCTAGAAGACTGGCTGCCAAAACTGATTTGTTGATGACTGCTTGTCTGCGACAAGGTTTTACTCACTCCAGAGTAAATGAGAAAAATAAGAACAATGCAGTCTCCTTCATAAAACAATTTAAGTTTATTCAATTTATTTAATAGATTGTTCTTTTTATGGGGAGAGTACATCTTTTCTCATTTTTTTGGTTTTAAAGTTTTCTTTCTACTTATAAAATGATGATGAATCTTTTTTTTTTTTTTTTTTTTTTGCGGTACGCGGGCCTCTCACTGTTGTGCCCTCTCCCGTTGCAGAGCAACAGGCCCCAGACGCGCAGGCTCAGTGGCCATGGCTCACGGGCCTAGCCGCTCCGCGGCATGTGGGATCCTCCCAGACCGGGGCACGAACATGTGTGATGATGAATCTTTAAAAGTCAGTGACTGATCCATGAAGTCCCAGTGGAAAACCACTCTTTCTGACATTTTGGTCTCTGCATTCAGATGTCCTTAGAAAGGTCTACTGGATTTTGTTTTGTTTTTGTTTTTGGCATTGCCAAATTGTGACTTCTTAACATGTACTATATCACATTTTCTTTTGTATCTTTTAGAATCCTAATTTTCTTACTTAGCATACCAATGAGTTTTTGTTATGTATAAACACTCGTTTTTTCATTTTTTATAATTCTTGTCACATATGGAAGAAGGTACATTTACTTTTCACGTTAGGAAATTAGAATCAAAACCCACAAAGATTTTGAGCACATATCATGAGATAGACATGGTCCTTGGGATTTTATATGCATTGTTTCATTTTGACATCACCACAGCCTTGCTTTATGTTCCCTAGGAATTTGAGATTTCTTTTTCTCTTATGGAACTGGATGTGTTGTGGGTAGTAACTGAGAACTTGTAATATATCAGGTGTTCAGAATGTTCTTTTGGAGGAATTTTTTATTAATGAAGCCCATGATTAAAGTTAAGATGGGTGTTTTATCAAAACCCTACTCAGAGAGAAATCTCAAAAAGACCACAATCCCATCATAGAACTTAATAGAAATAGAGTTACTACTGGAAAATTTATCTCTAGTTGGAGTAGAAGAGGCATAATAACCATAAAAATCTATAAAACCAATTTAAATAATTTTTAAAGATTGACATGTTTTAGGTCTTTGAACAATAAAAGTTTCACTAATAAAGGGGATGAGCAAAATTGTAGGAGATCTTTGGAAGTTGGTGTTTCTGTCATTTTTGACCATGTTCTGGAAAAAGTTTAAGTTGTTTAAGTTTGGCTTTCATCTTAGTTTTCTGGGTAATTTGTTAGAGAAAGTGGTACCGTGTGATGACATTTTATGAACCTTAATAAATCATTTTCCTCTGAAAACCATTCTGGGAGCTGCCATTTAAAAATAAACAAGCACAGATAAAATAACTCAAGAGGAATAAATAGGTTGGATTTTAAATGGGTGAATGTTACTGAAGTGTGTTAATGGCCGAGACTGATCTTAAAGCCAGAGTCCACTTGTCCTTCAAAAGGGAATGTCCTTGGGCTTGGCTGCAGTGTAGACTGTTGTGTCTCTCAGGTTTAAAGAAGTGACTGTCAGTGATGAAAACACAAATTAGAAAATTCTCTTTGACAAGAGAATTGAACATACACACACTACTATATATAAAATAGATCATCAACAAGGACCTACTGTATAGCACAGGGAACTCTACTCAATATTCTATAATAACCTAAATGGGAAAAGAATCCGAAAAATAATGGACATATGTATATGTATCATTGAATCACTCTGCTGTACACCCGAAACTAACACAACACTGTGAATCAACTATACTCCAATATAAAATAAATTTTTTTTAAAAAGTTAAAAAAAAAGAAAATTCTCTTTGGCGTGGTACTGACCTGTTGACCGTGATTTCAAAGAAGCAGATGGGTGGTGGGTCCATGTGTGAAACTGCGTGATGCAGGTTTACGCAGTGATCTAAACAGGAAAGATACGACAATGAAGAGCCCTGTATTTAAATTGTCCTTAACTCCCCCAGTCTCTTCTGATTTTTTAAAAAATAGTCACCATGCTGTGCATTACATCCCCAGAATTTATTAATCTTATAAATGGAAGTTTGTACCTTTTGACCACCTTTACTCATTTCCCGCAGCCCACACCCTGTAAAATGAACTATAAAATGAAGGTGAAAAGAATAGAGGTAATGTAATAAATGCAGTGTGTGTTCTGTGTTATAGTGAGTTGTAGATGAACTGGTCAGCCATGCTAAAATGTTAACCATCTTTAGAGCAAAACCAAATAATAGCTACAGAGTTCTCCCCTTTTAAATGCTACAACATTTAAAAATAAGACAGTGACAATGACAATATAAACACAGTACATTTGACCCAAAAAGAGGATTTGACAGCACAGGCACTTGTTAGCAAGTTCTATTTTTGTGCTGAGTATAGTATGTTAAAAGATAAACTGAGGCATATTAAAAATGTTAAGAGTTTTATTTGAGCAAAAATCAATTGAATTGGGCAGCATCAAACCGGAAGTAATTAGGAGAACTCCACTGACAGAAGCTGGGAGAGACTTGTACAGAGAAGAAGGGGAAGCAAAGCAAGGAAATGATCTGATGGGCTGTAGCTTAAGTGGCCGCCTTATTTGGGAAAGTCTAGTTGGCTGCTCGTGACTGGTTGTCCTGAGTTTCGATTTCTTAACCTTGAGGTGTTTCAGGCTTAGGTTTTGGTTTGCTTATGGGGGCAGCTAAAGTGTTGAAGCCACTCAGTCTAATGGCCTCTTTGTTTCGTTGATTTAACAAGCAGAATCGTAGAGGTTTAGATATTGCCTCTCATTATCATTTTTGAACACTTACTGTGTGCAAGCCTACTTACTCTGATTCCTCAGTCATTCATTCATCTACTTTAACTACTTGAATGTCCTTTGAGCATCTGCTCTGGGTCAGGCATCGCTCTAGGTACTGAGGATACAGGAGTGGATACAACCAACTGGACCACAGCCTTCATGGGACCAGCGTTATAGGGGAGGACGGTGAGAGAGCTGACAGTTGTCCATCAAACAAATGAATAAACAAAGTAATTTCAGGTAACAATAATGGAAAAAGAAAATAAAACAGGAAGAAGGAATAGAGATAGATGGAAGCGAGAGAGTGAGTGGGAGCAACTCAGGAACCTTCAGGAAAGCCTCTCTCAGGAACTGACACTCCATGAGGAGGAGATGGGGTTGGGGGGGGAGCATTCCCCACAGAAAAACAGGTGCAAAGGGTTCTCAGCATCTTATTTGTACATATTTCTCATTTTGCAACTGTGCAAGGCTGACTGTCCAAAGAAGCACAGTGAGGAACTGGTGTGTTCTTTCCTTGAAGGATGTTTGACTCAGAGCCTATGTTTTCAGCTACTGTGTTCTACTGCTTAGTGGAGATGGACTGCTGATTGAGCCCTGCTTGATCTGTACAACAGAACAGACAGACAAACCAACCGACTGACCCATCTTAGGTCTGGTGACCAGAGGCCTGACCTGGGCTTCCACAGTGGGAGCCATCACGCCTCACCCAAATCCCAGACCTGAGTTATTCACACTCAGAGCCTCCAGAAGGAAGGAGAGACCAGGTTTAAAAATATCCACTTCTTTACCCAAATCCTATCAATCAAGAGCAATTGCAAATCAATGAGTAAAATTTTAAAAAGTCACCATAAATAAATAAACAAAGGACATAAACCAGATGAAGAAATAGAAAATGCTAATGAGGATGCAAAAAGATGTTTATTCTCGTTAGTTACCAAAGAATTACAAATGAAAACAAGGCACCACTTTATCCTTTTCTATTAGCAAATATGAAAGAGGCCAAGAATATCCAGGGTTGGTGAGGTGTCTATCACAATTTGGGTGTGAATATTTTATAGTCTAGTTTGGGCACATTTAACCAATCTTACAGGCTCCGTGTTCACATGTTATAAGATGTAGTGAGTTTCATGCTCTCAAAAGGTGTGACCAGACAGAATCTGTGAATGTGACCTTCTTTGAAGAAAGAGTCTTCGAGGGTGTAATTAAGGACCTCAAGATGAGATCATCCTGGGTCAGGATGGACTCTTAATCCAAAGACAAGTGTCCTAAGAGAAGTGGAGAAGACAGACACATGGGGGCAGCTTGGCGTGAGCTGCTAGAAATCAAGGAATACCTGGACCGCTGGAAGCCGGAAGAGGCAAGGATTCTTCTGTATCCTTCCAAGGGAGTGTGGTCCTGCCAACTACTCGCTTCTGGGCTTCTGGCCTTCAGAACTGTGAGAGAATATATTCCTGTTGTTTGTGGTAATTTGTTCCAGCAGCCCTAGGAAATGAATGCACAAGGTATATCCACCTTTCATGTGACAATATTTTGTAATGGCAAAAACTGGAAACAATCTAAATGCTTGTCAAAGTGTGACTGGTTAGCTGAGTTATGTCATTAAAAAAAAAGATAGATATAATTACACTGACGACTCATAGGTGATATATTGTTAAGTAAGGAAAAAAGACATTATTATTATTATTAAAAAAGAAAACCAAATCATCCATTTGTAAATATGTTTGATATAGAGTGACCTTGAATGGGAGGTGATTCTCCATTTTTCTGATAGGGATGCTCTCAAGTTTTTTTGGGCAAGCTTGAATATGTAAATCTTTGGGGATATAGATGAAATAATCAAAAGTCTACTCATAAATTATTAATGTAGCTAAACATGCATATTCAACATCAGAAGTGTACGATAATATTAACCTAGACAGATTTTTTTTTCCTCTTGCATTTTGGCAATTTTATTCAAATTCTTGACATGTTAGGTATTGTTTGAGATCATTATAGACTAATACTTCTCCCCCCCAAAACTGCTGCTCTGACTAAACTTAGAGTTAGTGTCTGAAAGGCACCACAAAACTGTGGAGTCCTCCCAAGCTGTTTTTAAGGGGTGATACAGAGAAATCTGATAGCACAGTTACAGGCGTTGGAGAAAAATAAAACTCTACTGAGTTCAGTCTGGTCAATATATTGTATATATTTAGCATTTGTGCGTGCACAGAAAAATGTTTGGGAGGATATAAACCAAGCTGTGTCCAAGTTAACAGTGGTTACCCTGGGGTGTGGGATTAGTAGTGATTGTGTGTGTGTGTGTGTGTATGTGTGTGTCTTTTGCCAATTAGTTTTCCATCTGTATTGTTGGAATGTGTTACCTGGGCATATATTACTCCTGTAGTACTAATACTATTAATTATAAAAGTAAAAAAATTAAAAAAACCTACCAATCCTTTAAGATCCAGGCTACCTTTGACCTGTCCCCATTCTTATCTGGAAATGATTTCTCCCCACTCAAATCTCCGAGTGATTTTTCTCTGTCTCTCTTTTATGCATTATAACTTTCTAATGTGTACATTTATCCTTTGGTAAATAACTTTTATTTGTTCTTGAAAGCCCTGCTGCAAAGGAAAAAGCTGCTGAATAAATATATCTGGTAATTATTTTTCTCATTTAAAATTTTATTTTTAAAGCAGCATACCATATAATTGACTTTTTTGTGTACAGTTCTATACCATCAAAGTCGTGTATACAAATCTATACATGAACAGTTCAATCACCTCAAAAAACTCCCCTGTAGGGACATAATATGCAATTTCAAAATTGCCCTTTTGAAATTGTATCTTTCCCCTTTCTCCTGACCCCTGGCAACCACTGATCTATTCTACAAAACTATGTCTCTTTTGCTGTGTCCCTTTGAGACATTCATTTCAATAGAATCATATAGTATGTAACCTTTTGAGACTGGCTTTTTTCACGTGGCATAATGCCTTCGAGACCCATTGAAGCTGTTGCATACCTCCTTAGATCAATACTTTGTTTTTTTATTATTGAGGAAGATTCCATTGTATGGATGTGCCATGGTTTGTTTAACCATTTACCCACTGAAGGACATTGGGTTGCTTCCATTTTGGGGCTATTATCAACAGAGCTATTACAAACAATAGTGTACAGGTTTTTGTGTAGACGTGAGCCTTCATTTCTCTAGAGTAAATAACTAGGAGGAGACTTTGGCATCCTGTAAGTAAGTGTATGTTTACCTTTATAAGAGACTGCCAGACTGTTTTCTGACAGTAGCAGCACCGTTTTGCATTCCTACCAGCAATGTGTGTGCATTCTAGATGCTCCGTATCTTTACCTGCACTTTACCTATATTTTCAGCATTTTTTATTATAGCTATTCTAATAGGTATGTGCTGGAGTCTTATCATGGTTTTGTCTTGTATCCCTAATAACTAAGGATGTTGAACATCTTTTCATGCGCAGATTTGTCATTTGTGTATCACTGTTTAAGTGTCTATTCAAGAATTTTTACAGTTGTCAAATAATTGGCCGTTGGTTTGTTGAAAGCAGTGTTTCTCAACATGCTCACTGTTGACATTTGGGATGGTATAATTCCTGGTTTTGTAGGCCATCCTATTCATCGAGCTCATTTAGATTCCCTGGATTTGGGACACAAAATGCTCAAAGCACGTGAAGTTGTGATAACCAAAAAACACTCTCACACATTTCCAAACTCCACGAGGAGGATGGTACCATCTAATAAAGATCACTAGCTTAGAAATTAGGATTTTCCCCTAAAATCAGGTCGATTTCCCCCAATTCACATGGGGTTTGTGGCGGAAGGGTGAGTAGCTTAACCATATCAGGGTTCTTCTTGGGAAGAGGGGAATTAATGCTAGACAGATGAAAAGCAGTGTCCACTGGGATTTAACTCACTTTCTTTCTCAATAGTCTATGTGTCCATGGCTAGGCCTTTAGGTAGCCTTTCTGTAAATAGAGAACTGACAACAACCTCCTTAGATGTGATAAACATTGCTTTGGCCAAGCTCTGCCCATAACCTAAGGTACTTTTTTGTGATTTTCTAGCTGAGAGATGTATGAGAGGGGAGGATCAACCACTATCTCCCTTTCCCCTCCCCTCTCCTTCCCCCTCCCCTTCCTCCTCCTTCTTCTTTTTTTGGATTTCAATAAATATATTTACAGATTTATGGCTGAAGTTTTAGCTTGTTTCCCTAGCAACTGATTTTAGAATCTCAAACAAATTACTTTTCTTTAAAGTCATGACTGTCTATGACAACAAAGGCAGAAAATTGAACAATATAACAACTGAGATTATCATCAGAAAGTTACAGTTTAGTTGGGGACAAAATGTGAACTTACATAAGGACAACTAAAATACCTACAAAATACCTGTAAACAAGTATTCTGTGATATAAACTAAACATCCTGGGGAAACAAAGAACAGAGGAGTTGCAGACAAAGTCTTAGCATCAAGGGCAGCAGACCAAGAGTCACAAGACTCCGTCCTGACCAGGAACAACGTGGTGAAACTCAGTTTCCTCATTTATAAGTTAGGGATGAAGTTACTCCTCTGTAAATCTGACATGACAACTGCTAAGATACCATGATAATATATACAACATAGGTGGGTATAAAGGTAGGTAATGTGTATATATGTAACGTATATATATGTAATGTATATCGCAATGCTTTGAAATCTGGAAAGGTAGGAATCAGTCCATCAGCATCAACATCATCGTAACGGTGTTAGTCACGGTTCTCCAGAGAAACAGAAACAATGGGATACCTATCTCTCTCTCTCTCGCTCTCTCTCTCGACATATAAGAGGAAATTTATTATGGCTTACATGGTTACGGAGGCTGAGGTATGCCACGATACACTGTCTGCAATCTGGGGAAACCAGGAAAGCCAGTAGTATAATCCAGTCCAAGTCCGAAAGCCCAAGAACTAGGAACCCCAATGTCGGAGGGCAGGGCTCAAAAAGAGAGACAATTCAGACATAAGAAGACAAATACTGTATGATATCACTTATATGTGGAATCTAAAAAACACAACAAACTAGTGAATATAACAAAGAAGAAGCAGCCTCACAGATACAGAGAACAAACTAGTGGTTGTCAGTGGGGATGATGGGGGGGGGGGGGGCATTACGGGGGTGGGGGGTGGGAGGCAAAAACTACTGGGTGTAAGGCAGGTTCAACACGGGGAATGTAGCCAATATTTTGTAATAACTGTACATGGAAACTGACGTTTAAAAATTGTATAACTTTTTAAAAAATCTAAAAAAAGAGAGAGAAACAACTCACCCTTCCTTTGCCTTTTTGTCCTCCTGGGGCTCTCAAAGGATTGGATGATGCCTGTTCAGAGCGGTGTGGACAGATCTTCTTTCCTCAGTCATGGGATTCAAATGCTAATCTCCTCCAAAAGTATCCTCACAGACACACCCAGAAATAATGTTTTATCAGCTACCTGGACATTCCTTAGCCCAGTTTTGCTGGCACATAAAACTAACCAACATAATCAACCTCATCCTCATTCTCATCATTCCTTATAGCTCGCTTGGCAAGTAGGGAAGGGACCATGAATAGAAAAGGAACATGAACTATAACAGGGGACAAGGTGCCATCTGGAAAGATTTAGAGCCGGTTATGTGGGTTCAGTGCAAACTGTGGGCAAAGGTCTTGAGGCTCAGAAATTTTATCCTCAGGTGCTCTGAGATCTCTGCCAGTCGAGCCCCCCTCCAACACAACCCTTTTCCTACAACACCCCTAAACCTTTAGAACCAGTGCTGCTTCCTTCGAGTTCCCCCTCAAGTCAGAGGAGTGGGAACAAAGACCCCCAAATACTTTGTGTAGCCTACTGCTGTCTCCTTTAAGTTAGACATTTTTAGAAAATGTCTCAATTTTATCTTAAAAAAGGAAATGTGAATTTTGCATTTTTTACCCCATGATAGTTTTGTATTTGTTTTAGAGGAAAAATGATGTTTTCAATGAATAAGAACCAGTTTTTACCTATCTCCCTAGTGGCTAGTTAAAATGTAATGAATTGAGGAAATCAATTTTGAGGAACTGAGCTGAACTGCAAAAGCTCAGCCCAGTATGCCAGTCTCAACAGCTACATAATCCTCTTCTTGGTGTTTGGGTTCATCCCAGGTGTTTTTATTCTTGCCCACCCTCAACCCTCTCTAAGGAAAGCTGCTCCACCTACAGCCCTATAATTCTTTGTGCCAAGTATGTTCTCCACTCACCTCCATGTACAGTTAACTGAATCAGGTGACCCGGCCACCCAGAGCCAGTACGGAGAAAGATACCTAGCCCAGAGATGGACTGGACTCTCTCTTAGGGTCAGGGAATAAGATACCAGTCAGTGATAAGTTATCAGGTAGAAGGAAATGGGGGAGTTACATGGGAGAGCAAAATTGAGCAAATAGCAAAGCCCAGAGTCTCAACTAATACTTAGGAAGTATTTCAAGTGATCCAAATTCTAAAGACGGCATTACACAAGATTTAGCATGGCAACAGTGTGAGGAATGAATGAGAGCAAAGAGGAGCAGGAAGCTAGACAAACCTCACTTAACCCATAATTGTGAGGTGAAGGTGACCTGTGAGGTGGTGTGTTTTGCTGCTTTATGTTAAAAAGTTACCAAAGAGATGACTTTAGTGCTTCTTTCTTCCTTTGCAGGCAGAGTAGAAGTCAAATTTCTTGGACTTTCAAAAAAAGAACACTGACGTTATCACTCTATTGTTAGTGCAGATTCAGGGATTCACAGCAAACACAGTCAACTGTCTGGTCATTTTGAGTATTTAGTCCTTAAATTTGACAAATGTGACAATTACCTTGGCCCGTGGTTCCTGGTTCAAGAATGAAAAGCCACAATTCATTTTAAAAGCTGCCACAATTCTGTAGGAGTGGGCGGAAATGGAAGGCCAGGCAACCACCCTGCACTGCCTTGCTTTGTGCTGCCATCTGCAAATGTGATGAGTGCTCTTGGTGGGACGTGGAATTGCTGTCTGTGCCCGTGAGAGTCCATTTGCTCTGGCCCAAATGGGACACTCTCTGTCCCAAGATCTCTCAATACTGTTTAAAATACACACCTTGGTTCTTTTTTCTTTTGAAAAGCTGCAATGTTTAGGAAGTATTTCAAGCCAATGGGCATGTGCTCATCATTGCTCAAATATGTAGGTCAACCGTGTGGCTGCTTTTGCCAATTTTTAGGTGTTTGAAAGCAGTCTTTTCCAGTGGTGGCAGGGCCTTTTTTTTTTTCCCAATATAACATGATTTCAAAAGAAGACTTTAAAATTTAAAATTCATTCAAAAACCATTAATTTGTTTGTTTGTTTTTGATATTTTATTTATTTATTGTTGTACATTTCTTGTTTTTTCAAATTGAAATATAGTTGATTTAAAATGTTTCAGTTGTACAGCAAAGTGATTCAGTTATATTATATATATTCTTTTTCAGATTCTTTTCCATTATAGGTTATTATAGGTTATTATCAGATATAAATATAGTTCCTTGAGCTATACAGCAGGTCTTCTTGTTTATTTTATATACAGTAGTGTGTACCTCTTAATTCCAAATTCCCAATTTACCCCTCCTCCCCTTTCCCCTTAGGTAATCATGAGAAAACCATTAATTAATTTGGACTTCCACTATGAAGACTTTGGGGGTTATTGGGTCAGTGAAATCAATGCTACGAGTATTAGAATAAAATAGCAAGAGCTGACCAATGGAAAGGACTCAGGGAACCAAGGATTTCTGCTTTGAAAAGCTCCTTTAAAAGTTCTTCTCCAGGGTATATGCCCAGTAGTGGGATTGCTGGGCCATATAGTAGTTCTATTTTTAGCTTTTTAAGGAACTTCTATACTGTTCTCCATAGTGGCTGTATCAATTTACATTCCCACCAACAGTGCAAGAGGGTTCCCTTTGCTCCACACCCTCTCCAGCATTTATTGTTTGTAGATTTTTTGATTCTGACCTGTGTGGGGTGTTACCTCATTGTAGTTTTGATTTGCATTTCTCTAATAATTAGTGATGTTGAGCATCTTTTCATGTGTTTGTCGGCCATCTGTATGTCATAATTCAAAGGGTCACATGTACCCCATTGTTCATTGCAGCACTGTTTACAAAAGCCAGGACATGGAAGCAACCTAGAAGTCTATCAACAGATGAATGGATAGAGAAGATGTGGTGCATATATATAATGGAATATTACTCAGCCATGGGAAGGAATGAAATTGGGTCATTTGTAGAGGTGTGGATGGACCTAGAGTCAGTCATGCAGAGTGGAGTAAGTCAGAAAGAGAAAAATAAATATCGTATATTAATGCATAGATGTGGAATCCAGAAAGGTGGTACAGATGAACCTATTTGCAGGGCAGGAATAGAGACGCAGATGTAGAGAACAGATGTGTGGACATGGGGGTGGGGGAAGGGGAGGGTGGGATGAATTGTGAGATTAGGTTTGACATAAATGCACTGCCATGTGTAAAATAGATAGCTAGTGGGAACCTGCTGTGTAGCACAGGGAGCTCAGCTTGGTGCTCTGTGATGACCTAGATGGGTGGGATGGGGGTGGGGAGGGAGGTCCAAGAGGAAGGGGATATAGGTATACATAAAGCTGATTCACTTTATTGTACAGCAGAAACTAACACAACATTGTAAAGCAATTGTAGTCCAATAAAAAAAAGAAAGTTCTTCTCCAGCATGGCTTAGGTGCATCGACTTTCCTCCCACCTACAATAGACAAGTGTGGAATAAAACTTCATATTGAGCTTGTATATCAGGAAATAGTTCATGAGATCATACACCGTGTTTGACATGTAGGGAATTCTAGATTTTTATTTTAAAATGCTATATTTATCTTAAACTTAGTTATTTGAAACTTGGCTTCAAATTGTGGAATTACAGAAATTAGAAATTCATGAGGCATAGTGGCTCTGTGTGCACGGCCGAGTTTGGAGAGCCTTAAACTTCTCAAGGAATAGGCTCATGGCAAAAATAGAAATTTGATTTCCCTGTGAATCAGCATGACCTATTTTATTACACAGGTGAGCTGCTATGGATGTTGAGAGAGTAACAGCACACTTGACAGAGACCTCGAGTTTTTCATTCCTTTACCATCAGCTGTATTTGGTGGCAGGCTCTCTCTAGGCAAGATTATGAAGTGGGGGGCTTCCCTGGTGGCGCAGTGGTTGAGAGTCCACCTGCCGATGCAGGGGACACGGGTTCGTGAACCGGTCCGGGAAGATCCCACATACCGCGGAGCGGCTGGGCCCATGAGCCATGGCCGCTGAGCCTGCGCGTCCGGAGCCTGTGCTCCGCAACGGGAGAGGCCACAACAGTGAGAGGCCCGCGTACCGCAAAAAAAAAAAAAGAAAAAAAAAAAAGATTATGAAGTGGGGAAGCTGGTATTTTTATCCTCCTCTCTCTTTGACCAGCCCAGTCATTGGTGGCTATATTTCTCTTCCATCTAGTGTCTTCAGAAACTCATATCTCCTCTTTACCAAGAATCCATCAATATATACTTTCCACAAATGTTGAATAACCTAATTTATATTAATACTAAATGTTCACCAATTAAAGACTATTCTTAAGGCATAGGTCTTTATTTTGACTATTATTTCTAATGGTAAGAAAACATTACCTTTTTTTCTCCTTCCTGTAATTTAACACACTTTCATTGTAGAATACATAGAAAGTAGTTGAACAAAAAGAAAAAAAAATTCATGATCGTGTTTCTCCAAGACTATTTCTGCTAATTTTGATATACGTTCTTCATATAACAAAATGAAATCATCCTTGTGCAAATTTTAAACTGTCTCTCTTCTCTTAATTTATGATGATTTTTTATACCTTTATACATGCTAAGTCATATTTAATATTTCCATGGCTTGTATTATATGACTGTACCCTAAGTTATTTAAACAATCCACTCTTATTTGACATTAAAATTGTGTCCATTACTTCGCTTTTATAAGTTGTTGAAATTAACATCCTTTTACCTATTTCTTCAAATGCAATCATGATCATAAGGGGAAAACCTTGGATGTGATACCTCATTGCCAGTGAACCAGGGACAGAGAAATTTCTTGCCCCTTGAAATCACATCTCCTCCTTCAGGATTTTTTCCTGCTTGCTGCTGAGGATAGCCTTTTTTGTTAGCACTCAAAAATGAACAAAAACTGAGCTAATTTGGCACTTACTAAGGGAGAAAAATAATAGCAAATAGTTGAAAGTTTGGAAGTGCTTTATGTCACATTGAAAACACAAAAAAGTGAATTATCTGACCTACAGTCCACCCAATTAACTATGATGTTTGGAAATACTACAATAAAACTGAGTTCACAGCATTTGGAATTCGCTGCACAGCCTTTCACATGAAAGTTACTCATGGTTGAAATAGTCATGACTCTCAACTGGTTTCTCCTGAACTGTGAGTCTTGGTCAGTGTCAAAGTTACAGGGAAGGTGGGTCAGAAAGAGCTTGAAACAGGTGTTGGGGAGCCGACCGCGAGAAAAGGCCAGTGCATGGAAAGGAACGTTACACGGGCAAAATTTGTGAGATTGGACACATCATCAGTTACGAGGGAGGGAGATGGAGGATGGGTACTAGGAGCTTGGAGGCAGGAGCATGGCCCTGCCATTTGTTGAGGAGGAGCAAGGTGTGTGGAGACAAATTCCACAGCAGGCATTGAGCCTGGGCTTCTGCCAATGAAACCACGTGAAGATATCCCAGTGGGGAATTGGAAACGCAAAATTAGAGCTAGAATGGTAAGTGCACACAATTCATAGTTTTAACCAGAAGAAGGAATAAGTGCCTATAGAGAAAGGCTCCCAGGACCTCCCTGGCGGTCCAGTGGTTGGGACTCAGTGCTTCCCCTGCAGGGGGCACGGGTTCAATACCTGGTCTGGGAACTAAGATCTCACAAGCTACCTGGCACGGCCAAAAAACCAAAACCAAACAAACAAAAAAACCCAAAGAAAACAAACAAAAAAAGAGACAAAGGATCCCTACATTTGAAGAGTGAAGTGAAAACTATGATGGTAGAGAGTCGGCAGGCAGGGACGTGGGAGGGGGCAGTGTCAGGAGGAGGCCAGGAATGACGCAGCTCTGGGGACAGATGAGGATTGAAAACCACTGACCCGTGACTTAGTGTCACTGTTGAACTTCAGCTAGGGTGTTCCAAATGAATGGGTGTAGAAGCCAGAGAATAATGAAAAAAAAAAAAGTAATGACAAGAAGAAAATGTAGCGCGTGCTAAGAATTTACTCTGCCACAGCTACTGGGCTGAGCACATCATTTAATCTTCTCAGCAACAGCTGGAATATAGAAGCTTTCATTGCCCACCTTTTGAAGAAGCTTAGCTCATTATTGAAGAAGGAGAGAGATGGTAATGTGGAAGAGAGGTACATCCAGATTGGGGCATTGAAAGAGGAGCCCTCCCCAGGGTTGAAGGGGAAGATGTGTTTTGCCTTAGTCAGTCACCATAGGCAATGGAGTGCATTCTTAATATTCTGATGAGTTGCATGGACATCACTGTATTTGTCCCCCAAACTCTTTTGAGATTTTGAAAATTCTGAAAGCCTATTGAAGACAGAAAGTTCTCCTGGCATTATTTCCCCAATACTACTTTTTTTTTTTGCGGTACGCGGGCCTCTCACTGCTGTGGCCTCTCCCGTTGTGGAGCACAGGCTCCGGGCGCGCAGGCTCAGCGGCCATGGCTCACGGGCCCAGCCGCTCCGCGGCATGTGGGATCTTCCCGGACCGGGGCACGAACACGTGTCCCCTCCATCGGCAGGCAGACTCTCAACCACTGCGCCACCAGGGAAGCCCCCTAATACTACTTTGATACACCTTTCACGTGAACTCTTATGGATCCAGGGCTGCCCTGTTTACAAACATACCCTGAATTTTCAGGTTTCTGTACTCATGCCATTGAGACCACCTCGGAAGGTTTTTTTTCACCATATCCCCAACTCAGGCTTCAGAAATCCAACTCTTCAGCAAAGCCAGCGGAAAGCCCACTTTTCCCAGAAAGTTTCCCCAAGTCCTTCAGGAGGAATTGATCTCCATCCCTTCTGTGACCATCTCTCCACTCCTCTTCCCCTGACAACCACACCCAGGCTCCTTCGTGGACCCAGTGCTGTCTAATTGCTACAGAGTATTAACATTTGAAGTTATACATAGTTAATATTTGAAGTTATTTAATAGTTAATACATAGCATTAATATTTGAAGAGCTATATCCTGAAGTACGGTTTAGTCATCTTTGTTTTGTTTGTGATACATTGCATAGTGCTTTTCCAGTGCTTGAGATCAATGTGTGCTCTTTGTATTAAATTGTATACCTATCTATACAATTTAATGAGAACTTACTGTGGACTAGGCATTATGCCACCAATTTTACATGTTTAAAAAAATTTTTTTTTATTGAAGTATAGTTGATTTACAATGTTGTGTTAGTTTCAGGTGTACAGCAAAGTGATTCACTTATATCTATCTATCTATCTATCTACCTTTTCAGATTCTCTTCAATTATAGGTTATTACAAGATATTGAACATAGTTCCTTGCGCTATACAGTATGTCTTTGTCATTTATTTTACATGTGTTTTTGGGTGCTGGTAACAGAAATCCAAGTCAACTTGCTTTTAATAAAAAGGACTCTATTAGTTGGTGTAACTAAGAAGACCATGGATATATGGACTTCAGGCACAGCTGAGTCCAGGAGTTCAAATGACGTGTCCAGTGCTCTGACTCTCTCCATCACCTTGCTGTTCTGCCTTTCTCTCTGTCCATCTCCTGGCTTCTCTGTGTTGGCTTCACTCTTAGGTAGGCTCATGTGATACCATGACAAAGATGGATGGTGACAGTCTCAAGCTGGAAAATTATGAGTGAGGACTCTAACTTGTCAGGTGTAGGTCATAGACTTAACCCTTTGTCCAATCACTGGGTCCTGGGGAAGAAATATAAGGTCATCCTAGGCTGTGATGAATGTAAAACTGGGTGGCCATGGGGCAAATGTGATAAATAGCCTTACAGGAGCAATGAAGTAGAGTAAGAGGCACAAGGACCATGGAGCCAGGGAAGTGTATTAAACTCCTATCAAAATCATGAGTCTTGGGGCAGAAGAAAACTTAAAGTTCATCTATCTATTGTTCAACCATCCACTGAGAATATCTATATTCTTTCTGAGACTCTGGCAAAAATAGATTTAGGTGATGTTTAGAAACATTGATTTTAGAGAATTAATTAGCATTTTTGTTTTTAAAAGACACAGAGGTCTATTTTTATTTTATGCAAAGTTACTGAAACAGTAAATAATTATCTACTTAAGATGGATAAACATAGTAATGTTTACATAATGTGCTAAAAATCCCTTGAGTTATTATGACAAGTCTTACCACACATTCAAGAGTGTTCTCTTCTTTCTGTCTTCTTAGAGTGAAATTATAAGGAAAAATTTATTCTTCTTGAAATGGGCAACGTGATGGTCCAAGAGAGAAAAATGAGAGAACACGGTGACACATTTTAAGTAAATAATTCTAGAATGAGAGAATAAATTAGGTTGCAGAGTTGAATCTTTCCTGGGTTCTAAAGTGACTTTGACACTTATTTCACAGAAAAATGAATAGAATTGCAAATGAGGACTCATATTCATATGCTGGTCTACTTAGATTGAAGACGTATTGTAAGAGGAAGGTATGTGGATTGGGGGCTTGTTGGCTCCAACGTACCTGAGTAACTTATACAATGGTCATCTTAGAGCATCCTTTACTGCTGAGAATGGGATGGGTGCTCCAGTGAGTGCTTTGTCTGAATTATCTCCTCACAAAGGCGGGAACTTTCATCAGCCCCGCTTTACAAAGCAAGGACCTTTGACTGAGAGCAATAATAATGTGCCAAGGTCACAGGCCAAGAAAGTGGCTTTATCAGGTCTTGAACCGAGGTCTGCTTGGCTCTGGGCCCATATCCTGGAGCACCACTGTGTTATCTGGAGGGTTGAACCACGTGGAAATGCCATTTTTGTGGTTCAAAACAGATATCAGCTATTTTATGAGATAAAAGAATGTGCATGGCACTGGAATTTTTGAATGTTAAAAAGATGATCTTTATATTTTTCTACCTTTAAAAATCTCATGTGAGAATCGTGAGCATTAACGATGTCTCCTCTTCCATGGTTAAGAGAAAAAAAATGTTCTTTTCTCCTAATTTGCATGCTAGGTGAATACAATATAAAGTTGGAATTAATAGTCTTACTTACCATAGGCAGAAACTTGTGCAAAATCTCGTTATAAAGTTCAAGTGACATGATATTATTTTCTTGATTTACTATAGCAGGTGATCATGAAATAAAAATGGAAGAAAGTAATGCCAAATTGCAGGATACTCTCCTGACTAGTTTTGTGACTGTGGGCAAGTAAATGAACTTAATTCAGACATAATAATCTAATATATTTTTAGAGTGATTGTAAAAATTAAATTAGAAATTGCAAGTGAAGGGATTAGCAGTGCCTCGCTGAATAAATATTCCCTGCTAGTACTATTTTCATTTTATTTCCAGATTCTTAAGTGGGTATTTGAGAATGGTATCCATCTGGGATATTCTGAGATGGCTTGCTGATGCAAGTTCACTAGTGGCTAAGATAATAAATGATACAGGAATCACTTGATATGAAGACCGTGTAAGCACTTCCAGCCTGTTTAAGCCTTGGCCCTGCTATCTTAGCTTATGGTGCTGTTTATGACGAACGCTTATTTCAGAATTTAAATTTTATTTAAAGGAAAGCATCCAACGTTGTTATCTGAGCTATGTGAGAGAAATTTAACCTCGTACCATTTAGTGATGTTCTGGAGTGTCGCTTATCTCCGAGTTTGCTCTTTCTCACTAAAAGACCAAAGGGGCAGAAGTTCTTGGCAGCCACGTCAACTTGTTAAAAGGCACCCTCTCCTTCCCTTGCTGAAGGGCTCTCCTCTATCAGTGCTTTCACAAGAATTTACATCCCACAGTGAGTCACGCGGTCAGTTCTGTGCTTCCCGGCAGGCAGCTTAGAGTCAAATTCTGCAACTATTCTTAGCTGCTCCACACCCTGTAATGGAAGATACTGGATGAACTTGCAAATAACACATTGTACTGAAGACAAACAGGGTGGTTGGCTCAGATTGAGTTTCCAAGTCTCTGCTTTCCTTGCTTGGTGTATTAGGGACAGTGGAACAAACCAAGGAGAAGAATCTTCTTGAGATTTCAGGACTGTGTCAGATACAGCACCATGGGATGGAGTGAGCACTGAACAAAAACACACTTCTTCACAATTCTCTGATTTCCACACTGTTCCCAACCTATAATCAGGGCTAAAGTAAAGATATCAAAACTGTTACCATCTGTATGTCACTTGCAAATCTCATTGTGATCGCGAATGGTTTAGAAGCAGTGGCTTTGCTTTATGAATGGTAAGTAAAACATTTTATCATCATATGCACCAAAAAGATAACATTTTCCCCTGGCAGCTTGGCCATTAAAGTAATGCGTATGTATAAAGTGCCTTTTCTCTAATGAGATAACTGTTCCCTCCTTTCCGTGGCCATTTTCTCAAGAAGCCAGACCTCTCCTAAAGCAGAAGAAATGCACGTATATTCATTATAGTGCTTATCTAGTTGTAACATCATTATCTTTTATATGTCAGTTGCCTAAGTACACATTTTTAATCATGTGGCCCTAGTGCATAACATCATGCCAGACACATAGCAAGTATTGTACATCAATATGAATATATGTGTATGTATATTGAAAATGGGATCATATTATGTGTGTTCATTCATAACCTGACTTTCAAAATCTAACAAACATAATGGAAAATTTACATGCCATAGAATATAGAAATATATATTTTGATATATTTTATTTTGTAGAAGGATTATAATTTATTTACCCACTCCTCTGTTATTGGACTGGTTTATAATGATTAAACCAACTAAAATTAAATCAATTAAACCAATTAAAATTGTTCATAATTATTAGGAAAAGGTACATGGCAATGTGTTTTTATTTAATCTCTCTTCACTCATTAATTTAGGAATCTTTACTGATTGCCAGCTCCATGCCGGGTACTGTTTAAAGTTAGGAATATCAGAGCAAACCAACATTTTAGCGAGAATAGAGATAATAAACAAAATAAATAGGAAAAATATATAATGTGGAATCAACTGATCACTTATGATCTGCTATTTTTCTTAATGAATGTGACACATGAAAAATGATCAGTAAATATATATTGAATATTTAATAATTTATAATAATATTTATATAATATATATATAATGTTCAGATCTGATCAGTGCTATGGAGAAAGGTTACACAGGGAGTACTGGAGGGAAATTTAAAATAGAGTGACAGACCTGAGCAGGGGACATCTGAAGGAGAGGAGCCCTGCTGAGTTCCTCAAGGGCTGGGATCTTGTCTCCTGGCTCATTCTTATGTGAGATCCCTGCCCATGTGGAGCTTACACTCTAAGGTCTAACGTTATCTGAGTTATTTCTAAGTTGTGAGATTCAGGGCAATTTTCGTGTTGTATATATATGTATATATACTATTACATATAAATAATAAAATATAAATATTTAAATATTTTCAAACTTTTCTACAATAACCATGTACCGCTTCTATAATAAGAAAAATGACCTATTCACTTTAAAATACATGTTTCCATGATTTTGTGAGCATATCACGTGGCGGCGCCAGCCCTGATGGAAGCCACCTGCCCCCTCAGCCTGATGCACTTGAACCGCTGTTGAATTAAGCCCCATCGTTCATCAAGCACAAAGGCAATTCTTTTTGGCTCTAAATGCAAGGCTTTGCATTTGCATCTTTAAGTTCTGGCCCTAAGTTGAGCAAGTTTGGGAAATTGGAAGATTCCACTGAAAATCTGAAAGAGGACGCCCTGTACAGCAGCTTGAACACAAAAGGTCAGGCAGACCTTTGGGAGTGATTCCGAGAGCCTTTTGCTCATCTCTCCATCTTCTTTCCCTACTTAGAGAAGATGCCGCTCTTCCTCTTTGTCAGAGGTCATTCTGCTCCCTGCACCTTTGATAGACCGCTCTGTGAATGATGCTTCAGGGAATACTTGCTGAAGTAAACAGTGGGAGGCCCAGGAGCCAGGGTCCTGTTCTGCTTCCAAGAGAATGCTTTCTGAAAAAGCCCTGATCTTCTATATGCAGAAAAATGCTAAAACCCATCTCTGAAAGCTTATCAGCAAGAATGCCTTTATTGCTACAGCTATTGTCTAATTGGAAGTAAAATTCCTAGTTGTTTTTAGTGAAACTTTTCTCTTACAGAGTGAAGAAGAAAGTTACAAAGTACTTTCAACTGAAAGAAGACAGAAAAGAATTCGCTTAGCAGTCCTTAAAGTAGTTTTATTCACTCCTGGCATTTGCATAGGAACTGATCTATCTCAAAGCATTTTTACATCTCTCCTGTGATTTTCACAATGCTCTAAGGTGGGAGCGTTATTTTCGTAAGTGCTTGAGAATGAGAAAACTAAGACACAGAAAAGATAAGAAAATTGCCCAAGGGCATAATATTAACATTTATTGAGTACTACCTGTGTCAGGCAGGATTCTAAGTACTTTATATATTTGTTCATTTATTTGCTCTTTCCAGTGGCCCAGATAATTTTGGTATTGTTTTCATCCTAATTTTTCGGATGAAGAAATGAGGCATTGAGAAATTAAATGACTCACTCAAGGACATGCACAGCTAGTTAGTAGCAGAGATGGCATTTACCCCTGCAGAGCCCTAGCTCTAATCCGAAACACTGAAAGCCCTATTCAGTACAGCTGTGCCACTGGATAGATGGGAGACTTGGGCTGTGATTGTGGAATCTGAACCCTGGGAGGTCTCTAAGTTGAGTAGTTGCAGTCCTGGTATGAGTGCTGCCTTGGGGTGCAGAAGGAAGGCAAATTAATCTTGGATTCTTTTTTACTACAGTGAGCTCACAACAAAATGTATTCCTAGCAATTCTATTACATTCTGTTGTCCATACAGGATAATAAATTAATAAAATACCTGTGAATTTGCATTCATAGGGATGGTAGTCACTTTTTAGGCAGCAGGACCTGTGTTCTTAGGAAATGTCGAGTATACAAATCTTCTAAAACTTTCTTTTTTCCTGCAGAAATCTCTTTAGGACACCTGTGACAAATACTGCTTGATCATGTCCAGTCATGGCAAGTCCCTTAATGTTTTGAGGCAGTTTGGTCTATTTGGGGAAAACTAATTGTTGGGAACGTCTTTAAAAAAAAAAGAAGTATATATATGTGTGTGTATATATATATATATATAGGGTTAGTTTCAGGTGTACAGCAAAGTGGTTCAGTTATACATATATCAATTCTTTTTCAGATTCTTTTTCCATATAGGTTATTCCAGACTTTTGAGTAAAGTTCCCTGTGTTATACAGTAGGTCCTTGTTGTTTATTTTATATATAGTAGAGTGTATATGTTCATCTCAAACCTCTAATTTATCCCCCCTCCACATGTATATTTTAGATCAAATCTATGTCCTGACTGCAGTAAAATATTTTGCTTTGAGGATTTCAAGATGCAGTATGTAAACTCTGCAGTTAAATAGAGCTCCAGTTTTATCAAGAGAACGCAGGAGATGTTTCCAAACTGTTTGGGACAGGCACATGAAAATAGAGACCACATGTTTAACAAGCATATTAATAGTTATTAACAGAAGAGAAAAATCTAACCTGTAATAATATACTGTGTTAACTTCCTTAGGGTCTCCCACTTTACCTCTGAAACTTTCATTGTAAAGCTAGGTTGTATTAGTCAGACTAATATAAGCAAATAAGTTTGGATTAGAGGCTAGGAACAAAACAAGAATGTACAGTGTGTGTGAAGATATTGTGTGTGTGTGTGTGTGTGTGTGCGTGCGTGTATGTATGTGTTTTAAGAGGACGGAAAGAGAAAAATGTAGAAAATTTAATTGGACAAATTAATTGAAAGGCCCGCTCGATTTATAATTAGGGCTTTCAGTTCAAATGTCGGAACTTTGAATACTAAAATTCAATTTATTAACTAATTATCAAGCATTATCCAGGTGGCAGACTTCATGTTAGGTACTGGGGAGACAGTGGCAAAAGCACAGATCCGATCTCTGCCTTTAGAGCATTGTGTGTGCTTGTGCCTGTTCCTGCCAAGGGCGTGAGTGGGACTGAAGTGTGGGCAGAATTGCACTGGATAAGCTTGCATCTGCGTGCCAGGGGAGACGGGACGTTTATCTAACCAGCCCAGACCTGCTGTCTGGGCTTATGGCCAGCTGCCTGCCTTTATAGGGCTTACATTCTAATAAGAAATGCAGTCTTTAAACACATAACTATGTAATTAGTATTACTAAGAGGAAGCATGAGACACAAAACTCTTTAATTTAGGTCAAAAGGTCAGGAAAAGCCTCCTTGAGAACATGACCTTTAAGATGAGCTCTGAAGAATGCCACTAAGAACAGAAGCCGCACTGGTTAGATGAGAAGAATCAGTTCCTCTTACAAAAAGGTGTTGGTGACATTGGCCCCTCAAACAAATATCAAATATTGGCTCAACGACAATTGTTGTACTTCGGTTCGTTGGGGTAGGAACCAAATGTCTAGGGGAGGATAAAGAGAGATAGAGGAGAAAAAGGAGGGTATACAGAGAAAGTTACATGGACATGAACTTAACCCCTTCATCCGCTGCAGTAAATTGGAGCTTAAAGCTCTGTAGTTGACCCCAATGGTTTCAATATCAACAACAAAAACAAACAAGTCCATAAGAATAATGAGACATTTTCAGTTAGAAGGTGATGTATTGGTTGGGTGTATTTTTTCAAGACAGGGAGAAAAGAGAGAGATGGAGATAGAATAAGAGAGAGAGAGAGAGGCTATGTTGACCACTGCATCTTCAAAGATATGACTCAGTGTGTTCACACATCTTGCTTTCTCTCCTTTCTTCCCTCTGTTCCTTTCAACTGGAATGTGCTGTTCTACCGTTTTGGACGGAGTAATAGGTGGTGCATAGGCCTCGAATCAGCTCCAACTTCTGATTGAAACCTTTCACTGGGGAATCTGGTATTTGGACAGTTATTAATAAAATGCTACTTGATTTGTCTTGGTGCATGTGGCTCCCTTGGAACTCCTTGAAGTTGAGGTGACTGGCCGAACTCAGGCATTCCTATGCGTCTTGCCATAATACTATGAAAATACTGCTGCTAATTCCTGTTAATACCTCCTCTTTATTCTCAAAATTGAAATGAGACTAACATATGAGGAATAAAAACACTTGAGTGAATAGGAAATGAATTAAAGTTTGATGGCATTAATAAAACTTTGGAATGTAAGTGTCAGAAGGGAAAGACTCGTCTGCAAATTTCTCATTTTATGGAAACGACATAAATATAAACGTGCAAAGTCACATAGTTAGTGAGTGACTGACCCTGGATTCACCAGGGAATATTATTTTAAATATCCTGCTGACCATAAATAACGAGTTACTATTATTGGCATGATTAAATGCTAGCATTCCTTTTTTCTAAATTTTATTTATTTTAATTTTTAGAAAACTTTATTCAAGTATAGTTGATTTACAATGTTGTGTTAATTTCTGCTGTACAGCAAAGTGACTCAGTTAAACATATGTATATATTTTCTTTTTCTTATTCTCTTCCATTATGGTTTATCACAGGGTATACCGTAATGGAAGAGAATATGAAAAAGAAAATATATAATCACTCCATTAGTCTGATCAAATTTAGTTTCTTTTCTCCAGTGGGCGTTTTCTCATCTAGTTCTCAAAATATTTTGAACCTGGATTGAAAATGAGATCTATTTCATTCATAATGGGTATGCACTGATTTCTCCCAAAATTTTGTCCAAGAAGTAGACTTCGGTTGAAAGATTTTTAAGATTGTAAATGCAATGCTCTCGTATAACATTATTACACTCAATTTATAAATGGGGAGAATTAGCGCAGTGGAAAAGTGGAATTGACATATTCTATTGCTGTGTCTGGAGAAATCTTCTGTAGTTTCAAATATTCCCCCAGAAACACCTAGATACCTTCAGAGCCACTGAAAGCTATAGTTATCTACTCTACTTTTAAAAGATGACAGTATTATGTCTTAAATATATAGTATTCTTGCCAAAATTCTAAAGTGCTTAAATGACATTTTCCTGAATCATAGTTATTTTAGCGACTCTTTCTTCTTAACGAGTTCAATGGAGATGTAAGAAATCTTAGGGGACATGTTATTTACCTGTGTTGTAATTTGACCTTTCACTATTAAAACCAATACTCCTAAGTGTCTCCAAAAGGCCTGGTCAGAGAAAACAGGAAGCACCTCAGCCAGATGAGAATGTTCGTCTGGTGCCGTGTTTAGTGATTCTGTGTGGAGGTCAAAGTTATAAGATGTGACTCCCACTTTACATCCTGACCTGAGCTGTGCTATCTCATTTATATGCCTCAGTTATTCAGCTAATACATATTTCAACAACGTTTAGGTATCTTTAGATGAAAGTAAAATCTAAGAAATGGGGGTGAGAAACATTTTTGCTCTCAAGGGCAATGCATTAGTCAAGGTTACATAAGTAACAATTGTTCTAACATCTTAGTTTTGGAAGTAGATAGCTGCAAAAGATGATAGAGGATAAAAAAATATTTAGTAAGGACAATAATTTAGCAGGAAGAAAGTTAGAAGAGAGAATAAAAAAGAAAGGATGTTCAATCGCAGTATGAGGGTAGAAGACAGACAAATAGAAGAAATGTACATATATTTAATAGGGTAAGAAGTTACACAAACCAATGTATATTTAGCCACAATGCCCTTGGGAGGCAGTCAGATGGGGGCAGAGCGGGGAGAGAGATCTAGGGATATTTATTAAGGACTGAAGTTTAGACTTTTATCAATTCTTTGGGTAAAGAAATTTATATTTCTGTTGTGTTTCACAATTCTCGCCATGGTCAATGCAGACAATGGGGGAAGGTTTACTAAAGATCCAAAGGGGTTGAGCTATCTGGGGGAAGTGTCTGGGTCAATAGAAGCTGTCACCTACAATTTGTTAATTTCACTCCTTGAAGCAGTTTTCCCAACTTGCTTCTGTTTTGCAAGTATGTCACCTTATTAGTAGAAAAGCAACTAGTTCCGGAAGAAGATGGAAACAAGGAAATGGAGATGGTTCAGTTAACTGAGTGACTTGTCTTGAGGATGAGGATCAGATAAGCAGTGGACCAGCTTGTATCAGGAGGAAGCTGAGTTCCAGACTGTGCCTACCAGCCACGTAGTCCTGAGTTGATGGCTTAAAATGTGACCTTGTTCTTTATCCATACCTGGGAGTAAAACCTCGGCTTACTGGACTGCCTTGAAGATCAAATGTGATAGTGTATGTTTTTTCCTAACTGTAAAGTGGACAAAATAAGAAAGTAACCTCTGTCACTGTTATTCCATTGTGCCCAAGGCTTTATACAGGGCGCTGGGGTCCAACCTTGGCAGAATTTATGTAATTCTGGAGGCAAAACATACAAATTGAATTTAAATGGCATTGAATAAAATGAGACCTTTTATGTATTAAACACTATGCCAGTATCTGGATACGAAAATGAATAAGGTATCATCCCCGCCCTCAGGGAGTTTCCACTGGGGAATTAGTGTAAAAAGCGAACGCAAACTATAATAATATAGTCAGCTTAAAAAAATGCACAACGTGAGAGTTGCGAGTTAAGTTTTATTTGGGGCAAAATGAGGACTGCAGCCTGGGACAGCATTTTAGGTAGCTCTGAGAAACTGCTCCAAAGAGGTAGTGGGGAAGGTCGGTATATATGTGATTTTGGTGAGAGGGGAGTACACGCAATCGAGCACATATTTTTTGGCAGAAGGTTACTGCCAGTCACGAGGAGCAGTCGTCACCATGAAGGATTTTAGTGCTTTTCTAGATATGAGGAGATGCAAGAATTGGGCTCATAAAATCGGCTCCTGAAAATATCTATCTGAAGACCTGTTGTGCCAGTTTCTCCCAGAGCACGGAGCGCCTCCTTTCTGCTCTCCACCCTGAGCTCCTTTCAGGGGGTGTTGAGGGTCACCAGGTGCAGCATCTCATGATTTAATCCTTGTAGAGGTAGGTGGCAAGTGCCAATGGCGAGTGTCATTTGTAGTTGACAGGGTCCCTTCATGGTCATAAATTCAACCATGCCTTGGGAAGCATTTCATGACCATTTCGTCCCACGTTGCTAGGAAGGCTCATTCCTACGTCTGAAGAAGATTTTGCTAATAGGCCACTCAATGTGCTATTACCAGACTAGGTCTTTTAACAGTAACTAAGGACTCTGGACCACCTGTCTTACTAATCTGTTATGGTCCAGGAAAATTCCCTGTTGTTGTATCCTCCCATATCTATTTACACTATTACAATCATTGATCTCATATAAAACTATATATTTTTGTCGGAGGCTCAATCACACATTTGTTAATGCAGGAAACAACAATCTTGTAAAACAGGCAAAATACAAATAATATAACTAACAGTATTATTAAAGTCATAAGTGAGAATTAAGCCAAGAACTTCCATTAGGTGCAGCCCAGTATATCCTCAGGTGATCTGACTTAGTCTGTTCTGTACCAATCTTTATCTTTCAGGGGAAATGATATATCGGCACTGTCCATAAAGCTCCCAGCCCAATTTCCTAGTTACTAGGCTGGTTATCCTTAGTATAATTTAATTGTTCCCAAGGTAAAGGGGTGCCTTAAAGCTTAAATGACCATAACCTGGTGTTAACCACATAAATCCATCCCATAGTTGTGGGAGCTTTTATCCCTTGGCTGAAATTTTGCTTGTTGCTCTGATTGAGCTTGAGTAACTTTAGAGGAAAATTCATTTTTATGGCCAGGGTCAGAGCAGGTATTATTAGTTGTCTAGGTGAGGGGATCCCATCTAGTAATATCAAGAGTAACCTAAACAGGACTGAACTTTCTTTCTTCTAAAATAAATGTCCTAAGGACCATCCAATTAGGGCCTTGGAGTTGAGAAATGCACCAAGGTAATACAGAAGTGCTAGACACAGGTAATTGGCCACAAACCCAACAAATGGATTGATTTTTAAAACTAGCATAGGATCGTGTCCATGATAGAAAAACGTTTGATTTATATGTAAAGGTCCAAGAAGTCAGAAAACATTATAAATTATCATACGAGTCAGGTCGAGCATCTTGGGTAAGCTGTCTACTTCTGATGTTGTCTTCTTCTTGTCCTGGTGTGAGTGTAGTTTCCTCTGAGCATTGTTTTAAGGTGATTTTGACGTCAGCAGTCCTCTCTGTAGACCAGTCCTGTGCAGGGACGCTTTGTAATTGGAAATTAATCTGAGTCATTTTCCTTTAATTTTGTTGTACATGAGCTAATTAAGAGTACCTGGTGAGGGCCTTTCCATCTGGGTTGTAGTGAGTCTTTAAATGATGTCTTTTCCAATATACATAGTCCCCTGGTTGCAGGTCGTGAGGCATCTGATCTTCATCCAAAGATAGATTACTAAGATAAGTTTCAGAAACAAACTTAGAGTGTCCTTTTAATAATTCAATTTAACTTTATGTGAATATAACATAATAGCAAGGAACTATCCGGGAAGTGAGTCTTAGTAAATATAGACCTCCATTAACAAAACTGGGATTTAACATTCATTGAAGCATCATTTTCTCTCTAAAAGTACCCTAATTTCTACCAAATACAGCCAAATTAAGAGTAATTTGTTTGCCAAATAAATCTGGTCTCAATAAACTTGGCCTGATGATTGATATAACTATAATTGATCATGCAGGCTTTTTTCTTTGCTGAAACTTTTATAAGGGATCTCAGACTGAACTTTTAAATTAATTTATTATTTATTTATTTATTTTTATTTATTTTTTATTTTTTTGAATTTTATTTATTTATTATACAGCAGGTTCTTATTAGTTATCTATTTTATACATATTACTGTATATATGTCAAACCCAATCTCCCAAATCATCCCACCACCACTGCCCACCAGCCCTGAATTCCCCCTTGGTGTTCATACGAATTCCCCCTTGGTGTCCATACACTTGTTCTCTACATCTTTGTCTCTATTTCTGCCTTGCAAACTGGTTCATCTGTATCATTTTTCTAGATTCCACTTATGTGTGTTAATATACAATATTTGCTTTTCTCTTTCTTATTTACTTAACTATGTACGGCAGTCTCTAGGTCCATCTACCTCTCTACAAATGATTCAATTTCGTTTCTTTTTATGGCTGAGTAATATTCCATTGTATATATGTACCACATCTTCTTTATCCATTCGTCTGTCGATGGGCATTTAGGTTGCTTCCATGACCTGACTATTGTAAATAGTGCTGCAATGAACATTGGGATGCATGTGTCTTTTTGAATTATGTTTTTCTCTGGGTATATGCCCAGTAGTGGGATTGCTGGGTCATACGGTAATTCCATTTTTAGTTTTTTAAGGAACCTCCATACTGTACACCCTAGTGGCTGTATCAATTTACATTCCCACCAACAGTGCAAGAGGGTTCCCTTTTCTCCACACCCTCTCCAGCATTTGTTGTTTGTAGATTTTTCTGATGATGCCCATTCTAACTGGTGTGTGGTGATACCTCATTGTAGTTTTTTTTTTAAACATATTTATTGGAGTATAATTTATTGGAGTATAATTGCTTTACAATGGTGTGTTAGTTTCTGCTTTATTACAAAGTGAATCAGCTGTATATATACATATATCCCCATATCTCCTCTCTCTTGCATCTCCCTCCCACCCTCCGTATCCCACCCCTTTTCGTCTTGTTTATGGTTTCCTTTGCTCTGCAAAAGCTTTTAAGTTTCATTAGGTCCCATTTGCTTATTTTTGTTTTTATTTCCATTAGTCTAGGAGGTGGGTCAAAAAAGTTCTTGCTGTGATTTATGCCAAAGAGTGTTCTTCCTGTGTTTTCCTCTAAGAGTTTTATAGTGCCCGGTCTTACATTTAGATCTTTAATCCATTTGGAGTTTATTTTTGTGTATGGTATTAGGGAGTGTCCTAATTTCATTCTTATACACGTAGCTGTCCAGTTTTCCCAGCACCACTTATTGAGGAGACTGTCTTTTCTGCATTGTATATCTTTGCCTCCTTTGTCATAGATTAGTTGACCATAGATGCGTGGGTTTATCTCTGGGCTTTGTATCCTGTTCCATTGACCTATATCTCTGTTTTTGTGCCAGTACCATATTGTCTTGATTACTGTAGCTTTGTAGTATAGTCTGAAGTCAGGGAGTCTGATGCCTCCAGCTCCGCTTTTTTCCCTCAAGGCTGCTTTGGCTATTCGGGGTCTTTTGTGTCTCCATACAGATTTTAAGATTTTTTGTTCTAGTTCTGTAAAAAATGCCATTGGTAATTTGATAGGGATTGCATTGAATCTGTAGATTGCTTTGGGTAGTATAGTCATTTTCGCAATACTGATTCTTCCAATCCAAGAACATGTTATATCTCTCCATCTGTTTGTGTCATCTTTGATTTCTTTCATCAGTGTCTTATAGTTTTCTGAGTTCAGGTCTTTTACCTCCTTAGACAGGTTTATTCCTAGGTATTTTATTCTTTTGTTGCAATGGTGAATGGGATTGTTTCTTTAATTTCTCTTTCTGATCTTTCATTGTTAGTATTTAGGAATGCAAGAGATTTCTGTGCATTAATTTTGTATCCTGCAAGTTTACCAAATTCATTGATTAGCTCTAGTAGTTTTCTGGTGGCATCTTTAGGATTATCTATGTATATAGTATCATGTTATCTGCAAACAGAGACAATTTTACTTCTTTTCCGATTTGCACTCCTTTCTTTTCTTTTTTTTCTCTGATTGCTGTGGCTAGGACTTCCAAAACTATGTTGAATAATAGTGGCGAGAGTGGACATCCGTGTCTTGTTCCTGATCTTAGAGGAAATGCTTTCACTTTTTCACCATTGAGACATATTTGCTGTGGGTTTATCATATATGGCCTTTATTATGTTGAGGTAGGTTCCCTGTATGCCCACCTTCTGGGGAGTTTTTATCATAAATGGGTGTTGAATTTTGTCGAAAGCTTTTTCTGCATCTATTGAGATGATCATATGGTTTTTATCCTTCAGTTTGTTAATATGGTGTATCACATTGATTGATTTGCATATATTGAAGAATCCTTGCATCTCTGCCTGGGATAAAACCCACTTGATCATGGTGTATGATCCTTTTAATGTGTTGTTGGATTCTATTTGCTAGTATTTTGTTGAGGAATTTTGCATCTATATTCATCAGTGATATTGGTCTGTAATTTTCTTTTTCTGTGGTGTCTTTGCCTGGTTTTGGTATCAGGGTGATGGTGGCCTCATAGAATACGTTTGGGAGTGTGCTTTCCTCTGCAATATTTTGGAGGCGTTTGAGAAGGATGGGTATTAGCTCTTCTCTAAATGTTTGATAGAATTCACCTGTGAAGCCATCTGGACCTGGAATTTTATTTGTTGGAAGATTTTTTTTTCTTTTTTCTGGTATGCGGGCCTCTCACTGTTGTGGCCTCTCCCGTTGCAGAGCACAGGCTCTGGACGCCAGGCTCAGCGGCCATGGCTCACGGGCCTAGCTGCTCCGTGGCATGTGGGATCTTCCCGGACTGGGGCACGAACCCATGTTCCCTGCATCGGCAGGCGGACTCTCAACCACTGCACCACCAGGGAAGCCCTGTTGGAAGATTTTTAATCACAGTTTCAACTTCATTACTTGTGATTGGTCTGTTCATATTTTCTATTTCTTCCTGGTTCAGCCTTGGAAAGTTATACCTTTCTAAGGATTTGTCCTTTTCTTCCAGGTTGTCCATTTTATTGGCATAGAGTTGCTTGTAGTAGTCTATTTTGATGCTTTGTATTTCTGTGGTGTCCATTATAACTTCTCCTTTTTCATTTCTAATTTTATTGATTTGAATCCTCTCCTTCTTTTTCTTGATGAGTCTGGCTAAATGTTTATCAATTTTGTTTATCTTCTCAAAGAACCAGATTTTAGTTTTATTGATCTTTGCTATTGTTTTGTTTCTATTTCATTTATTTCTGCTCTGATCTTTATAATTTCTTTCCTTATACTAACTTTGCGTTTTGTTTGTTCTTCTTTCTTTAGTTCCTTTAGGTGTAAGGTTAGATTGTTTATTTGAGATTTTTCTTGTTTCTTGAGGTAGGATTGTATTGCTATAAACTTCTCTCTTAGAATTGCTCTTGCTGCATCCCATAGGTTTTGGATTGTTGTGTTCTCGTTGTCATTTGTCTCTAGGTATTTTCTGATTTCCTCTGATTTCTTCAGTGATTTCTTTGGTTATTTAGTAACATATTGTTTAGCCTCCATGTGTTTGTGTTTTTTATGGTTTTTTTCCCTGTAATTTATTTTTAATCTCATAGCATTGTGGTTGGAAAAGATGCTGGATATGATTTTGATTTTCTTAAATTTACCAAGGCTTGATCTGAGACCCAAGGTGTGATCTATCCTGGAGAATGTCCTGTGTGCACTTAAGAATAAAATGTAATCTCCTGTTTTTGATGGAATGTCCTATAAATATCAATTAAATCTATCTGGTCTATTGTCTCATTTAAAGCTTGTGTTTCCTTATTAATTTTCTGTCTGGATTATCTGTCCATTGGTGTAAGTGAGGTGTTAAGGTGCCCCCACTATTATTGTGTTACTGTCGATTTCCTCTTTTATAGCTGTTAGCATTTGCATTATTTACTGAGGTGCTCCTATGTTGGGTGCATATATATTTATAATTGTTATATTTTCTTCTTGGATTGATCCCTTGATCATTATGTAGTGTCCTTCTTTGCCTCTTGTAACATTCTTTATTTTAAAGTCTATTTTATCTGATTTGAGTATTGCTACTCCAGGTTTCCTTTGATTTCCATTTGCATGGAATATCTTTTCCACCCCCTCACTTTCAGTCTGTATGTGTCCCTAGGTCTGAAGTGGGTCTCTTGTGGGCAGCATATATATGGGTCTTGTTTTTGTTTCCATTCAGCAAGTCTATGTCTTTTGGTTGCAACATTTAATGCATTCACATTTAAGGTAATTATCAATTTGTATGTTCCTACTACGATTTTCTTAATTGTTTTGGGTTTGTTTTTGTAGATCATTTTCTTCTCTTGTATTTCCTGCCTAGACAAGTTCCTTTAGCATTTGTTGTAGATCTGGTTTGGTGGTACTGAATTCTCTTAGCTTTTGTTTGTCTGAAAAGCTTTTGACTTCTCCATCGAATCTGCATGAGATCCTTGCTGGCTAGAGTAATCTTGGTTTTAGGTTCTTCCCTTTCATCACTTTAAATTTATCATGCCACTCCTTTCTGGCTTGTAGAGTTTCTGCTGAGAAATTGGCTGTTAACCTTATGGGAGTTCCCTTGTATGTTATTTGTTATTTTTCCCTTGTTGCTTTTAATAATTTTTCTTTGTCTTTAATTCTTGTCAATTTGATTACTCTGTGTTTCTGAATGTTTCTCCTTGGGTTTATCCTTCCTGGAACTCTCTGCTTCCTGGACTTGAGTGGCTATTTCCTTTCCCATGTTAGGGAAGTTTTCATCTATAATCTCTTCAAATATTTTCTCAGTTCCTTTCTCTCTCTCTTCTCCTTCTGGGACCCCTATAATGCGAATGTTGGTGTGTTTAATGTTATCCCAGAGGTCTCTTAGGCTGTCTTCATTTCTTTTCATTCTTTTTTCTTTATTCTGTTCTTCAGCAGTGATTTCAGCCATTCAGTTCTGGGTCACTTATCCGTTCTTCTGCCTCAGTTATTCTGCTATTGACTCCTTCTAGTGTAGGTTTCATTTCAGTTATTGTATTGTTCATCTCTGTTTGTTATTTCTTTAATTCTTTTAGGTCTTTGTTAAACACTTCTTGCATCTTCTTGATCTTTGCCTCCATTCTTTTTCCGAGGTCCTGGATCATCTTCACTATCATCATTCTGAATTCTTTTTCTGGAAAGTTGCCTATCTCCAGTTCAGTTAGTTATTTTTCTGGTGTTTTATCTTGTTCCTTCACCTGATACATAGTCCTCTGCCTTTTAATTTTGTCTATCTTTCTGCAAATGTGGTTTTCATTCCACAGGCTGCAGGACTTTATAGTTCTTCTTGCTTCTTCAGACTGAACTTTTAAAAGACGTTTCAGGGCTAGGAAAGTCATGCCAAGGGCTTATCACTGATTTTACCTAACAGATCTAGATGAATTCCTCCCTTTTTAAGGTCCCCAAAATACCTTGAAGTCTCTGTACCTGTTATTGATTGACCTTCCTAATTTATCTGATAAGGCTGCTGGGATCCTAAGAGTTTACAAACTCTGGAGGGAGCAAGTAGAGAAAAAAGATATATGTTTCAATTCTGCCTACAAAGGTATAATTTACCATGTTAATGTAAACCATGATTAGTTTGAGGGGAAGGTTTTCCTTACATCTGGAAAACACAGATTCAAACCAATAATTTTTCAGACAGAAAGCATAAAAGTTATAACCGTATTTACCAGTTCACTCAGTCTTATGTAACTAATCCTTTTGGTTAACAGCTGTATGAAGCCATCAGGTTTTTCACTAGAATTCTTCAATTTGTTACCCAGTTCAGCATTATGGTCTGAAAGTCAGAAACTTGTATTTATCCAAAAGTACTTTCTATAAATCTTCTTGAAGAGGAAGCATTTTTGCAAAGGCATTGGAATAAAACCGTAAGTGTCTATAATGACAAAAGACTTAAGAAGGCATGTTTAAAATCTGATTACTATGCAATGCAATTGACAGAGTAACTTGGTTATTGCTGTGACATACAACACTTTAAGATAATGACTAGAATTATGACTGATAACATTTTACCAGGACATATCAGAATTTTAGGTATTCCGTATAATTTCCAGAATATATATATATATATATATATATATATATATATATATATA